>NC_137897.1:100713217-101282284 GCF_963455335.1 Martes martes | reverse complement strand
TGCTGAGAGTGAAGTGTTGAGGCCTCCTACTATTAATGTACTAATATCAATATGTCTATTTTGGTTAATTGATGGCTTATGTAGTTGGCTGCTTCCATATTGGGGTCATAGATATTTACAATTGTTAGATCCTCTTGTTGGATCTTTAAGAATGATATAGTGTCCTTTTATATCTCTAACTACAGTCCTTAGCTTAAAATCTAATTTGTCTGATATGAGAATTGCTACCCCAGCTTTCTTGTCTGTTGGCATGAAAGATGGTTCTCCATCCCTTCACTTTCAGTCTGGATGTATCTTTAGGTTTAAAATGAGTCTCTTGTAGAAAGAGTATGGATGAGTCCTGTCTTTTTATCTGCAACCCTGTGCCATTTTATGGGACCATTTAGGTCATTCACATTGAGAGTTATTATTGAAAGATACGATTTTATTGTGATCATGCTGCCTGTGAAGTCCATGTTTCTATAGATTGTGTCTGTATATTTCTGTTCTATATCACTCTTGGGGTCTTTCTCCTTTTATACAACCCCCATTATGATTTCTTGAAGGGCCAACTTGGTGGTCATGTCTTCTTTCAGTCTCTGCTGGTCCTGGAAGCTCCTTATCTCTTCATCCATTCTGAATGACAACCTTGATGGATAAAGAATTATTGGCTGCATATTCTCATTTAGTATCCTGAAAATGTCTTGCCAGACCTTTGTGGCTTACCAGGTCTTTGTGGACAGGTCTGACATAATTCTGATGTTCCTCCCTCTGTAAATAAGGAATCTCTTCCCCCTTACTTCCCTTAAAATGGTTTCCTTGGTTCTAAGACTTGTGAGTTTTACTATCACATGCCTGGGTGTTGGTCTGCTCTCCTTTATCTTGGAGGTGTTCTCTCTGCCTCCAGGGCATGAATGCTTGTTTCATTCCCCAGATTAGGGAAGTTCTCTGCTATGACTTGGTCAAATATATCTTCTAGTCCTCTCCCTCTTTCCACCCCCTCATGGATCTCAATAATTCTGACATTGGAATGTTTCATGGCGTCATTTATTTCTCTAAGTCTGTTTTCATGGAGTTTAAGCTGTTTGTTCCAGGCCTCCTCCTTCTTCTTTTCTATCATTTTGTCTTCAAGATCACAAATTCATTCTTCTGCCTCACTTACCCTAACTGTTAGAGTATCTAGATTAATTTGTATCTCACGGATAGCATTTTTAAGTTCTGCCAGATCTGCTCTCATTTCTGCCCTTAGCAAATCTATATTTCCATTAATAGTTTTCTCCAGCCTGACTATTGTTTTCATAACTGCTACCCTGAAGTTTATTTCTGGCATCTTGCTTAGATCCATATATATTATATCTGTAGGAGAGGCCATTGTCTTTGGGTCTTTTCTTTGTTGGGAGTTCCTCCTCCTGGTTATTCTGTTGAGTTGTGGTTCAGGGGATGTACAGCCAAAAATCTCAACCACAATCCAGGCAAGGTGTGCCCTCTTGACTGATGATCCTCTGCCCTCATAGAGATCCAGACATGTATAATCTTACATTCAGGCTGATTTCATGCATGTTCAGAGTGGTTTGGTAGATTTCTGGCTGAATTCAGGGGACTGTTGAAAAGGAATCTCCTACTCCTCTGTCCCATAGTTTTTTTTTTTTTTTTTGAAAGTTTCAAAGGAAGGACAAAGGGAGAGGGAATCTTAAGCAGGCTCCATGTCCAAAACAGAGCCCAATTTGGTGTTCAATCTCACAACCCTGAGATTATGACCTGAGCTAAAATCAAGATTGGGATGTTTAGCTGATGGAGCCATCAAGTTGCCCTCATAGATTTTTTTTTTGATAGATGTTCTTTAATAAGTAAAGGAATTTTCATGTATTCCTAGTTTGCTGAGGGTTTTTTAAAATCATGAGTGAAATTTAAATATGTCAATTTCTTTCTGAATCTAATGATTATGATTGTATGATTTTTCTCCTTTAGCCTATTGATCTAATTGATCACATTAATTAATTTTTGAATTAGAACATAACTGGAATAGGGGCATCTGGATGGCTCAGTCGTTAAGCATCTGCCTTCGGCTCAGGTCATGATCCCAGGTTTCTGGGATCGAACCTGGCATCAGGCTTCTCCCTCTGCTTCTGTTCCCTCTCTCACTGTGTCGCTCTCTGTCAAAAAAATTAAAATGAAATCTCTGTCAAAAAATTAAAATGAAATCTTTTAAAAAAAGAACATAATGGGGATAAATTCCACTAGTTGATGGTGCATAATTATTTTATTATTTTATAAATTATAAAATTGTTGGATTCAATTTACTAATATTTTCTTGAGTATTGTTGCATATAAGTTAATGAGAGATATTGGTCTATAGTTTTCCTTTCATGCAATCCCTTTTTCTTGTTTTGGTATTGGGGTAATGCTGGTCTCATAGAAAGAATTAGAAAGTGTACTCTGCTTCTATTTTCTGGGAGAAAATTGGTATAATTCTTTCTTTAAATGTTTGCTAGAATTCACCAGTGAAAATGTCTGGGCCTTGTGTTTTTTTTTTTGGAAGATTATTAATTTTGAGTTAATACTTTTAATAGACATAGACCTATTCAGATGGCCTATTCCTTCTTATATGTCTTCTGGTAGTTGTGTCTTTTAAAGAATGGGTCTGTTTTATCTATGTTACCAAATTTATAAGCATAGAGTTGTTCATAATACCCTTTATTTTCCTTTTAATGACCATAAGAAAAGTAGTGGTATCCTTTTTCATTTCTGATGGGTAATTTGTGTCTTCTCATATCTTTCTTGGTTAGCCTGACATAATTATCAATTTTATTGTTCCTTTCAAAGAATGAGCTTTTGATTCATTGGTATTCTCTATTGGTTTTCTGTTTTTTAAGTTCATTGATATCCTCTCTATTTTTAATTATTTATTTTCTTCTGCTTGCTTTAGGCTTATATTACTCTTCCTTCTGTAGTTTCCTAATATATAAGCTTAGATTATTAATTTTACAGCTTTCTTCTTTTCTTTTTTTTCTTTTTCTTTTCTAAAGACTTTATTCATTTACTTGACACAGAGAGAGACCACAAGGAGGCAGAGAAGCAGGCAGAGAGAGAGAGGGGAAAACAGGCTCCCTGCTGAGCAGAGAGCCTGATGTGGGACTCGATCCCAGGACCCCGAGATCATGACCCAAGCGGAAGGCAGAGGTTTAACTGTCGTAGCCACCCAGGCGCCCCTCTTCTTTTCTAACATATGCATTTAATGGTATACATTTTCCTCTAAGCATTGCTCTTGTTGCACTCCACAAAATTTTCCAAGTCGTATATTCATATGAATTTAGTTCACAATATTTTTATTTTATTTTTTGTTTGTCTTTTAAAGTTTTGTTTCATTTTATTTTTTTTCAGTGTTCCAAAATTCATTGTTTATGCTCTACACCCAGTGCTCCATGCAATATGTGCCTTCCATAATATCCATCTAAGTTGTATATTCATATTAATTTAGTTCACAATATTTTTAAATGTCTCTTGGGACTTCTTTGATCTACATATTATTTAGAAGTCTGTTTATTTAATTAATTAATTTATTTTAATAAACATATAATATATTTTTATCCCCAGGGGTACAGGTCTGTGAATTGCCAGGTTTACACATTTCACAGCACTCATCATAGCACATACCCTCCCCAATGTCCATATCCCCACCACCCTCTCCCATCCCCACTCCCCCCAGCAACCCTCAGTCTGTTTTTTGAGATTGAGCCTTTATGGTTTGTCTCCCTCCCAATCCCATCTTTTCATTTTTTCTTTTCCTACCTCCCCCCAACCACCCCACATTGCATCTCCACTTCCTCATATCAAAGAGATTATATGATAGTTGTCTTTCTCCGATTGACTTATTTCGCTAAGCATGATACCCTCTAGTTCCATCCACGTCGTCGCAAATGGCAAGATTTCATTTCTTTTGATGGCTGCATTGTATTCCATTGTGTATATATACCACAACTTCTTTATCCATTCATCTGTTGATGGACATCTAGGTTCTTTCCATAGTTTGGCTATTGTGGACATTTGGTGCTATAAACATTCAGGTGCACATGCCCCTTCTGATCACTACATTTGTATCTTTAGGGTAAATACCCTGTAGTGCAATTGCTGGGTCATAGGGTAGCTCTATTATCAACTTTTTGAGGAACCTCTACACTGTTTTCCAGAGTGGTTGCACCAGCTTGCATTCCCACCAACAGTGTAGGAGGGTTCCCCTTTCTCTGCATCCTCGCCAGCATCGGTCATTTCCTGACTTGTTAATTTTAGCCATTCTGACTGGTGGGAGGTGGTATCTCATTGTGTTTTTGATTTGTATTTCCCTGATGCCGAGTGATGTGGAGCACTTTTTCATGTGTCTGTTGGCCATCTGGATGTCTTCTTTGCAGAAATGTCTGGTCATGCCTTCTGCCCATTTCTTCATTGGATTATTTGTTCTTTGGGTGTTGAGTTTGCTAAGTTCTTTATAGATTTTGGATACTAGTCCTTTATCTGATATGTCGTTTGCAAATATCTTCTCCCATTCTGTCAGTTGTCTTTTGGTTTTGTTAACTGTTTCCTTTGCTGTGCAAAAGCTTTTGATCTTGACGAAGTCCCAATAGTTCATTTTTGCCCTTGCTTCTGTTGCCTTTGGCGATGTTCCTAGGAAGAAGTTGCTGTGGTTGAGGTCAAAGAGCTTGCTGCCTGCATTCTCCTCAAGGATTTGGATGGATTCCTTTCTCACATTGAGGTCCTTCATCCATTTTGAGTCTATTTTCGTGTGTGGTGTAAGGAAATAGTCCAATTTCATTTTTCTGCATTTTCCCAGCACCATTTGTTGAAGAGACTGTCTTTTCTCCACTGGACATTCCTTCCTGCTTTGTCGAAGATTAGTTGACCATTGAGTTGAGGGTCTATTTCTGGGCTCTCTATTCTGTTCCATTGATCTATATGTCTGTTTTTGTGCCAGTACCATACTGTCTTGATGATGACAGCTTTGTAATAGAGCTTGAAGTCTGGAATTGTGATGTCACCGGCTTTGGCTTTCTTTTTCAATATTCCTTTGGCTATTCGAGGTATTTTCTGGTTCTATATAAATTTTAGGATTATTTGTTCTATTTCTTTAAAAAAAATGGATGGGATTTTGATAGGGATTGCATTAAACGTGTGTACTGCTTTAGGTAGCATAGACATTTTCACAATATTTGTTCTTCCAATCCATGAGCATGGAACATTTTTCCATTTCTTTGTGTCTTCCTCAATTTCTTTCATGAGTACTTTATAGTTTTCTGAGTATAAATTCTTTGCCTCTTTGGTTAGATTTATTCCTAGGTATCTTATGGTTTTGGGTGCAATTGTAAATGGGATTGACTCCTCAATTTCTCTTTCTTCTGTCTTGTTGTTAGTGTAAAGAAATGTGACAGATTTTTGTGCATTGACTTTATATCCTGACACCTTACTGAATTCCTGTACAAGTTCTAGCAGTTTTGGAGTGGAGCCTTTTGGGTTTTCCACGTATAGTATCATATCATCTGCAAAGAGTGATAATTTGACTTCTTCTTTGCCAATTTGGATGCCTTTAATTTCTTTTTGTTGTCTGACTGCTGAGGCTAAGACTTCTAGTACAATGTTGAACAGCAGTGGTGATAACGGACATGCTTGCCGTGTTCCTGACCTTAGCGGAAAAGCTTTCAGTTTTTCTCCATTGAGAATGATATTTGCGGTGGGTTTTTCATAGATGGCTTTGATAATATTGAGATATGTGCCTTCTATCCCTACACTTTGAAGAGTTTTAATCAGGAAGGGATGCTGCACTTTGTCAAATGCTTTTTCAGCATCTATTGAGAGTATCATATGGTTCTTACTCTTTCTTTTATTAATGTATTGTATCACATTGATGGATTTGCTGATGTTGAACCAACCTTTCAGCCCTGGAATAAATCCCAGGAATAAATCCCTGGAATAAATCCCACCACTTGGTAGTGGTGAATAATCCTTTTAATGTACTGTTGGATCCTATTGGCTAGTATTTTGGTGAGAATTTTCGCATCTGTGTTCATCAAGGATATTGGTCTGTAATTCTCTTTTTTGGTGGGATCCTTGTCTGGTTTTGGGATCAAGGTGATGCTGGCCTCATAAAATGAGTTTGGAAGTTTTCCTTCCATTTCTGTTTCTTGGAACATTTTCAGGAGAATAGGAATTAATTCTTCTTTAAATGTTTGGTAGAATTCCCCTGGGAAGCCATCTGGTCCTGGACTTTTGTTTGTTTGGAGATTTTTGATGACTGTTTCAATCTCCTTACTGGTTATGGGTCTGTTCAGGTTATCTATTTCTTCCTGGTTCAGTTGTGGTAGTTTATATGTCTCTAGAAATGTATCCATTTCTTCCAGATTGTCAAATTTGTTGGCGTAGAGTTGCTCGTAGTATGTTCTTATAATTGTTTGTATTTCTTTGGTGTTGGTTGTGATCTCTCCTCTTTCATTCATGATTTTATTTATTTGGGTCCTTTCTCTTTTCTTTTTGATAAGTCTTGCCAGGGGTTTGTCAATCTTATTAATTCTTTCAAAGAACCAGCTCCTAGTTTCGTTGATTTGTTCTATTGCTTTTTTAGTTTGTATTTCATTGATTTCTGCTCTGATCTTTATGATTTCTCTTCTCCTGCTGGGTTTAGGCTTTCTTTTTTGTTCTTTCTCCAGCTCCTTTAGGTGTAGGGTTAGGTTGTGTATTTGAGACCTTTCTTGTTTCTTGAGAAAGGCTTGTACTGCTATATATTTTCCTTTCAGGACTGCCTTTGCTGTGTCCCACAGCTTTTGAACCGTTGTGTTTTCATTATCATTTGTTTCCATGAATTTTTTCAACTCTTCTTTAATTTCCTGGTTGACCCATTCAGTTTTTAGAAGGATGCTGTTTAGTCTCCATGTATTTGCGTTCTTTCCAAATATCCTCTTGTGATTGAGTTCTAGATTCAGAGCATTGTGGTCTGTATATATTCAGGGAATGATCCCAATCTTTTGATACCGGTTGAGACCTGATTTATGACCCAGGATGTGATCTATTCTGGAGAATGTTCCATGTGCACTAGAGAAGAATGTATATTCTGTTGTTTTGGGTTGGAATGTTCTGAATATATCTGTGATGTCCATCTGGTCCAGTGTGTCATTTAAAGCCTTTATTTCCTTGTTGATCTTTTGCTTGGATGATCTGTCCATTTCAGTGAGGGGAGTGTTAAAGTCCCCTGCTATTATTGTATTACTGTTGATGTATTTCTTTGACTTTGTTATTAATTGGTTTCTATAGTTGGCTGCTCCCATGTTAGGGGCATAGATATTTAAGATTGTTAGGTCTTCTTGTTGGACAGACCCTTTGAGTATGATATAGTGTCCTTCCTCATCTCTTATTATAGTCTTTGGCTTAAAATCTAATTGATCTGATATAAGGATTGCCACCCCAGCTTTCTTCTGATGTCCATTAGCATGGTACATTGTTTTCCACCCCCTCACTTTAAATCTGGAGGTGTCTTCGGGTCTAAAATGAGTTTCTTGTATGCAGCATATTGATGGGTTTTGTTTTTTTATCCATTCTGATACCCTGTGTCTTTTGATTGGGGCATTAAGCCCATTAACATTTAGGGTAACTATGGAGAGATATGAATTTAGTGCTATTGTATTGCCTGTAAGGTGACTGTTACTGTATATTGTCTCTGTTTCTTTCTGATCTACTACTTTTAGGGTCTCCCTTTGCTTAGAGGACCCCTTTCATTATTTCCTGTAGAGCTGGTTTGGTGTTTGCAAATTCTTTCAGCTTTTGTTTGTCCTGGAAGCTCTTTATCTCTCCTTCTATTTTCAATGATAGCCTAGCCGGATATAGGATTCTTGGCTGCATGTTTTTCTCATTTAGTGCTCTGAATATATCATGCCAGTTCTTCCTGGCCTGCCAGGTCTCTGTGGATAGGTCCGCTCCCAATCTAACGTTTTTGCCCTTGTATGTTACTGACTTCTTTTCCCGGGCTGCTTTCAGGATTTTCTCTTTGTCGCTAAGACTTGTAAATTTTACTATCAGGTGACGAGGTGTGGACCTATTTTTATTGATTTTGAGGGACATTCTTAGCATCTCCTGAATTTTGATGTTTGTTCCCTTTGCCATATTAGGGAAATTCTCTCCAATAATTGTCTCCAATATACCTTCTGCTCCCCTCTCTCTTTCTTCTTCTTCTGGAATCCCAATTATTCTAATGTTGTGTCGTCTTATGGTGTCACTTATCTCTCGAATTCTCTCCTCGTGGTCCAGTATTTGTTTGTCTCTCTTTTGCTCAGCTTCTTTATTCTCTGTCATTTGGTCTTCTATGTCACTGATTCTTTCTTCTACCTCATTTATCCTAGCAGTAAGAGCTTCTATTTTTGATTGCACCTCATCAGTAGCTTTTTTGATTTCAACTTGGTTAGATTTTAGTTCTTTTATTTCTCTAGAAAGGGCTTTTATCTCCCCAGAGAGGGTTTCTCTAATATCTTCTATGCCTTTTTTGAGCCTGGCTAGAACCTTGAGAATTGTCATTCTGAACTCTAGATCTGTCATGTTACCAATGTCCGTACTGATTAGGTCCCCAGCCTTCGGTACTGCCTCTTGTTCTTTTTTTTGTGGTGAGTTTTTCTGCCTTGTCATTTTGTCCAGATAAGATTTGCTTTCTCCTCCTCTAGAATTCCTCTGTTCTTGGTGAGTGAAGTTGGTCTTGGCTGGGTTTCTTGTTGATCTTCTGGGGGAGGGGCCTGTTGTAGTGATTCTCAAGTGTCTTTGCTGCAGGCGGAATTGCACCGCCCTTACCTGGGGCCGGGCTAAGTAATCTGCTTGCGTTTGCTTTTGGGAGCTTTTGTTCCCTGAGCACTTTCCGTAGAATTCCAGAGGATGGGAATGAAGATGGCGGCCTCCCAATCTCTCGGCTCGGAGGAGCCGAGGGCTTGGCGTCTTGCTCCTCAGTGCGCTCTCAGAGAAAAACACCCAACCGCCCTGCCTCCCTGACCTGCGCTCGCGCCTGGAGGAAAGCAGTCAATTGCTGGCACTTGGGGAAAAGCGCCCGGTCGCTTCCGTCTCCGTGGCCTCCGGCTGCGCTCCGAGCCCACCCAGCCTGCGACCAGCACAAGGTAACCCTGGGCTGAGAGCTCACTCCTCGGCTTTGTCGCTGTAGCTGGCTTCCCCGCTCTAATACCTGTGAGCTCTGTGGCACTCAGACATCCCCGGTCCTTCTGTGACCCCGCGGGACCTGGGGTTATGCTGACCCCGCCTGGGCTTCCCCCCGGTTTATCCTCTGGAGTGATGTCTCCCAGTGGAGCCGACTTTTAAAAGTCCTGATTTTGTGCTCCGTTGCTCCGCCACTTGCCGGGAGCCAGCCCCTCCCCACCGCGATCTGTCTTCCCATGTCTTTGGATTCACTTCTCCGCAGGTTCTACCTTTCAGAAAGTGATCGATATTCTGTTTCTAGAATTATTGCTCTTCTTCTCTTCGATTTCCTGTTGGATTTGTAGGTGTTCACAATGGTTAGATAAGCTATCTAGCTGATCTCCTGCTACCTGATGTCGTCTCAGCTTGCTACTTCTCCGCCATCTTGACTCCTTGCTCTAGAAGTCTGTTTCTTAAAAAGGTTTTATTTATTTATTTGAGAGAGATAGAGAGTGAGAGAGAGCGTGAGCAGGATGAAGGCCAGAGGAAGCAGACTCCCTGCTCAGCAGGGAGCCTGATGTGGGGCTCCATCCTGGGACTCTGGGATCATGACTTCGGCTGAAGGCAGACACTTAACTGACTGAGCCACCCAGGTGCCCCATAGAAGTGTGTTGTTTAATCTCCAAATATTTTGACATTTTCCCAGCTAACTGTTAATTATTTCTAGATCAATTCCATTGTAGTCTGAGAGAATACCCTGAATGATCTTTAGTCTTTGCAATGTGTTAGTATACTTTATGGGATATGATGTGGTCTATGTTAGTGAATGTTCATGTCAACTTGCGGAGTATGTGCATTCTGCTGTTGGCTGAGTTATTCTATAATGTCAATTAGGCATGATTGATGATGGCTTTCAAGTCAACTATATCCTTACTGATTTACTGTTTGCTAGGTCTGTCAATTACTGATAAAGGATGGGATTTGTCCATTTCTCCTTACAGCTTCATCAGTTTTTGCCTTACATATTTTGATGATCTCTTGTTAGGTACATGCATGTCAAAATCATTATATTTTCTTAGAGAATTGATCCCTTTATCATTATGTATCATCTATCTCACCTCTCACAATTTCTATTTTTTTCTGAAGTCCGCTTTGTCTTCAGCTACTTCAATTCTCTTGTGATTAGTGTTAGCATGGTATATCTTTCTCCATCCTTTAATACATCTGTTTCATTGTATTTGAAGTGAGTTTCTTATGGACAATGTGTAGTTGGTCCTTATTTTATTTACTCTGACAGTCTTTGTGTTTTAATTGGTGTATTTTAGATCGTTCACCTTTAAGATGATTTATATTATATGGTAGATTAATATCTACCATACTGGCAACTGCTTTCTATTAATTTCATTTGCTCTTTTAAAAAATCTTTTCCTATCTTTCTGCCTTCTCTGATTTTAATTGAGCATTTTATATAACTCAATTTTCTCTTCTTTCTTAACATATCAATTTGCTTCGAGAATTCTACTAGAGTCTCCAATATACATTTACGAAGAATCTAAGTCCACTTCCATTAATAATGCTGTGCCATTTCAGGGATAGTGCAGGTACCTTATAACAACCTTATAACAGTATTCCCAAATCCTCTTTCCTATCTCTTATAATATTGCTGTCATTTATTTATTTATTTATATGCTACAGTCTCCTAATACATTGTTGCTATTATTATTTTGAAGAGTTAGCTGTTAGAACAGTTAAGCCTAATAAAAAATACAATTTTTTTAAAAACTTTTATTCATTCCTTCTCTGATGCTCTTCCTCTTTTTATGTAGATCTGAGTTTCTGACACATAATTTCCCCCCTCTCTGAAGAACTTCTTTAACATTTCTTGCAAGGCAGGTCTATTGGCAATACATATCTTCAGTTTTTGTATGAGGGTCTTTTGAGGGATAATTTTGTTGAATATAGAACTCTAGGTGATGTTTTTCTTTCTTTCAACACTGTAAATATTTCAGTCCACTCTCTTCTTGTTTGCATGGTTTCCGAGAAGTCTATTATAATTCTTATCATTGTTCTTTTGCAGGTAAGGTGGGTTTCATCCTCTGATTTCCTTCTAGATTTTCTTCTAGTCTTAGGTTTTCTTCAGTTTGAATATGATATATGGAGTTGTAGATTTTATGGTAATTTTTTTTAACTTGGTATTTTCTGAGCTTCTTGTATCTATGGTTTATGGTCAAATATTCATTTTGGGAAACTGCCAGCCATTACTTCAAATATTTCTTCTGTTCCTTTCTATTTTATTTTTTGAAATATTTACATTTTTCCTCTTCTTTTATTCCTGATGTTCCAAGTTTTCTCCTTATATTATTTCCCTTTTACCGAGGAAATTTTTTTAGCAATTAAGAACAGATAAACTGTTTATGAATTTAGTTTCCTTTGTTTGAGAATGTTTTTATTTTACCTTAGTTCCTAAAGGATGTTTTCACTGGACACAGAATTCTGGGGTGACAATTCTTTTCTTTCAACACTTTAAAAGTGTCATTAACTTCCTTGTACTCCATGATTTCTAATGAGAAATCTACAGTACATTGTAACATCCTCACCAGCCCCATTTCTCTCTGGATGCTTTCAGGATTTTTTTCTTTGTCTTTATTTTTCAGAAGTTCAACCATGATGTATTATCTTGACATGTATTTCATTGGGTTTATCCAGTATAAGGTTTTCTCAGCTTCTTGAATTGTAGGGTTTTTTTCCCCTTTTGCTAAGTTTGAGATGTTTTCAGCTATTATTTCTTCAAATATTTTTTCAACACTCCATTGTTTTTCTTCTCCTTCTAAGACTCTGAGGACACTATTGTTAAACCTTTTGTTACTGCTCCAATGTTCTCTGAGGCTCTGTTCATTATTTTAAAGCCATTTTTGTTTGTTTCTACATTTCAGAGTAGGTAATGTCTTTTGATTCTATTTCAAATTCACATTTTCCTCTCTCCTGTCCACTCTGTTAAAGAGTCTATCTAATGGATTTTTAATTTCAGTTATATTTTTAATTCTAACATTTTCATTTGATTCTTTTATGCCTTTTTTTTTCTTTACAGATAATTTTGTATTTTACTGTTTGCTTCAAGAGTGTTCATTACTGTTCTTTTGAGAATTTTTATAATATAGTTGCATTCAAGTCTTTATCAGATAATCCCAACATTTGTGTCATTTCACGACTGACCTCTTAATTATATTTTCCTATGTCAGCCAAGATTTTTGTGATCATTCATATGTCTAGTAATTTTAGATAGTATCATGGACATTTTGAGTATTACATTTTTTTTTATTTTAGAGAGAGCGTGCACATATGCAGTGGGGGGAGGGGTAGAGGAGGGAGAAGGAGAGAGAATCTCAAGCAGACTCCCCACTGAGTGTGGAGCCCAATGCAGGGCTCAGTCTCATGACCTTAAGATCATGACCTGAGCTGAAACCAAGAGTTGGATGCTTAACCAACTGAGCCATCCAGGTGCCCCTGAATATTACATTTTGAGACCCTAGGACTTGTTTAAGTTCTGCTAAGTATGTTGATATTTTTGTTTTTAATCAGGCAATCCATCTGGCTTAGTTCAGACCACAAGTTCTAACACTTCTTCTGTGGGCTGAAGTTCCTATGTCAGTTTAGTTTTTAAAACCTTTGCAGTGCTATTTGAATCTGTTCTGCCTGTGTGTTACCCAGTGGCCAGACCGACTTCTGGGTAGTGGTCTGTTTTTTAGTTCAGTTCTTAAAACTGTATTTGGTATTCTGATTCAGACCAGATCCACACATGCATACTTGAGGAATGAGAGTAGGAAGTCATAAGCAACTTTATAGGGTTGCATTCATGAGCTCATCCCTCTCTTCAATCTCCCCAATATTTTCTGGTTCCCTGGAGGGTTTCTTTTTTGATCTTCTGATTAAAAATCACATATTTTGGGGGCACCTGGGTGGCTCAGTGGGTTAAAGCCTCTGCCTTCAGCTCAGGTCATGATCCCAGGGTCCTGGGATCGAGCCCCACATCAGGCTCTCTGCTCTGCAGGGAGCCTGCTTCCCCCTCTCTCTCTGCCTGCCTCTCTGTCTACTTGTGATTTCTGTCAAATAAATAAATAAAATTTAAAAAAACACACATATTTTCAAGATTATCCTATTGCCAGGGCCAAGCATCAAGAGGACTGAGAGAGAATAAAAAAGTAATGGGCTTAGTCCTCTTGGAGCTATACTTCAGCCAGAGGGAGAGAAAAGTCCTCTGCCTCAGGGTTTTGGTTTATGCAATTTTCCAGTGTCTGCTGCTGCCATTGCTATAGCTGTAGGGTCACCTTGAGGCTGAAGTACTATGAAAATGAAAAAGAAGGAAAAGGAACCAGAGTTTTCTTCTACTTTATGAGCACTAGTTGTTCCTTTTCTTGCTCTTCCAGCTGGAAGTAGAGATTTGGGGGGGGGGCTTTCTCTATCTGCTCACTTTTGGGTTTCTGATGCTTTGATTAGTGGCCAGGTGATTTGGGCAGGGGGAATACAGTAAACTCACTGCTAGGTTGGTGATGCTTAAATTCTGGTGTTTTCTCTATCCCTGATATCTACCTTTCAAACAGATGCTCCATGTATTTTTCCTTGGTTTTGTGATTAATTTCAGTGAGAGAAAAGTCACTTATTCCAATTTGCCTGGGGCCGAATCTTAATTCCATTCTTTAGAGAAACTTTGGTTTGTTATAGGAAATGACTCATTTTCTTTTTGAAATCAAAGAAAAGTAAAAAAACAAGAAACAAAAAACAGTTAAGACTTAATTAACTGGAACTTTTTTTTAAGGATTTTTATTTAATTATTTTGACAGGTAGAGATCACAAGTAGGCAGAGAGGCAGGCAGAGAGAGAGAGGGAGAAGCAGGCTCCCCGCTGAGCAGAGAGCCCGACATGGGGCTCGATCCCAGAACCCTGGGATCACAATCTGAGCCGAAGGCAGAGGCCTTAACCCACTGAGCCACCCAGGTGCCCCAACTGGAACTTTTTTTAAAATACGGTTTTTAAAAAATTTTATTTTTAATTAATCTCTACACCCAACATAGGGCTCAAACTTACAACCTTGAGATCAACAGTCACACACTTCATTGAGTGCACCAGTCAAGTGCCCCTTAATTAACTGAAACTCTTGAGTACACAAGCATGTTGTTTCTTCTTGGTTACAGCAATTTTAAGATTTTATTGGTGTGATACCTTAAGTGCAACAAACCTTCTGCTCATTTTAATACCTCCTCTTCCTCTATGCCCCAGACTGGCACGTAAAAGATGGTGATCAGGTGTAAAAAGCTACTATATTCTCCTTTTTGGTGGGGTCTTTGTCTGGTTTGGGGATCAGGGTAATGCTGGCTTCATTTTTCCTTCTGCTTCAATTTTTTCCTTCTGGACTTGTTCCTTCTGCTTCAATTTTTTGAAACAGCATCAGGAGAATAGGTATTATTTCTTCTTTGAATGTTTGGTAGAATTCCTCAGGGAATCCATCAGGTCCTGGGCTCTTTTTTGGGGGGGAGGTTTTTGATCACTGTTTCAATCTCATTACTAGATATTGGTCTATTCAGGTTGTCAATTTCTTCCTGATTCAGTTTTGGAAGTTTATAGTTTTGCAGGAATCCATCCATTTCATCTAGGGCACTTAACTTATTGGCATATAACTGTTGATAATAATTTCTGATGATTTTTTCTATTTCCTTGGTGTTCGTCATGATCTCTCCCTTTTCATTCATAATTTTATTAATTTGGGTCTTCTCTCTTTTCTTTTGGATTAGTTTGGTCAATGGTTTATTGATCTTATTGATTCTTTCAAAAAACCAGATTCTAGTTTGATTGATGCATTCTACTGTATCTCTGGTTTCTATATCATTGACCTCTGCTCTAATCTTGATTATTTCCCTTCTCATGTATGGTGTTGGCTTAATTTGTTGTTGATTTTCCAGTTCTTTAAGGTGTAGAGACAGCTGGTGTATTCTGGATTTTTCAATTTTTTTGAGGGAGGCTTGGATGGCTATGTATTTCCCCCTTAGGATGGTCTTTGCTATATTCCATAGGTTTTGGACTAAAGTATCTCCATTCTCATTGGTTTCCATGCATTGTTTAAGTTCTTCTTTGATTTCCTGGTTTATCCAAACATTCTTAAGCAAGGCAAAGACCCCACCATAAAGGAAAATTTCAGACCAATATCCCTGATGAAAATGGATGCCAAGATTCTCAACCAGATCCTAGCTAATAGGATCCAGGAGTACGTTAAAAAGATTATCCACCATGACCAGGTTTGATTTATCCATGGGATGCAGGGGTGGTTCAACATTTACAAATCAATCCATGTGACAGAACAAATCAATAAGAGAAGAGAGAAAAACCACATGGTTCTCTCAATTGGTGCAGAAAAAGCATTTGACAAAATCCAGCATCTGTTCCTGATTAAAATGAATCAAAGTATAGGGATAGAGGGAACATTCTTCAACTTCATAAAATCTACCTACGAAAAACCCATAGCAAATATCATCCTCAATGGGGAAAAGCTGACAGTTTTCCCTTTGAGATCAGGAACACGACAAGGATGCCCATTCTCACCACTCTTGTTCAACATAGTATTAGAAGTCCTAGCAACAGCAATCAGACAACAAAGAGAAATAAAAGATATTCAAATTGGCAATGAAGAAGTCAAACTCTCTCTCTTCACAGATGACATGACACTTTATATGGAAAACCCAAAAGACTCCACCCCCAAACTACTAGAACTCATACAGCAATTCAGTAATGTGGCAGGATACAAAATCAATGTCTAGAAATCAGTTGCTTTCTTATACACTAACAATGACAATACAGAAAGGGAAGTTAGAGAATCAGTTCCATTTACTATAGCACCAAGAACCATAAGATACCTGGGAATAAACCTAACCAAAGAAGTAAAGGATCTGTATTCAAGGAACTACAGAACACTCGTGAAAGAAATTGAAGAAGATGGAAGAGCTTTCCATGCTCATGGATGGGAAGAATAAATATTGTTAAACTGTCTACACTGCCTAGGGCCATCTATACTTTCAATGCCATCCTGATCAAAATTCCATCAGCAATTTTCAAAGAGCTGGAGCAAACAATCCTAAAATTTGTATGGAATCAGAAGAGACCCCAAATTGCCGAGGAAATGTTGAAAAAGAAAAAGAAAACTGGGGGCATCACGTTGCCTGATTTCAAGTTTTACTACAATGCTGTGATCACTAAGACAGCATGGTACTGGCACAAAGACAGACACACAGACCAGTGCAACAGAGTAGAGAGCTCAGACATGGACCCTCAACTTTATGGTCAAATAATATTCGACAAAGCAGGAAAAAATATACAGTGCTGGTAAAATTGGACAGCTATGTGTAGAAGAATGAAACTCGACCATTCTCTTACACCATACACAAATATAAACTTGATATGGATAAAAGACCTCAATGTGAGGCAAGAATCCATCAGAATCCTAAAGGAGAACGTAGGCAGTAACCTCTTTGACATTGGCCACGGCAACTTCTTTCAAGATATGTCTCCAAAGGCAAAGGAAACAAAAGCTAAAATGAACTCTTGGGACTTCATCAAGATCAAAAGCTTCTGCATAGCAAAGGTAACAGTCAACAAAACAGACGCAACCCGCGGAATAGGAGAAGGTATTTGCAAATGACACTACAGACAAAGGGCTGATATCCAAGATCATAAAGAACTCCTCAAACTCAACACGCACAAAACAGATAATCATGTCAAAAAATGGGCAGAAGACATGAACAGACACTTCTCCAATGAAGACATACAAATGGCTAACAGACACATGAAAAAGTGTTCATCATCATTAGTCATCAGGGAGATTCAAATCAAAACCACATTGAGATACCACCTTACACCAGTTAGAATGGCCAAAATTAGCAAGACAGTAAACAATGTGTGTTGGAGAGGATGTGGAGAAAGGGGAACCCTCTTACACTGTTGGTGGGAATGCAAGTTGGTGCAGCCACTTTGGAAAACAGTGTGGAGATTCCTTAAGAAATTAAAAATAGAGCTTCCCTATGACCCTGCAATTGCACTACTGGGTATTTACCCCAAAGATACAGATGTAGTGAAAAGAAGGGCCATCTGTACCCCAATGTTCATAGCAGCAATGGCCACAGTCACCAAACTGTGGAAAGAACCAAGATGCCCTTCAACGGACGAATGGATAAGGAAGATGTGGTCCTTATATATTATGGAGTATTATGCTTCCATCAGAAAAGAAGAATACCCAACTTTTGTATCAACATGGATGGGACTGGAAGGGATTATGCTGAGTGAAATAAGTCAAGCAGAGAGAGTCAATTATATGGTTTCACTTATTTGTGACGCATAAGGAATAACACGGAGGACATGGGGAGATGGAGAGGAGAAGCGAGTTGGGGGAAATTGGAGGGGAAGACAAACCACGAGAGACTATGGACTCTGACAAACAATCAGAAAGTTTTGGAGGGGAGGGGGTGGGGGGTTGAGTGAGCCTGGTGGTGGGTATTATGGAAAGCATGTATTGCATGGAGCACTGGGTGTGGTGCATAAACAATGAATTCTGGAGCACTGAAAAGAAATTAAAAAAATAAATTAAAAAAGGTTACTATATTAAATGGCAAAATGGGATTTCAACTCAAATATGCATAATATCATAGCCTAAGCTTTTCACCACTATACAATGCTGCCTTTTTAGGTTAAATAAATGCTGCCCCTTATCTAGAATTTTTACTGACTATGTTATATTTATTTTTTACTCCATTGACCTTCTTCCTCAATCCCTGTAGGAGTATACTACCGTACCCTTTTAATATGGAACTTGGTCATGTGATTTGCTTTGGTTTAGTGGTGACTGGAATGTGGTCACTACTTTGGGCTTAGCCATCTGACTAAAGAAACATGACAAGAACAGAAGCATGGAATGTGTTTGTGGTTAAGCTTATCTTTTGCTCTTCTTCTACTACCACGAAAGGAACACGTCCCAGAGATGTTGCTATTCTAGGGAAGATGAGAGACATGTGGAGCATACATGGACCCATCCCACAGCTTGGTGCTAATTCCACATAGGCCTAACCTAGGTGAATGACATGTGAGTAAAAATAAATAATTGTTTTTTCAGATTTATGAATTTGGGGGTGGTTTGATAAGCAGCAATTTTGTGGCAAATGACGGACTAATGGCAAATGGCAGACCATATAAATAATGCGGCAAATGACAGACCATATAAATATTTGGTTGAGGACATCTTATGTTTTCACATGAAATTTAAATGAACATATGATTTTTATTTCAATTATAAAGCCTAAGGATATGGTAATCTCTGCTTTCTTCACTGCTTGCTATTTCCAGGCCTGTTTTCCACCTAGAAGTGTTCTTACTAAGGAATGGGATTTTCTTCTTTTTGTCACCATCTTTACTAGTTCTGTCAAATTCTGCTAGTTTTATTTGGGGCTTCAGAGCATGGTGGAGACTTGTAGTGTGAGGCATCAAAGTTCCTAGTTCCTTAAACTGGATTTGTTATTCTTGGTCCCCTTTGTAAATGCAGCATCAGCATCCCTATAGAGCTTTCTGCATGGCTCCTGCTGACAAAAAGGAACAGATCAGAAGGTTGTATGCTGTTTCATTCCTCATGACTGTTTCTTCCCATGTGCTGAACTCTAGAGTGGGATCTAAACAGAGTTGGTCTTGAATAATACTTCCATCCTTTAATGTCTGTGGGACTGTGGGTAAGCTATTTACTGTCTCTGAGCTTCAGATTCTTCGTATATGAAGTAGGGTTATAATCTCTGCCCATCCTCCCTCACAGCATTGTTCTGAGCTTCAGGAGCTCAGTAAAGGTTAAAGAGATCTTATAATTCTTGTTATTTACCCTGAATATGTTCAGCAAGCTAGGAGCTGCTAGTAGTCATCACCAGTGTTCTTTTCTCCCTTAGGAAGGAGTTTTCAGGAAGCTGTGGCATGGCAAGTATGTTTCACAACCTCTGGCTCCTGACACAGCCTGGGCTCAGCAATCTCACTTTCTCCTCTGTACCTTTTTTCTACCACCTGGGTAGGAGCATCATAACCACACTCACCATCTGCCTAGGACTCAGAGAATCCTAGTTCCTTGACAACAGAAATTTAGATATCCAAATGAGTTAGCTTTGAGGAGCTGAAGCAGTGGCAGGCTGCTCTTGGTATTACATTGCTCCAGGCTTCTTAGAGTTGTCCCCAGTAACTTATCAAATGCAGAATATGTGGCCTAGAGATTAAAGAAAAGAAAAGCCTAGCTGCTTTCTATCAGATGCATGGGCCTTGAGGTTGTTTTGTAAAAATAAGGCAGCTTTTCTATCTCATTCTTAGTGGTCTTTTAGAACCATAAAACCTCTGGAGCCTGGAAAAGAGTAATAATTATGATTGCATATGCCCTTTGGTTCATAAGCATAATTGGTAGGACTTTACATTGGGAAAGAACTCTATTATTATTTACCATGTGTCAAGTGCTTTACATTCTTTATATCATTCATTCAGATTTAGTTCTAACATCAGCTTTTTCATTTTCATTTTACATATCAGGAAACCTACGCTTAGAGTAAGTAAATTAACAGAGTCAGAAGTTCCAACACATCTGTCTGAATCCAAAGCTTATGTTTTCCATGACATCACACAGCCATTGTTAGCATTTTGCTTATGCTTGGTCATTCTGAGGGTATGGTGATATGTGTTCTACCATCATTTTGATAAACAGTGGCTAGAGCCAGGATATGGAATCCAGACAACCCTAGGTTTGAATTCTAACATTTATCAACTTGTGTGATTTTAGAAAATTCATTTAATCTTTCTGAGTATCCATTTCCTAATGGGACTAATATAGTGTTTCTCTCATAGGGTATTGGGGAGATTAAATGAATGATACATGTGAAGGGCTTTGTGTAGTGTCTAGCATAGTCCTGGTATAGATTAAGCATTCAATATATATTGACTGAAAAAATAATCTGTCTTAAAGAAGTATCATTGGAGTCCAGATCTCTTCTGTTTGCTTTAATAGGACATCAGCAAGTTCTTGAGAATTTAATTATAGGATATTAAAGCTAGATGAGATCTTAGGCTTGGTTCATCTAAACTCCTCATTTTTTATATGGTGAAACTGAGATTCATGGAAAAGGAGGGACTTGAATTTGTGTTCTCCTGTTCTCCTGTACTGCTTCAATTGCACCTCCTGATAAAGTCAGTTACCTTGGTCAAATTCATGTTTCTTGATCTTGCTTTATCTGTTTGAAACTGACAAGGATCTCTACCCTTCTATTTACCAGGCTTAGGATTTATAAGTAGAAAATGAGATTTTATTTGTGATTAGAAAAGTGTGTATTTCCTCTAGTATGCCTCTCTTTCCCATACCCCACATACTCTCATGTTTCCCAGGCTAGGCTTGAAATTCAAAAAGTGTCCTCTATCTCTGGATAGCTCTTTACCTTCTTCATAATCATTATTATAAAAAATTCCTTGTCTTGTGTCCCATTCCTTTTGTGATATGTTGTATGTCTAATTTACTTGATAAAGTAAACTATAGGTTTACTATATAAAACTATAGTGTTAATGCTCTAAGTATTACCTTTCATCCACATATTAGCAAGGTGCTTTCCTCAAAGAAATGAACATACAGTGGAATTATGCATGAAGGCATTAGGTTATGGAAGAGAGAAATTTGAGTAGGTAGCTTTCTCACACCACCTGGATGGCCACTTGGAAAATATCTATCGTTTGGAGCCTTAGAGAAAGATAAGGAATCTTCTTTGGGTTACAATGAGGTGTCTTTGCTTGTTAGTTTTTTGCAGCAGTGGGAGGGCTGAAGTAGAAGTTGTCATCACTCTTAGTGATGGAGCCTGGACTGCTTGGGTTCTGCGCTTGGAGGTTGGCATTTGAGACATTTTATAGAGTATTTAATGGGATAAGGATTGAGATGGGTTTGAATCTGGATAAAACCAGCAAGAGGAATCCTGTTAGAATCAAGGCCAGGCCAGGTGGTGGGTATTATGGAGGGCACGCATTGCATGGAGCACTGGGTGTGGTGCAAAAACAATGAATTCTGTTACACTGAAAAGAAATTAAAAAAAATATTTTGAAAAAAAAATTTGAAAAAAAATTTGAAAAAAAAAAAAAAAAAGAATCAAGGCCAGTGGCATCTCCTGCCATTCCTTTGAAAGCAGTAGTACTCCAGACATCACAAAATAGCTGGTACTCATCTTCATCATCCTTTCCAGCCTCATCAGGAGAGACACAAGCATATGGTACTGGCTGAATATAAAGGCTGGATCAGCCCTGGTAACTGGCATGATAGCTAATCTTTCCCTATCAGTATTCACAGTGAGGCACTGAAACAGGGACTCTTCCTGCATTGCCATAGTGTTGTGTCCCCTTTTACTATTAGTGTCTGCATATAAGAGGAAGGGTTGGTAGGCATTGTCTAGTTTGTCACTGGTGGGGCTGATTTGCTTAAGGCTGCAGAATAAATTCATGGCTTAGTGAGGGCTATAACTCATCATCATCAGGGCTAGAGCTCCTGATGTCCTAATTTGTGCTTTTTCTTGTATACCACAGTGTCTCTCTTGTGTGAGCTAAGATAGAACACGTAGGTGGCATGTTGTCTAGAAAATCCCTGGTTTTTATGTATGTGCTTACATATGTGTGTGTGTAATGCTTAGAAGAGGTACTGTCAGACACCTTCATGCATTTTAACTATCATTATAATATATAATAACTATTATATCTTAACTATCATTATTATAACTGTTAAAATTATAATTGATGGTATTTTATATACACATGGTTCATATGAAAGCCTTTAGCCCACTCTTCTTCATTCACCAATCGAAGTTTATAGAATTCTTTCATGTCCCTCAAATCCTCATAACAATCTCACAGAGATTAGCATTGTTGTTATTGTTGTTGTTGTTGTTGTTATTATCCCAACCCACAGGTAAAATAATAGGTTTAGAAAAGTAAATCAGTGAGGGAGCAGAGCTGGCCAAGGCCAGTGCTCATACTTCTATATCAGAGCCTCCTTCTCAAGAACTGCAGAAAAGATATAAAAGGAGACATAAACTGTAGGTCAGCACTGGACCTGCAAGACCAGATTCAGGGAAAAAGGGGAGCTATTGTATGCAAGCAGCACACGTCTGGTAATATGAACTGAGGATAGTGGTATCTAAGACTTTGCTTGTTGACCAGTTTTGTTAAGACCAGCCATGCTCACGAGAGTGCCTCTTTTAATCTCAGCTGCCTTTCCATGTGTGTTCAAGAAAATTCCATCTAATTGGAATAAAACTGACAAAAACAATGAATTCAGATCAACTTGAAAGGCCCAGCTTTGCCATGAGGACACAATATAGCAATGTATTTGAGAAACAGAAGGTGGAGGAAAGGAAAGAGGGACCATGAGAGAGGGAGGGAGAGATACATGAAAGCACTTGACAGGTAAGATCTAAACATATAAAATATAGAGGTAAAAAGCAAGCAGCTGTGTGAGAACAAAGGAACACTCTGCTGCTCCTTATTCTGCTTGCTGCCCAGACTCTTCAACTGCAGCTTCTACTAAATAATAATGTGGGCTGTGTCTTTGCTCCCAGCTCAAAGAGAATGATAAAGCAGCAAAACACTGAAAGGTACAGTACAGCCACACATAAAAGTTGATGACATGGAAATGAGCCCCATCCCCCAAAACACACACATGTTGGCAACCCCTACTGGAGGAACACAATGATAGTGAATATAATGAACAAAGAGGGAAAAGACTTTTGAGCTAAGATGTGGAAGGGAGCCTTTCTTTGGTTTCCTAATGGGGTGTTTTGATGATTGCTAATGTCTATAGTGCTTAGTTTTTGCATCAGAAAGTTGGAGTGGAAGAAGCTAGTTACTTCAGTGTCTCAGTTCTCAATAGAACACAGCTTAGATGTGAAAGTCTAATGTCAGATGTAATCATAGACATTAATTTCTAGACTCTTCTGCAGATAATAAAAGTTGAAGAAAAGTTGGACCCTGGGTTCTACCTATTTTCAGGAAAACAGGAAATGGCCAATTGAATTTCTAGTTTTTAGGAAGAAAGTAATGATGGATTGGTTGTATAAAACACGGATTGGCAAACTTGATGTTAATCTTAGACAATGATTCTAGAAATGCTATTAAAAGGTAGTTTATAATCCTAAGAAGAGTTGGCTCTGATCAGGAGGAGTCAACTTCTCAGGTTTGCTGAGAAGTTATGTAATATAAATTTCATTTGCTTATTTAATTAGTTGAGTGATTGCTCTGGAGAATGTAGCATACAATATATATATATGTGGCTGTCATCCAGGCCTTTAGCAAGATTTTCCATGATATATTTGTGGAAAGTATGAAGACCTGTGGCCTCACTCATACAATTATGTCAATTAGTATTTTGTTGAACTGATATAATAAAAATGTATGAGAACAGATTTGGACACTATTAATATGATGATTTCTAGTAGCAAGCTATAGGGTTCTGTCCTCAACCTTGTTCTGTTAAGTGTTTTTATTCATGACTTGGTTGAAGTTACAAAAAACAGTCTCATAAGATTTATAAAGGGATAGAATATACAATGGAAGCCAGAATTATGATTCTGCAAATTTTGACAGATTTGGTAGATGGACTGAATCTGCAAGATAAAATTTAATAAATGTAACATAAATGACTATGGGGAAAGTCGAAGAAACTGATTACCCAAATACGGAGTGTGGCTTAGCAGAGCTCATATAAAGAAGGTTTAGGGACTTTAATATTCAGTGAGCTCAAATGTAAGTTAGCTATGAGATGTGTCTATGTGTTTGTTTGTTTTAGATGTCTTATTTTTTTAAAATTTTATTTTATTTTTTCAGTGTTCCAAGATTCATTGTTTATGCACCACATCCAGTGCTCCATGCAATATGTGCCCTCCTTAATACCCACCACCAGGCTCTCCCAACCCCCCACCACCCTCCCCTCCATAATCCTGTTTGTTTCTCAGAGTCCACAGTCTCTCATGGTTGTTCTTTTTTGATTAAAGTATAGTTGACATACAGTGTTATATTAGTTTCAAGTGTGCAACATAGTGATTCAACAATTCTATATGTAGAATATTATACTAATATTAATATATTAATTTTGGTACATCCTATAACTAATATATATAGAATTAGAATTCTATCAATTACTGAATGTTTGCCACATTAAGCGGTTACCATCTGTCCCCATACAAAGTTATTACAATATTTTTTTATTATATTTCCTCTTTTGTACTTTTCATCCCCATGACTTATTTATGTTATAGCTAGAAGTTTGTATATTTTAACCACTTCACATATTTTTGCCTATGTCTGTGCATTTTTTGTGACACATTAATATGGTGGTTTACACACTTGGATTCCTGGGCTGCAACCCAGATCAGCTGCATAGGAATCTGTTGGGGTAGGGCCTAGAAATAAGAATGTTTAAGGCTCCCCAAGTTATTCCAGTGGGAAACCAAAGTTGAGAACGAGTGTGATAATAGAATGTGAGAGAATTGATAATCTGATTGTAATATGTATTGCTCTAACTAGAACATTTCACTTAGTCTTGGACAATACCTTTTGCATACTGGAACCCATTGGGAACAGTGTGAACAAGATGGCAAGGAGGTCTGCAGTCGTACAAACTATGCCATGAGGAAGGGTTGAAGGAACTGAGTGCAAGCAATCTCAGGGAAGACATAAAAGTTGTCCTCAAATGAGTGTGCCAGAGGGATTACCCTTATTCTATTTGGCTCCAGAGATGAGACCTAGAACCAAGAAGATGAAGTAAAATGGAGGCAAATCTTTTTTTTTTTTTTAAATGGAGGCAAATCTTAATTCAATGAAAAGAATAATATTCTAGGAGAGCTGTCCAAAGACATAATAGGCTGCCTCAGGAAGAAATGATTGTCCTGTAATTTGGGGACTCCAAACCCTTTGACTGCTTAACCAGTTGGTGAGGAGAGTGTGGAGAAGGCTTGTGTTATTCAGTACTCTTTTTGTGGCACATGACAGAAACCCAATTCAAAAGGCTTAAAAATAGAGTCAATTGTATTATATAACAGGGAAGTGACTTCAGGGAGGGCTGATTCAAGGGGTCAATTGATATCAGGCTCTTTCTCACCACTTATTTTGGGCCCTGTTTGTCTTTGTTTCCCTTTATTTTGCATTCAGGCTCCCTCCATGTGGTGTCCTGGCAACCCCAGTAGAGAAAGAAGATATTTTCTGATACTTCTCAAAAGAGAAACACTGATTCTAAATGGACAAATGTAATCAGAAAGCTGGTGGTGTGTGTGTGTGTGTGTGTGGGTGGGTGTGTGTGTACTGGGAGGAGGGCGGGGGAACTGGATACACAAAGCAGTAAGAGTCTTGGCACTGGATAGGTGAATAAGTGAAGATCCCTTTCAGTCCTGAGGTTTTAATATTATTTGACACCAAGGCCAGAATGCAGCAATAAGTATAGACCACTAAGCTCATCAAATCTAAGTCTTTTCTCTAGTCAGGCCCATCTGTTTTTCATGTCCTTCCCCATATTCACATCTTTGCTTGTGTTGCTTAATCTTTCTCAAAAGACCTCTAACCCATAGTTCAAGACTCATCTAATGTCCTGCCTCTTCCTCTGTTGTAGCTGGGCTAACCCACACTGATCTGCACCTCCTTTGAACTCTTACTCAGTACTTACTCTTACTCAGTACTCTTCACAATTACATATTTCCTGATGTCATGTCTTGAATTTTTCTGTTCTTCAGTGAGTTAGTTTTATAAAGTATAACTGTATTATAACTGTGAATTCCTTGAGAAGTAGAGGCAATGCCTCTTTCCTTTTTATTCTTCCTGTGCCTAACATAGACTTGAGAATACTATATGGGCTTGTTCATTGAAATGTATTGATTGATGGTCATTTTTTCAATATATCCATTTCTTTACTACTATGTATGAAATCTCCATCCTGCAGGTAATATGGATTAGATGGCAAAAATGGGAGCATTGCCATCAGAAGGCCTCTGTGGAAATAACTGACACTACCAAAGAGGGCATTGCAACTCTTTCCCACTGGTACAAGCTCTGCTCCACGCTCATGCTGCCAAACTTGTTTCCTTGCTTTTGGACTTTAGGAATGGGTAGTTTTCCTGGTTAGGACCTTCAATCACTCACTCATTATGTAATAATTTATTAGTCACCAACGTTATTATAAACTTTTTTCTAGTTATGGGGGATACACAAAATCTCAGTTCTAAGGAGTTTGCAGGGAGAAAGAGAAAAACAAAATTAGATAATTATAATATAGTGTCATGGTATTCCAATTCTGGGTTAGATAAAACAAGCATATTCTACCCTGTCTCCCCTGTTGTATATAGCTATAAAATCTGAATGGGATGGATGGAACATTCAGCAGTCTGAAAAGTAAATAGTAGTAGGTTGGGGAAAAAAAACCCAGAAATCACAGTATCACTGAACTGATGGTGAGTATGCCACTTAAAAATTTTGATATACCCTGGCCTGATCTCCTATTAAGTGGCTATCAGTGAGCAGACAGAGCTCTAGGAGAAGCAATCTAATTCTGACTCAAGAATGGAAAAGGGAACTATTAATACTTAGTGTGGAAATTTTCCACTTTTTCTACTCTTTTACTTTTTCTTGTGCTTTGGCTCCCTAGAAATTCTGTGGCAATAGTGGCAGCAGTTGATAATTGGAGACTGCCTCAGAGAACCAGAAAGTGCTGAAGAGATCAAAGAAAGGGAGAAGCTTGGGAAAGTGACTTTATAAAGTTGTTTATGAACTGTGGAACTCAACCCTGAATGAACATGTGTGGATTAGACCCTATTTAGTAGACAAGAGTCTTTAAGAACTAAACAGACCACCACCCAGATCCCAGATTATTCACTGAATGGTGGACATATGAAACATACCTGGATAGTGCTGTAAAGGTTTTGAAAATGGAATGGATGTTGGAACCACAACCCACAGAAGCTGGATCAGAACTTTCACTTAAACCTAACCAGGTTGACTGCCTGCTAAAACCATCAGTAACAACACTCTTCATAGGATTTAAACAATTTTCAAGATCTGATAAGGTAGCATCTAAATTATCCAGGATACAATTCAAAATTATTAGGCATATAAAGAATTAGAAAAGTCTTAGCTCACATGAGAAAAGAAAATCAACAGATGCTATCCTAGATGACAGATGTTGGAATTATATGCAAAAATTTAAAGCAGCTATTATAAAAATACACCTGTGAGTAAGGGCAGAATCATTGAAAGAAATGGGAAAATAGAAAGTCTCAGTAAAGAAACAAAAAATATAAACAATCACCAAATGAATGTTTAAAGACTGAAAATATATAACTAAGACTAGAAAAAGTTTACTTAGTGGGCCTTGTAGCAGAATGGGGTCAGCATGATTTCGTGAACCAGGTTATACTTCATTTGCCGCTTGAAGAACAAATGGAAATAAACCAAGTGGGGAAGTGTTGTGTTTGTTATCTATTGCTAGTAGATAGATAACTTTCATTAACTAGTTACCCCCAAACATAGCAGTTCAAAACAACAAATATTATTATCTTACACAGTATTTCAGAGTCAAGAATCTGTTGGTGACTTAAGTGAGTGTGTCTAGCTCAGTCTGTTAAGAGGCTGCAGGGATGTAGTCATCTCAAGTCCCAGCTGGGATTGGAGAATCTGCTTCCAGGTTTACTCATGTGATTATTGGCAGGCCTCAGGACTGTTGGACTGAAAGACCTCTTTTCCATGCCACATGGCCCTTTCTCTAGGGAAACTTGAAGCATGGCAGCTGGCTTCTGACTTGGTAAATGATCCCAATGGGAGAGACAGAAAACCAAGATGGAAGCCACTGTCTTTTTTATAACCTAATCTCACAAGTGATATATGATCGCTTCTGTTCTGTTTGTTGGAAGTGAGTCATTAATTCCAGGCCGTACTTAAGGGGAGAGGGATCAAACTTCACATCTTGAAATGGCAAAGTATCAAAAAACTTGTGGATGTATTTTTAAAACCACCACAAAAAGAAAGATATTCTAGGAGGAAGGAATCAGGTATGCAAAAGCAAAAAATTGAAGGAAAGAATTAAAAATGGACACTGGGGGCTGTTTCTCTCTCTGTTTAGTTCAGTTGGACCTAGTAAGTATTGGTTGATGTGAAGATTCTCTGAATGTCAGATAATCCTCTAAAGACTTCTACTTACCTGTCCTGTTTGGGGAAGGCAGCAGATCCAGATCAGTGCCTTCACTCTAGGAGATAAATAGGACCTGCAGCCCCCATGGTGTTTTGTTTTAAGATCTTGGAATAAGGGGCACCTGGGTGGCTCAGTGGGTTAAAGCCTCTGCCTTTGGCTCAGGTCATGATCCCAGGGTCCTGGGATCAAGCCCCGCATCGGGCTCTCTGCTCAGCGGGGAGCCTGCTTCCTCCTCTCTCTCTGCCTGCCTCTCTGCCTACTTGTGATCTCTGTCAAATAAATAAATTAATTTAAAAAAAAAGATCTTGGAATAAAAGGAAAAATATAAAAAGATACTTTCTTTTAGTTGTAGGTGTATGCCTTTACAGTAACATGGGAAGGTAGCCTGGAACTTTAATTGGAGGCTTATTGTCCTTGATAATACTCTATTCTGCCACTGTCTTCCATCTTCTTACTAGCTAAATCATTGTAAGTCAGTTCTGCTATGATGTCTGTTTTGAAAACTCGAGTTTGTTCCAATGTGATTGATATATAAGAGAACAATTTGAGTATGACATGAATTCGTGTTTGTTTGAGCTTGATTTCACCAGCAAGAAACATTAGGTGAATGCAGAAAACTGCACTCAGCTGAACTAAGCGGTATGGTAATACACAAAACACACACCTCAAACATCTATTAGCCCCAACCATTCACATTTAGTGTTGCAAGTTTCCATCCAATTTCAGTTAACATTCCTTCCATCACTTCACAATTACTCATAACCTGCTATGAGTACATCTACAAACTTTAGATCTTTTCAAGGTAAAGTGCGATATTTATGTAGTATTTATGTATTTCTTAGCCATTAACGTGTAAAACTGTGCTGCATTTTCTATCTGTTTTTTAACATGCTGCTAATACTTTTTATTTTTGTTCTTCTAACCCCATTTTCTCTATAAGCTGTGTGGTTTTCATTGCGCAATTTTACATAGTGCAGTATTTAAAAAATTTTTTTTATAAACATATAATGTATTATTAGCCCCAGGGGTACAGGTCTGTGAATCGCCAGGTTTACACACTTCACAGCACTCACCATAGAGTGCAGTAATTTTTAAAGTATACATATGTCATGTTATAGCAGACATGACTGTATATATGTATACACACACACATATACTTATATATATTTAACTTACCTTGGACAATGTATTTGGGTGGACTTAGCAAACAAGAAAAGTCAAGTCAGTGAAGATTCTGTGTTGCAGAAGCAAAAAGAAAAAGAAGAGAAACATTCAAGTACAGTGGAGATGCTTATCTTTGGTGGTGGATCATTCAGAACCTCTAACTAAAGACTCCTTTGGTGGATTTCCTCACTAACAGTTACTTGGTATTCTGGCTTCTGGGTCTCCTGTTCTTCTGACCTTGAGCATTCTCTTCCACAGCAAGCAGTTCTGTTTCTTTGGAGTGTAGTGCATTGAATAGGTAGTGAGACATTGTCAAAGAATTTGGACTTTGTGCTCTTGCCTCTCTGACCTTGAGCAAGCCTAGAAGTTCCTGCCAATTTCATATCTCCTCTGAGGACACATCTTTAAGACCTGCCAGGGACTCTTGACTTTGGATCTGTGACACTTGATGCTGAAGTGGTCATAATCAAGTTCCAAAGTGGTCTGGAGCATTTGTAGTGCAGAACCTCCTTCTCAGGGCACCCGGATGGCTCAGTTGGTTAAGCATCTGTCTTTGGCTTGGTCAGGATCCCAGAGTTCTGGGATTAAGCCCCCACATCAGGATCTTTGGTAAGGCGGGAACCTGCTTCTCCCTCTGCCTGCCACTCCCCTGCTTGTGCTTGTTCTCTCTCTCTCTCTATCAAATAAATAAATAAAATCTTAAAAAAGAAAAAGACCCTCTTTCTCTTGGTACTTGGGCCACATTCAAACTGATGGGAGGAGATGGGTAAGTTTAATTCTTTACTCCTCTTTCTCTTCCTTTTGCTCAATATTCTTTCTCTTCTTCATCTTTATTGAGGCAGTGCCATGCGTAGTTGAAGATTTGGGCACCATGTAATGGTTGTGTGACCTTAGGCCACTTACTTTACTTCTCAGCACTTCCATTCCCTCATCTTTAAAACTGAGATTATAATAGCACTTACTTTATAAGCTTGTTGTGATGAATGAGATAATCCATGACAAGCATTTGAAACTGGGCTAGTTAATTTACACACATGTTCTTAATCAATACCTAAAGTCTAAGGAGACTATATCCATTTAGGATCAACTGGAGATAAAAAAAAGTCATTCGGAGCTATTACATTCTGTCAGTGGGAAAATGTAATTGCATTTATCCATAATTCTTCAGGACTCAGCTATTGCATAAAAAAGGTAGAGTTGTGATTACAGTTTCCATTTATGAAGCTTATAAGCATTGACCCATTTCTTCCATTAACTACTGTTTTAACCCTTACAGCGAAGGCTGCCAATGTGAAGATGCTTCTGTATAACTTTGGGTAAAGATTGAATATTGAGGTTACATAACTGTAACAACAGAAACATATTTTAGGCTGGCCCAAAATTAAATGAAATATTAAATTAGACTAATCTAACCAAGGGCAGAAATTTTGTCTTTTTGTCTTATAGCTCATCAACTTCTAATATAGTGGTTCTCATCCATGGGTGATTTTGTCCCTGCAGGGAACATTTGGCAATGTCTGGAGTCATTTTTGGTTTTCATCACTGTAGAGGAGACAATTGCTACTGGAATCTAGTGGGTAGAGGCCAGGAATACTGCTAAACAGTCCCCCACAACAAACACTTATCTTGCCTGAAATGTCAATAGTTCTGGGGATGAGAAACCCTGCTCTAATGCAATGCCTAAATACAAGAAACATTGTAGCCTCCTGATAAATGTGTATTGAATAGATGAATGAAGTTTGGGGAACAAAAATGTGATTTGGTAGCAGACACATGTTTGGCAGACAACCTTATAAAGGAATTTCGAGAAGTCCTGGCCCTCAGCCAATTGCTGTCAGCACTACAGTGTTTGCGTTGTTCAGGCATCCAGTATGATTGGTCTGTGCCTGGTTCATATGATTGCTAAATATTTTGAATAACATCCCTGGAAGGTGATATATTTTTTAGAAGTTAGAGATAATTGCTTCTAAATATAAGTTGTTTTAGAAACCATGGGAAAAGGGAATAGATTGGCTTTGACTATGGGAAGTAAACAGGAGATGGAACAGGGAGTGGCTGTGAATAAATCATACTGTTATGGTAGAGATAGAAAATTTTTACCGTTCTGGTGAAAGAGGGAAAATCAGAGCAATCCATTCCATGGTCCCTCAGTCTAAGTCAAGGCAACATTTCCCCAAATAGAGAATTAGTAGGGGGAAGAGTGAAAAGTAGAATAAAATAAAGTGGTTACAGGACAAAGGAAAGTATGTTATTTTATGTAATGAGATATTGTCTTAGTCCATCCAGGCTGCTATAAAAGAATACCATAGACTGGGTGGCTTATAAATAACAGATATTAGTTTCTCATATTTCTGAAGGCTGGAAAGTCCAAGGTCAAGCACTGGCAGATTCAGTGTCTAGTGAGGGCCTACTGCCTGGTTCATAGACAGCTGTCTTCTTACTGTGTCTTCATATGGTAGAAGGGGCAAGGGAGTTCTCTGGTGTCTCTTTTATAAGAGCATTATTCCCATTCATGTGGGCTCCACCCTCATGACCTAATCACCTTGCAAAGGCCCCACCTGCTAATACCATCACTTTGTGGGGGGGGTAGGATTTCAACATATGAATTGTAGGGGAGAAATGAACATTTCTCAGAAATTTTAAGAACAGCCCAAATAAAGAGAACATGGGAACCCCCTCAAAGGTAACTGATTAAATAAACTAAGGTACAGCCTTATTATGGAATATTATATAACAGTTAAAAAGAATAAGGTAACTGTGTACCACTAACATGGAAAATTTCTAAGGCATATTGTCAAGGAGAAAAAGCAAACAAAATGTACTATAACAGTTTGACACTATTTCTTTAAAAGAAAAATCCCTCAAAACAACTTTGTAATTTCAAATACATACAAGAACGGAGAAGAATGGGAAAAGGCTTTGAGGAATATAAAGCAAATTGAGGGATAAAAATCATAATGATTCTCTCTAGGTAGGGAAGTAGAATAGGGATTCAGTGGTTAAAGGGCCCGTTTACTTTATGTATACCAATTGTGTTTTTATAAGAATTTCCATGGATGAATGGATAAGGAAGATGGGGTCCATATACACTATGGAGTATTATGCCTCCATCAGAAAGGATGAATACCCAACTTTTGTAGCAACATGGATGGGACTGGAAGAGATTATGCTCAGTGAAATAAGTCAAGCAGAGAGAGTCAATTATCATATGGTTTCACTTATTTGTGGGGCATAACAAATAACATGGAGGACAAGGGGAGATGGAGAGGAGAAGGGAGTTGAGGGAAATTGGAAGGGGAGGTGAACCATGAGAGACTATGGACTCTGAAAAACAACCTGAGGGTTTTGGAGGGGTGGGCGGTGGGAGGTTGGGGGAACCAGGTGGTGGGTATTAGGGAGGGCACGGATTGCATGGAGCACTGGGTGTGGTGCAAAAACAATGAATACTGTTACGCTGAAAAGAAATAAAAAATTAAAAAAATATATCTAGGTAGTGCTTGTATAATTAAAAATATACACAATGGGAAATCAAAATCTGTCAACATAGTACAGATATGCAGAAGAATTTGGGGGTCATTTTGGCTTCAAAGAAAGAAAGATTTACTACCAGATTGCTGTAAATAGCAACCTTGACTCACAAGAATTTGTTGCAGCCAGCTAAGCCCAATGCTAAATAAGGATAGAGAGAGGAGTGTTTAGGATATATGACCCTTGGTTTTTTTAAACCAGGTTTGTTAGTGCTGGGTTGGCTCTCCAACCTTTTATTTTAGTCCCAGAACTCTCAGAAAGTTAGTTCTTGCAGCCTGTATCCTGTAGCATGTATAGACCCTGGAAACCTAAGGTCTTCAGAAGGTGTCCTTACTTTGTCTTACTACTCTACTCCTTGGGTTAGCCTTGTGCAAAGGATCTAGAGTGAGAAGGCTAGGCTATGTGCAGTAGGGGCCATCCTGGGGCCTGGGCCAGGAGTGTCTTAGGCTCCTATTGGACTGGCTCAGTGCTTTGTGTTCTTCATTGCCTTATAGAAAACAAAAAAGTCTCAAAACTCAGAAGTTAGTTTAGAAATGAACTAAAAAATATTGTGGATTTTCCCCCCTCAGTATGCATTAATAAAAAAAAATCCACTATTCACATCTCAATAATTTAGTCATATTTTTTTAAAGATTTATTTATTTGACAGAGAGAGCACAAGCTAGGGGGAGTAGGAGAGGGAGAAGCAGGCTCTCCACTGAGCAGGGACCCTGATGTGTGGCTCGATCGCAGGGCCCTGGGATCATGACCTGAGCTGAAGGCAGATGCTTAACAGACTGAGTCACCCAGGTGCCTCAATTAGTCATATGTTTTAAAATAATCTCCTAAAGAGCTCCTTCAGCAGTGACGTATTAGACCATGTCCCATTTATTGTATTAGCAAAATAAGTCATTTTCTCATGATATTGTGTTGAAATCCTTTAATGTTTCAGCTGGGGACATGTGTGCAATTAATTTTATGTGCATGGGCCTTGCCCAGGGAGAGTGGGACTGGCTGATTGGGCAGACTGGTATGGCTTAGGACTGAGAGATATCATTAGGTGATTGGTCCTGTCATCTCAGGACTCCTTAATAAACCACTCAACTTCTGGCAACTTGACACTATGTGAGAAACTAGGACTCCCACTTTCCTCTCACTTGTCTCCTTTGCCCCTACCTGGCCCCACATTCCTCCTGGTTAACTTTCACTTATTTTTTTAAAAGATTTTATTTATTTATTTGTGTGTGTGAGAGAGAGAGAGCTAGAGAGAACACAAGTAGGGAGGAGAGGGAGAATCAGGCTCCCTGCTGAGCAAGTAGCCTGATGCGGGACTTGATTCCAGGACTCTGGGATCGTGAACTGAGCTGAAGGCAGTGGCTTAACTGAGCCAAACAGGCACTCTCAACTTTCACTTATTTTTGATTCGCTTGGGGAAATAGGATTTAGGAGACAAAGATGGGAGGAAGTAGACATAGATTTGTTTATAAAGAGTATGGGTTTTCATCTGCTTTGTTCATTAATGTATTTTAAATAACTAGAGGAGTTCTTGTTACATAGTAGTTGCTCAACAAATATTTGTTGAATGAACAAGGAAATTACAAACTATGTATGTTATAACGTCCAGTGTGTTTTAGTAACAGCAAGGAGGCCCATGTACATACAATTAGTTTAACAAGGAACAAGGAACAAGGAAAAGAATGAAGTAAAGTGATATCAGGGAAGTATGTAAAGGCCAGTTCATGTAGGATCTTTTAAGCTGTGGTACAGACTTGAGATTTTTATTCTAAGCATGATGGGAATACTTTGGAGGATTTTGAGCAGTTATATGACATAAAAAGAGCTAATATTTATGGTTCCAGGAGCTATTCTAGGTGTGCTGGGTGTATCAACTCATATAATCTTCAAGCATATCTTTAATATAGCTACTAATATTATCTTTGTTGTAAGGATGAGAGAAAGTTACACAGATATTAATTTTCTTGGCTAAGATCATACAGCTAAGAAGTGATGGATCTAGAATTTGAACTTCGGCAGTCTAGCTCCACACTTGCATACTGAGTCTGCATTATACTGCCTTTTTGTACATCATGTCAATGATCTGATTTATATTTTAAGTGGTTCCCTCTGGCTGCTTTGTTTAGAGTACACCACAGGCAGAAGTAGAGGCAGAGAGACCAGTTAGGAAGCTGCTGGAGTAGACATGGCAAGAAATAATGGTGGCTTGGTAGAAGAGATGACAAGGAGACAGATTCTGCATTTATTTTGAAGGCAGTTTGCTGACAGACTGGATGTGAGAAAGACAGGATGTGACAGACTGTATGAGAGAAAGAGAAAAGTCAAGGATGATACTAAGACTTGAAGATAATATATAAATGACTTTTAAAAAGATTTAGTTATTGTTGACATAGAAATCTCCTGGTGCATCTGGAAGCACTTTCTCTTTTTTAAGGTTTTATTTATTTATTTGAGAGAGGTGGCATGAGTAGGGGTGAGGTAGAGGAAGAGGGGGAGGGGGAAGCAGACTCCCTGCTAAGCGGAAACCCCCATCTAGGGCTTGATCCCGGGACCCTGGGATCATGACCTGAGCCGAAGGCAGATGCTTAACTGATTGAGCCACACAGGGACCCCACTTACTTTCTTTAAAGTGGACACCAGTGTAGACAAGAACTACTTAGTTCTTGATGACAGTGGAAACCCCACAGGTGATTTAGGTTAGTGTTGTGTTTCATGCTTGATCATCCATATGTGAATTGACTATTTTTGAAACAGTACCTCGCCTTCTTCTCCAGTGGTCTTCTGGGCTTCAATTATTTCTCTCCGACATTGGGGGTGGTGGTATTTTTTTTACTGTGGTATATTAGTCACCATACAGTACATCATTAGTTTTTGATATAGTGTTCCACAATTCATTGTTTGTATATAACACCCAGTGCTCGATGCAATCCGTGCCCTTCTTAACCCCCATAACCAGGCTCAGGGGGGTGTTATTTTTAAGGAATTCAGAATAGTTTCTCCTGTTACTGTCCTTACTTTACCTGGCTCAGAATTTTTGGGAGAGCTTAGGCTAGCTTCACTAGTGGTATATTGTTTGGAGTGCTGTGTCCTAAGAGTCAATGATGGTTCAGGACTACTATTCCTACCAAAGCAACTTTGTCACACTACACTTAGGCCTATATTTCGATACTTCTCTGTTCTCTGTGTTGACCATCTTCTTTGTATGCTCTAGTTTTGGGGTCTTTTCAGTCCAACTTTGGCATCTGGGTTTAACTGCATCCAACCAAATCCTCTTTACTCCGTAAATTTCAACTTTTCTTGCTCTCCAGTAACTTGCTCTTAGAACCTTGTCTGTTGATGTATACCTTTATTAAACCATTATGGAAGCTATTGATAACACAGGTCCATAATTTTGACCCCAGTGAGTGGGGCTAGGCATTAACAAGCCCTTGAAGCTGTAGGCCTTTCTCTACATGCATACATATTCTGGGTTCCATTTCCTGGGCTCTCCTCTAGGATGGATTTGATTCTTGAATCTGTGCTGAGGTCCCAATGTGTTCGTATTTGGTTCATACCAAGCAGTATTTACATTTAGAAAAATAGAATATCCATGAATTTTTGCATCCTAAAGGACATGTTGGTACCATTTGATGAAAGGTAGGCTACCTCACACACGTCAAAAGATTTCTTATCAACAAAATGATAAAGTGTCATGAGCACCGATTTTCAAACTTTTAAAAATTGTGAGAAAAATTTCTATTGGAACAAATTTAAGTGTACCATTTGGTTTCATGAAGCAACCGATTTCTGTACCATCACCAACTATCCATTTCCAGAATATTTTCATCTTCCCAAACAAAAATTCTGCACCCATTAAACAGTATTTCCCCATTACACTCTTCCACCTGCCCCTGGCAACTACTACTCTACTTTCTGTCCTTATGAATTGACTATTACACTTATCTCATATAAGTAAAATCATACAGTATTTGCCATTTTGTGTCTTATTTTATTTTGTATAATACCTTCAAGTTTCATGCATTTGTAGCTTGTGTCAGAATTTACATCCTTCTAAAGGCTGTATGGATATATAACATTTTGTTTATCTATTTATCATTGGTTATTATTAATAATGTTGCTATGGGGGGTGCCTGGTTGGCTCAGTGGGTTAAGCCTCTGCCTTCGGCTCAGGTCATGATCTCAGGGTCCTGGGATCAAGTCCCACATCGGGCTCTCTGCTCAGTGTGGAGCCTGCTTCCTCCTCTCTCTCTCTCTCTCTCTGCCTGCCTCTCTGCCTACGTGTGTTCTCTCTCTGTCAAGTAAATAAATAAATTCTTAAAAGAAATAATGTTGCTATGAATATGGGTGTACAAATATCTGTTTGAGCCCCAACTTCCAATTCTTGTGGATATATATGTTGGAGTGGAATTGCTGAATCATACGGTAATTCTACGTTTAATTTTTTCAGGAGCAACTTTATCATTTTCATAGCAGTTGCACTACTTATGTTCCCACCAGTAATACACAAATGTTCCCATGGATGTGATGTAGTATCTCACTGTAGTTTTGCCTTGTATTTCCCTAATAATTAGTGAGGGTCAGCATCTTTTCATGTGCTTATCGATCATCTATATGCCTTCATTGGAGAAATGTCTATTCAAGACCTTTCCCCCTTTTTAAATTGGGTCATTTATATTTTTGCTGTTGGATTTTCAAACTTTTTAAAATTTTAGGACTCTGTGTTCAAATGAAATATTTCAGGAAAGCTCAATGTATAAAACAGATTAAAACAAAGATTCCTCAGGTATAGTTGGAAAAGAGATAGTGCCTACCTCATCACTTTTTATTTCCATGGAAGCCCCTGAGAGGGCTCCTTGACACCCCTAATGTTGTTTCTTAGCTCTTTTGAAAAACTACTGCCCTTTGGCATTTAGAAAGGAATCCATGCTTCAGAATATCTGAGGAGACATAGATTTGCACAAAGAAAGAGTCACATCTATGTTTTACCAATTTCAAATATTGACCATGACAAGAGAAATGTGGTGCTTTTTACTGGAGCATGTTAGTGTTGTTTTGTCACTTAGTTCCCAAAGACACACAGAGCTATTGATCTTTCCACATATCAAGGGAAGCTCATAAATTATTGGGGAAATGTCAACAAAAATGAAGAAAATGACAGAAACTCTTCCAGACCCAGAGAAAGATGTTATTTACAAATTCATTTCCCTGAGTATCAGGAAAATCCCCAGAGGCAATAGGAATTTGTGAGAGCAAATAAGCCACTGGTCATATTGCTATTTATCACAGTTGCTCAATTCTGCTTCAGCCTTCAGACCTTGTTGAATCAGGAGAATTTTTTAAAATAAGCATTTGAATGGCTTAAAGGGATTTTTGAGTTCAAAAGTAAAGTTCTGAGAATAGTTCTGTTATTCTTGGCTTGTCCTCAGCCGAGTGGTTAAGACTCATTTCCCTTTTGAGGGTCCTACTCCCTGCTTTGGGTGACAACCTCCCAAGATTTTCATGTTGCCTGTGCAGGGTCCCTGCACCCATTCCCCACAGGAATTCTCTATTTCGTGTCATCTTGAGAAGCAAATTGCCCTTCATAAACAGACCATATATGTTTGTGAGCAAGTGGGAGGCTAATCAGTAGCATAGTATTTTACTTACCTTGAGTTCTGAACAATTGAGAAATTCAAAAGAATCTAAAGATAATCTAAAATATTTCCTTTAATATGAATAAAGTCTAGGGTGAAGGACACCTTATATAGATCTATGAGCAAGTGGGCTAATACTGTGCCCCTGCGTTAGGGAGACTTATCCCCTCTGTCACAACCTGTGCCATACCATTGCAGAATCCTCTTACAAGGTCAGGCCCCTCTCACTATTTGGCAGAAATCAGAGCAGAGCACAGCTCCTCTGTAGTCTGCCATATCCTAAGAAGAAGATATATAGACAGAACTATGCCTACACATTTCCTTGTCTCAAGTTTGACAACTTTTTACATTATTTCTCAGCCCCCTACTCCCTACAGGTATATCACAACACATGGAAAGAAACATCTGGAGTGGGAAGAAGAGTCTCCCCTAATATTCTCCAGTTTATTGTTCTCTTAAATCACTGAGTTTAACTGTTGAGCAATCTCCATAGAGCAGGGGGGTCAGCAGTTTATGGCAGTCCTGCTTTCACCTTGATGAAGCAATCACTGGGACTGCTGATGGACGATGTAGGTGATAGTGTACCTAGAAGGCTCTGAAATGTGTCTGAAGACTATATTAATTAAATTAACATCAGGATCATGCCACACCCAATGATGAAAATTCATTCTCTATTCTTTTTTTTAAGATTTTATACATTTACTTGAGAGAGAGAGAGAGAGAGAGAGAGAGAGATAATGAGAAGAGCATGAGCGGGGAGGAGAGGGAGAAGCAGGCTTCCTGTTGAGCAATGACCCTGACACTGGGCTCGGGCTCAATCCCAGGACCCTGAAATCATGATGTGAGCCAAAGGCAGACGCTTAACTGATTGAGCCATCCAGGCGCCCCTCATTCTCTATTCCATTAACCTTTTCAAATGATGTCCAGCTACATCATCTCTCAGAGAATATACCGTGAGATCAAAGGATATTAAGACACTACATTAATAATGTGCAACAGTAAGATGCCACTCATTTGAGTATAGTCTGCCCTTATCATAATTCTAGGGGTACATTAAAGTCCAAATATTAATTCCCTTGCACCTTTCACTGAACATCCAGAGAAAAGTCCAAATTTCTTAAAATTTGAGGAACTTAAAGTTTAAAACAAAGCTTTCTTGCCCTTGTGAGTTCAAACTAGTTAAGGACCAAAATATAGCCTCCCTTTTCCTCCCTATATCCTGTCTTCTCATTCTGCTCAATCTCAACTAGAAAAGTTCTCAAGGCCTGCGTCCAAATGGGGCTCTTCAGCAGCTTTAACCTGTGCTATTTCTTACTGGAATGGGTGTGGTCATTTCAGGGCCCCAGAGTTTATACTAGTTCAATGCCAAGTCTCTGATGTTACATAGAGTTCAAAGAATTAAAAGAAGCCACAAGGTAATCATTTCACCAGCCCCATAATTTTCAGTTAACAAACTAACAAGCTATGATAACCACCTTGTGGCTCATATTGATCCCTGCTTCCTACAATTCATCCCTTTTGGAATTTTTCCCTTGTGTGTGGGTTGGACCTAGCATATTTCTTCTAACAAATAGAATATATCATAATGATGGAGTATCATTTTAATAATTAAGTTACAAAAGACTGACTTTTTAGTATTTTGTCCCTCTCTGGCTCTTGTCACTTGTATGAACTGATGTCAGCTGCCATGTTATGAGCTGCCCTAGGAGGGGCCATGTGACAAATAATGAGGCCCTCAGTCCAGCAGTCTGAGAAACTGAATTCTGACAACAGCCATGTGAGTGAGCTTGAAAGTGGCTTCCCCTCCAGTTGAGCCTTCAGTTGATTGCAACCTTGGAAAATAATTGACTGTGGCTTCTGAAGAACCCTGACATAGATGGTCCAGCTAAGCTGCACCTGATTCCTGACCTGCAGAAATTGTGAGATAATAAATGTTTTTGTTTTGTTTTGTTTAGGCCACTAAGTTTTGGGATAATTTGTTATGCAGTGATAGACAACTAATACACTGGCCAATTACCCAAGAGGTTGTTCTGGACAAAATTATACTATGTCTGTACTCAGAATTGCTAAAGATTGTGGTGGAAACTCAGTATTACCTGAAGGAAAAATAATAGGTGGAAGATACCTTGGTTTTAGCCTTGATAGGGATGCCAGTCTACTCAAATATCTGGAGTCCGTGATCTGTGAACTTCTATCCAATTTGGAGAAATTTCTCACTAAGTAATTAATTCTGGCCTTGTGTACATAAAATCTGACTGCATAATTACAAAAACTAGTCTCTTGGCCTAATGTAAGGCTCTACAGACTGCCAAGTTTAAAATGTCTTGTCTATATACTGAAGGACAAGGCCTATAACCATGTGATCTGGCCCCACCCAGAGATCCTCCTCATGGTATTTTAGTCCATGAATTCTAGTCCTATCCTATTTCTCCATGTTCTTGGTCCAATGCATCACGTGTTTTGATTGAAGGAAGTCAAATGAATAACACCTTGAATTCTGAACCAATAGAGATTCAAGAAAAAAGAGGATGGGAAATGAAAATAACCCCTTTATTCAAAATTAAGCTGGTATTTTAAAATACAGTTTATATCTGTGGATAAGTGAGCTTTTTTTTTTTTAAGTGAACTTCTTAATACTGCATCACAGACTTATTTACCCAGATAGCACTAGACCATCACATATCTCACATATCCCTTCCCCTCCCCATGGATATTTATGTTTCTATAAATCTTTCTGCATGGACGGACAGAACAGAATACACATTCTGTGTACACAGTGTCACTCCCAAGACCAAAGTAGATAAAGGGGCTAGGACAAATGCAATAGGCTTTTTCTGGCCACTTAAGTACCTGAGTTCCATCTTCCTGGGAAGAAGTGAGGAAGGAGTCACAGAAAGCAATACCAGAAGTGAAGAAATGTGTTCTCTGCTTTTCATAGTTATCAAATAAGGCTGATTAAAACCCTAGCAAGGTGATAATGCATGGTTATCATTCAGGGTCCTCCAGGGGCTAGTGTAAAGTAAGAAGATGCTTAGAGATGGGGAAGAATAAAAGGTCTGATTCTTGGCAAAATTGTTTAATTGATGATGTGATTTTATGTCCTACCTCAAGTATTTTCAGCATCTGTTCCACTTCCCCCAACCTCAAGCTCCAGAGGCCAGGACCTTTGGCAAACCTACATCCATTGGTAATATTTGAATGCTCTGGCTCTCTCAAGATCAGGCCCTTTCCTGATAAACCAATATAAGCATACTCCTCTTTTGGGGAAATACCTGTTTTTTTTAAAATTTTTTATTTTATTTTATTTTATTTTTTTATTTTAATAAACATATAATGTATTTTTATCCCCAGAGGTACAGGTCTGTGAATCGCCAGGTTTACACATTTCACAGCACTCATCATAGTACATACCCTCCCCAATGTCCATTTCCCCACCACCCTCTCCCGTCCCCCCTCCCCGCTGCAACCCTCAGTCTGTTTTTTGAGATTGAGTCTTTTATGGTTTGTCTCCCTCCCAATCCCATCTTTTCATTTTTTCTTTTCCTACCTCCCTCCAAACCCCCCGCATTGCATCTCCACTTCCTCATACCAAAGAGATCATATGATAGTTGTCTTTCTCCGATTGACTTATTTCGCTAAGCATGATACCCTCTAGTTCCATCCACGTCGTCGCAAATGGCAAGATTTCATGTCTTTTGATGGCTGCATAGTATTCCATTGTGTATATATACCACACCTTCTTTATCCATTCTTCTGTTGATGGACATCTAGGCTCTTTCCACAGTTTGGCTATTGTGGGCATTGCTGCTATAAACATTCGGGTGCACGTGCCCCTTTGGAGCACCACGTTTGTATCTTTAGGATATATACCCAGGAGTGCAATTGCTGGGTCATAGGGTAGCTCTATTTTCAGTTTTTTGAGGAACCTCCACACTGCTTTCCAGAGTGGTTGCACCAGCTTGCATTCCCACCAGCAGTGTAGGAGGGTTCCCCTTTCTCCGCATCCTCGCCAGCATCTGTCATTTCTTGACTTGTTAATTTTAGCCATTCTGACTGGTGTGAGGTGGTATCTCATTGTGGTTTTGATTTGTATTTCCCTGATGCCAAGTGATGTGGAGCATTTTTTCATGTTTCTGTTGGCCATCTGGATGTCTTCTTTGCAGAAATGTCTGGTCATGTCTTCTGACCATTTCTTGACTGGATTATTTGTTCTTTGGGTATTGAGTTTGATAAGCTCTTTATAGATTTTGGATACTAGCCCTTTATCTGATATGTCGTTTGCAAATATCTTCTCCCATTCTGTCAGTTGTCTTTTGGTTTTGTTAACGGTTTCCTTTGCTGTGCAAAAGCTTTTGATCTTGATGAAATCCCAATAGTTCATTTTTGCCCTTGCTTCTGTTGCCTTTGGCGATGTTCCTAGCAAGAAGTTGCTGCGGTTGAGGTCAAAGAGGTTGCTGCCTGCATTCTCCTCAAGGATTTTGATAGATTCCTTTCTCACATTGAGGTCCTTCATCCATTTTGAGTCTATTTTCGTGTGTGGTGTAAGGAAATAGTCCAATTTCATTTTTCTGCATGTGGCTGTCCAATTTTCCCAGCACCATTTGTTGAAGAGGCTGTCTTTTTTCCATTGGACCTTCTTTCCTGCTTTGTCGAAGATTAGTTGACCATAGAGTTGAGGGTCTATTTCTGGGCTCTCTATTCTGTTCCATTGATCTGTATGTCTGTTTTTGTGTCAGTACCATACTGTCTTGATGATGACAGCTTTGTAATAGAACTTGAAGTCTGGAATTGTGATGCCACCGACTTTGGCTTTCTTTTTCAATATTCCTTTGGCTATTCGAGGTCTTTTCTGGTTCCATATGAATTTTAGGATTATTTGTTCTATTTCTTTAAAAAAAGTGGATGGGATTTTGATAGGGATTGCATTAAATGTGTAGATTGCTTTAGGTAGAATAGACATTTTCACAATATTTGTTCTTCCAATCCATGAGCATGGAACATTTTTCCATTTCTTTGTGTCTTCCTCAATTTCTTTCATGAGGACTTTATAGTTTTCTGAGTATAGATTCTTTGCCTCTTTGGTTAGATTTATTCCTAGGTATCTTATGGTTTTGGGTGCAATTGTAAATGGGACTGACTCCTCAATTTCTCTTTCTTCTGTCTTGTTGTTAGTGTAAAGAAATGTGACTGATTTCTGTGCATTGACTTTATATCCTGACACTTTACTGAATTCCTGTATAAGTTCTAGCAGTTTTGGAGTGGAGCCTTTTGGGTTTTCCACGTATAGTAGCATATCATCTGCAAAGAGTGATAGTTTGACTTCTTCTTTGCCAATTTGGATGCCTTTAAATTCTTTTTGTTGTCTGATTGCTGAGGCTAGGACTTCTAGTACTATGTTGAATAGCAGTGGTGATAACGGACATCCCTGCCGTGTTCCTGACCTTAGCGGAAAAGCTTTCAGTTTTTCTCCATTGAGAATGATATTTGCGGTGGGTTTATCATAGATGGCTTTGATAATATTGAGGTATGTGCCTTCTATCCTGACACTTTGAAGAGTTTTAATCAGGAAGGGATGCTGCACTTTGTCAAATGCTTTTTCGGCATCTATTGAGAGTATCATATGGTTCTTACTCTTTCTTTTATTAATGTATTGTATCACATTGATGGATTTGCTGATGTTGAACCAACCTTGCAGCCCTGGAATAAATCCCACTTGGTCGTGGTGAATAATCCTTTTAATGTATTGTTGGATCCTATTGGCCAGTATTTTGGTGAGAATTTTCGCATCTGTGTTCATCAAGGATATTGGTCTGTAATTCTCTTTTTTGGTGGGATCCTTGTCTGGTTTTGGGATCAAAGTGATGCTGGCCTCATAAAATGAGTTTGGAAGTTTTCCTTCCATTTCTATTTTTTGGAACATTTTCAGGAGAATAGGAATTAATTCTTCTTTAAATGTTTGGTAGAATTCCCCTGGGAAGCCATCTGGTCCTGGACTTTTGTTTGTTTGGAGATTTTTGATGACTGTTTCAATCTCCTTACTGGTTATGGGTCTGTTCAGGTTATCTATTTCTTCCTGGTTCAGTTGTGGTAGTTTATATGTCTCTAGAAATGTATCCATTTCTTCCAGATTGTCAAATTTGTTGGCGTAGAGTTGCTCGTAGTATGTTCTTATAATTGTTTGTATTTCTTTGGTGTTGGTTGTGATCTCTCCTCTTTCATTCATGATTTTATTTATTTGGGTCCTTTCTCTTTTCTTTTTGATAAGTCTGGCCAGGGGTTTGTCAATCTTATTAATTCTTTCAAAGAACCAGCTCCTAGTTTTGTTGATTTGTTCTATTGTTTTTTTAGTTTCTATTTCATTGATTTCTGCTCTGATCTTTATGATTTCTCTTCTCCTGCTGGGTTTAGGCTTTCTTTGTTCTCTCTCCAGCTCCTTTAGGTGTAGGGTTAGGTTGTGTATTTGAGACCTTTCTTGTTTCTTGAGGAAGGCTTGCACTGCTATATATTTTCCTTTCAGGACTGCCTTTGCTGTGTCCCACAGATTTTGAACCATTGTGTTTTCATTATTATTTATTTCCATGAATTTTTTCAACTCTTCTTTAATTTCCTGGTTGACCCATTCATTTTTTAGAAGGATGTTGTTTAGTCTCCATGTATTTGCGTTCTTTCCAAATATCCTCTTATAATTGAGTTCTAGATTCAGAGCATTGTGGTCTGTAAATATTCAGGGAATGATCCCAATCTTTTGATACTGGTTGAGACCTGATTTATGACCCAGGATGTGGTCTATTCTGGAGAATGTTCCATGTGCACTAGAGAAGAATGTATATTCTGTTGTTTTGGGTTGGAATGTTCTGAATATATCTGTGATGTCCATCTGGTCCAGTGTGTCATTTAAGGCCTTTATTTCCTTGTTGATCTTTTGCTTGGATGATCTGTCCATTTCAGTGAGGGGAGTGTTAAAGTCCCCTGCTATTATTGTATTACTGTTGATGTATTTCTTTGACTTTGTTATTAATTGGTTTCTATAGTTGGCTGCTCCCATGTTAGGGGCATAGATATTTAAGATTGTTACGTCTTCTTGTTGGACAGACCCTTTGAGTATGATATAGTGTCCTTCCTCATCTCTTATTATAGTCTTTGGCTTAAAATCTAATTGATCTGATATAAGGATTGCCACCCCAGCTTTCTTCTGATGTCCATTAGCATGGTACATTGTTTTCCACCCCCTCACTTTAAATCTGGAGGTGTCTTCGGGTCTAAAATGAGTTTCTTGTAGGCAGCATATTGATGGGTTTTGTTTTTTTATCCATTCTGATACCCTGTGTCTTTTGATTGGGGCATTAAGCCCATTAACATTTAGGGTAACTATGGAGAGATATGAATTTAGTGCTATTGTATTGCCTGTAAGGTGACTGTTACTGTATATTGTCTCTGTTTCTTTCTGATCTACTACTTTTAGGGTCTCCCTTTGCTTAGTGGACCCCTTTCATTATTTCCTGTAGAGCTGGTTTGGTGTTTGCAAATTCTTTCAGCTTTTGTTTGTCCTGGAAGCTCTTTATTTCTCCTTCTATTTTCAATGATAGCCTAGCCGGATATAGTATTCTTGGCTGCATGTTTTTCTCGTTTAGTGCTCTGAATATATCATGCCAGTTCTTTCTGGCCTGCCAGGTCTCTGTGGATAGGTCCGCTGCCAATCTAACGTTTTTACCCTTGTATGTTACAGACTTCTTTTCCCGGGCTGCTTTCAGGATTTTCTCTTTGTCGCCAAGACTTGTAAATTTTACTATCAGGTGACGAAGTGTGGACCTATTTTTATTGATTTTGAGGGGTGTTCTTAGCATCTCCTGGATTTTGATGTTTGTTCCCTTTGCCATATTAGGGAAATTCTCTCCAATAATTGTCTCCAATATACCTTCTGCTCCCCTCTCTCTTTCTTCTTCTTCTGGAATCCCAATTATTCTAATGTTGTGTCGTCTTATGGTGTTGCTTATCTCTCGAATTCTCTCCTCGTGGTCCAGTATTTGTTTGTCTCTCTTTTGCTCAGCTTCTTTATTCTCTGTCATTTGGTCTTCTATGTCACTGATTCTTTCTTCTGCCTCATTTATCCTAGCAGTGAGAGCTTCCATTTTTGATTGCACCTCATTAATAGCTTTTTTGATTTCAACTTGGTTAGATTTTAGTTCTTTTATTTCTCCAGAAAGGGCTTTTATCTCTCTGGAGAGGGTTTCTCTAATATCTTCTATGCCTTTTTCGAGCCCGGCTAGAACCTTGAGAATTGTCATTCTGAACTCTAGATCTGTCATGTTACCAATGTCCCTATTGATTAGGTCTCCAGCCTTCGGTATGGCCTCTTGTTCTTTTTTTTGAGGTGAGTTTTTCCGCCTTGTCATTTTGTCCAGATAAGATTTGCTTTCTCCTGCTGTGGAATTCCACTGTTCTTGGTGAGTGAAGTTGGTCTTGGCTGAGTTTCTTGTTGATCTTCTGGGGGAGGGGCCTGTTGTAGTGATTCTCAAGTGTCTTTGCCGCAGGTGGAATTGCACCGCCTTTGCCAGGGGCCGGGCTAAGTAATCTGCTTGCGTTTGCTTTTGGGAGCTTTTGTTCCCTGAGCGCTTTCTGTAGAGTTCCGGAGGACGGGAATGAAGAAGGCGGCCTCCCAATCTCTCGGCCCGGAGGAGCCGAGAGCTTGGGGTCCCGCTCCTCAGGGTGCCCTGAGAGCAAAGCGCCCAACCGCCCTGCCTCCCTGGCCTGCGGTTGTGCCAGTAGGAATGCAGTCAGTTGCTGGAACCTGGCGAAAAGCGCCCGGTTGCTTCCGTCTCCGTGGCCTCTGGCCGTGGTCCGAGCCCACCCAGCCTGCGACCGGCACAAGGTAACCCCGGGCTTAAAGCTCAATCCTCGGCTTTGTCACTGTAGCCGGCTTCCCTGCTCTAATACCTGCGAGCTCTGCAGCACTCAGACACCCCCAGTCCTTCTGTGACCCCACGGGACCTGGGGTTATGCTGACCCCGCCTGGGTTTCTCCCCGGTTTAGCCTCTGGAGTGATGTCTCCCAGTGGAGGCGACTTTTAAAAGTCCTGATTTTGTGCTCCGTTGCTCCGCCGCTTACCAGGAGCCAGCCCCTCCCCCCGGGGTCTATCTTCCCATCGCTTTGGATTCACTTCTCCGCAGGTCTTACCTTTGAGAAGGTGATCGATTTTCTGTTTCTATAATTGTTGCTCTTCTTCTCTTCGATTTCCCGTTGGATTTGTAGGTGTTCACACTGGTTAGATAAGCTATCTAGCTGATCTCCTGCTACCTGATGTCATCTCAGCCTGCTACTTCTCTGCCATCATGACTCCTCCTCCCCGGGGAAATACCTGTTAAACAGCACTTCTATGATTTAATCCAAAAGAATGAATTTTAATACTATATGACAGTCTGGGGCGCCTGGGTGGCTCAGTGGGTTAAGCCTCTGCCTTTGGCCTAGGTCATGATCTCAGGGTCCTGGGATCGAGCCCCGCATCAGGGTCTCTGCTCAGCAGGGATCCTGCTTCCCCCTCTCTCTCTGCCTGCCTCTCTGCCTACTTGTCATCTCTCTCTCTCAAATAAATAAAATTTAAAAAATACTATATGACAATTTAATGGGGAATTATAAACATAGATAGTAACTCCTAATGAGGCTGGCCCTTGTTTATACTTAAAATTTTCTGAATTAATTGTCCCATTGCCTGATATAGTACCTTTGATTTCTAAATTGGACTTCAGCCGGGATCCATGGAAAATTCCATTTTCTTGGATAAAACCATTCTTTTTAAAATTTTTTATTTATTTCTTAAATTTCTTTTCAGTGTAAATCATTCTTTTTTAAAAAAATAATTTAATTTTTTTCAGTGTTCCAAAATTCATTGTTTATGCACCATACCCAGTGCTCCATGCAATACATGCCCTCCATAATACCCACCACCAGGCTCACCCAACCTCCCACCCCCCGCCCCTCCAAAACCCTCAGATTGTTTTTCAGAGTCCACAGTCTCTCATGGTTTTTCTCCCCCTCAATTTCCCCCAACTCACTTCTCCTCTCCATCTCCCAATATCTTCCGTTATTTCTTATGTTCTACAAGTAAGCAAAACCATATTATAATTGACTCTGTCTGCTGACTTATTTCACTCACCATAATTTCCTCCAGTCCTGTTCATGTTGATACAAAAGTTGGGTATTCATCCTTTGTGATGAAGGCATAATACTCCATTTTATATATAGACCACAACTTCTTTATCCATTTGTCTGTTGAAGAGCACCTTTGTTCTTCCCACAGTTTGGCAACTGTGGCCATTGCTGCTATGAACATTGGGGTATAGAAACCCCTTCTTTTCTCTACATCTGTCTCTTTGGGGTAAATACCCAGTAGGGCAATTGCGGGGTCATAGGGTAGCTCTATATTTCATTTCTTAAGGAATCTCCACACTGTTTTCCAAAGTGGCTGCACCAACTTGGATTCCCACCAACAGTGTAAAAGGGTTCACCTTTCTCCATATCCTCTCCAACATTTGTTTCCTGTCTTGTTAATTTTGGCTGTTCTAACTGGTGTAAGGTGGTATCTCAACGTGGTTTTGATTTGAATCTCCCTGATGACTAATGATGATGAACATTTTTTCATGTCTCTCTTAGCCATTTGTATGTCTTCTTTGGAGAAGTGTCTGTTAGTGTCTTCTGTCCATTTTTTGACATGATTATCTGTTTTGTGTGTGTTGAGTTTGAGGAGTTCTTTATAGATCTTGGATATCAGCCCTTTGTCTGTATTGTCATTTGGGAATATCTTCTCCCATTCCGTGGGCTGCCTCTTTGTTTTATTGACTGTTTCCTTTGTTGTGCAGAAGCTATTGATCTTGATGAAGTCCCAAAAGTTCATTTTCGCTTTTGTTTCCTTTGCCTTTGGAGACATATCTTGAAAGAATTTGCTGTGGCTGATATCGAAGAGGCTATTGCCTATGTTCTCCTCTAGGATTCTGATGGATTCCTGCATCACGTTGAAGTCTTTTATTCATTTCGAGTTTATCTTTGTGTATGGTGTAAGAGAATGGTCGAGTTTCATTCTTCTACACATAGCTGTCCAATTTTCCCAGCACCATTTGTTGAAGAGACTGTCTTTTTCCATTGCATTTTTCCCCTGCTTTGTCAAAGATTATTTGACCATAGAGTTGAGGGTCCATACCTGAGCTCTCTACTCTGTTCCACTGGTCTGTGTATCTGTTTTTGTGCCAGTACCATGCTGTCTTGGTGATCACATCACTGTAGTAAAGCTTGAAATCAGGCAACGTGATGCCCCCAGTTTTTTCTCTTTCAACATTTCCTTGGCAATTCGGGGTCTCTTCTGGATCATACAAATTTTAGGACTATTTCCTCCACCTCTTTGAAAAATGTCAGTGGAATTTAATCAGGATGGCATTGAAAGTACAGATGGCTCTAGGCAGTATACACATTTTAACAATGTTTATTCTTCCCATCCATGAGCATGGAAAGCTCTTCCATCCTTTTGTGTCTTCTTCAATTTCTTTTACGAGTGTTCTGTAGTTCCTCGAGTACAGATCCTTTACCTCTTTGGTCAGGTTTATTTCCTGGTATCTTATGGTTCTTGGTGCTATAGTAAATGGAATCGATTCTCTAATTTCCCTTTCTGTATTTTCATTGTTAGTGTATAAGAAAGGAACTGATTTCTGTACATTGATTTTGTATCCTGCCACATTACTGAATTGCTGTATGAGTTCCAGTAGTTTGGGGGTGGAGTCTTTTGGGTTTTCCATATAAAGTATCACGTCATCTGTGAAGAGAAAGAGTTTGACTTCTTCATTGCCAATTTGAATATCTTTTATTTCTCTTTTTTGTCTGATTGCTGTTGCTAGGACTTCTAATACTATGTTGAACAAGAGTGGTGAGAATGGGCATCCTTGTTGTGTTCCTGATCTCGATGGGAAGGCTCTCAGCTTTTTCCCATTGAGGATAATATTTGCTTTGGGGTTTTCATAGATAGATTTTATGAAGTTGAGGAATGTTCCCTCTGTCTCTATACTTTGAAGCATTTTAATTAGGATCAGATGTTGGATTTTGTCAAATGCTTTTTCTGCACCAATTGAGAGGACCATGTGTTTTTTTCTCTTCTCTTATTGATTTGTTCTATCACATTGATTGATTTGCCAGTGTTGAAACACCTTTGTGCCCCAGAGATAAATTGCACCTGGTCATGGTGGATAATCTTTTTAATGTACTGTTGGATCCTATTAGCTAGGGTCTTGTTGAGAATCTTAGCATCCATATTCATCAGGGATATTGGTCTGAAATTCTCCTTTTTGGTGGGGTCTTTGTCTGGTTTGGGGATCAGGGTAATGCTGGCTTCATAAAAAGAGTCTGGACTTTTTCCTTCTGCTTCAATTTTTTGAATCAGCTTCAGGAGAATAGGTATTATTTCTTCTTTGAATGTTTGGTAGAATTCCCCAGGGAATCCATCAGGTCCTGGGCTCTTTTTTGGGGGGGAGGTTTTTGATCACTGCTTCAATCTCGTTACTAGATATTGGTCTATTCAGGTTGTCAATGTCCTCCTGATTCAGTTTTGGAAGTTTATAGTTTTCCAGGAATGCATCCATCTCATCTAGGGCGCTTAACTTATTGGCATATAACTGTTGATAATAATTTCTGATGATTTTTTTCTATTTCCTTGGTGTTCGTCATGATCTCTCCCTTTTCATTCATAATTTTATTAATTTGGGTCTTCTCTCTTTTCTTTTGGATTAGTTTGGCCAATGGCTTATCAATCTTTTTGATTCTTTCAAAAAACCAGATTCTAGTTTGATTGATGCATTCTACTGTATCTCTAGTTTCTATCTCATTGATCTCTGCTCTAATCTTGATTATTTCCCTTTTGTGTGTGAGTTGGCATAATTTGTTGCTGATTCTGCAGTTCTTTAAGGTATAAAGACAGCTGGTGTATTCTGGATTTTTCAATTTTTTTGAGGGAGGCTTGGATGGCTATGTATTTCCCCCTTAGGATGGCCTTTGCTGTATCCCATAGGTTTTGGACCAAAGTGTCTTCATTCTCATTGGTTTCCATGCATTATTTAAGTTCTTCTTTGATTTCCTGGTTGATCCAAACATTCTTTTTATTTATTTATTTATTTATTTTCAGCATAACAGAATTCATTATTTCACTCAGCATAATCTGTTCCAGTCCCGTCCATGTTGCTACAAAAGTTGGGTATTCATCCTTTCTGATGGAGGCATAATACTCCATAGTGTATATGGACCACAACTTCCTTATCCATTCGTCTGATCCAAACATTCTTAAGCAAGGTGGTCTTTAGCTTCCAGGTGTTTGAGTTCCTTCCAAACTTTTTCTTGTGGTTGAGTTCCAGTTTCAAAGCGTTGTGGTCTGAGAATATGCAGGGAATTATCTCAATCTTTTGGTGTCAGTCGAGCCCTGATTTGTGGCCCAGTATGTGGTCTATTCTGGAGAAAGTTCCATGTGCACTCAAGAAGAGTGCGTATTCTGTTGTTTTAGGGTGGAATGTTCTGTATATATCTATGAGGTCCATCTGGTCCCATGTGTCATTCAATGCTCTTGTTCCTTTATTGATTTTACGCTTGGATGATCTGTCTGTTACTGAGAGTGCCGTGTTAAGATCCCCTATTATTAATGTATTCATATCAACATGACTCTTTATCTTGATTAACAGTTGTCTTATGTAGTTGGCTGCTCCCGTATTGGGGGCATAAATATTTACAAGTGTTAGATCTTCTTGGTGATAGACCCTTTAAGAATGATGTAGTGTCCTTCTTTATCTCTGACTACAGTCTTTAGTTTAAAATCTAATTTATCTGATATGAGAATTTCTACCCCAGCTTTCTTTTGAGGCCCATTGGCATGGAAGATGCTTCTCCATCCCTTCACTCTCAGTCTGGATGTATCCTTAGTTTCCTAATGGGTCTCTTGTAAACAGCATATGTTTGGGTCCTGTCATTTTATCCAATCTGCAAGCCTGTGCCATTTTATGAGAGCGTTTAGGCCATTCACGTTGAGAGTGATTACTGAAAGATACGTTTTTATGGACATCATGTTTCCTGTGAAGTCCTTGTTTCTATAGATTGTCTCTGTGAATATCTGTTCTATGACACTCTTGGGTTCTTTCTTCTTTTATAGAACCCCCCTTAATATTTCTTGTAGTGCCGGCTTGGTGGTCACATACTCTTTTAAACCTTGCCGTTCTTGGAAGCTCTTTATCTCTCCATCCATTTTGAATGTCAGCCTTGCTGAATAAAGTATTCTTGGCTGCATGTTCTTTTCATTTAGTGCCCTGAATACAACCTGCCAGGCCTTTGTGGCTTGCCAGGTTTCTGTGGACAGGTCTGATGTTTTTCTGTTGGGCCTTCCTCTGTAAGTAAGGAATCTCTTCCCCCTAGCTGCTCTCAAAAGCTCTTGTCTAAAATTATGATTCGTCATTCTTATAATCAAGTGCCTTCAGGTCTTTCTAGATTCATTGATCTTGCAGGGTATTCTTTCTACCTATGGGGCACGAACGCTGGTTCCATTTCCCAGATTTGGAAAATGTTCATGGAGAATTTGTTCAACTATATCTTCTAGTCTTTTTTCTTTCTCCCCCACTCAGGGATCCCAATAATTCTGACATTGGAATGTTTCATGGTGTCATTTATTTCCCTAATTCTGTTTTCATGGCTCCTAAGCTGTTTATTCCTGCTTCTTCCTGATCCTTTTTCTCTATCAGTTTGTCCTCTATATCACTATCTTCTACCTCAGTTACCCTAGCTTTTAGAGAGTTTAGATTAGATTGGATCTCACTCATAGCATTTTTAACTTCTTCCTGGGTGACTTTCACTTCTGCCCTAATTGATTCCTTGTTGTCACTAATGGTTTTCTCCAAGCTAGCCATTGCCTGGATAATTTTTACCCTGAATTCCCTTTCTGACATACTGTTTATGTCCATATCCAATAGCTCTGATGGAGAGGGCATAGTCTCTGAATTTTTGTTCTGTTGGGTGTTCCTCCTCCTAGTTGTTTTGGTGAGAGGTAGTTGAGGTGACGTATAGCTGAAGATATGAACCATGATGCAGTCAGTGTACACCCTGGAATGCTTCTGAACAATTGGAATTCACCGCCAAAATGACAGAAAAAAGAAAAAGAGAGAGAGATAGAGACAGAAAAAAAAAAAAGAGAAGACTCTGCCGAATGGACTCCAAAAGTAAGATTTATAAGGTATGCAGACAAAAATGGACAAACAAATAGACTGATAAACGTAAATAAGAAAAAAATATAAAGATCCCAGCCAAAATGAACCCCAAGGATAAGAGTTACATAAGACCAGAACAAAAACAAATACACAGAAACACTGACAGAAGAAGAGATGGAAAGCTGGTTATAAATCCTCAATGTGGGCGAGAAAGTTTATTATGATGCTTCCTGGGTGTATCTTGATATCTTTGTTAAATGACTCAATTTTTCAGAGATAAAGGGAGGTTAAAACTGGTTTATATATAAGGGTAGTATGGATTAGGGAAAGAGGATTACCTTGCAGGCCATATCTATATGTGAATTAAAAAAATAGAAAAGAAAAAGATAAATACAAGTATATGTATGAAAAAAGTTTAAGTTAAAGGGTCATTATAGAATATATTGTATTAAACCTCTAGTTGTAATGGTAAGGAGGTTAAAAAAATTTAAAAAATATAAGAGTAGTGAGAAAGAATTACAAATAAAATTGTATCTATGAAATATACAGGTTTTAGGGCAATACCAGGAGTTTAATATATTGTTTTCTCTGATATTGTAGTTTTACAGTTTTATGGGGACCCTGTGGTAGTTGTCCTTTCATTCCTTTGGCTGGATTTCTGGGGGAGGGGCCTACTGCATTGTTTTTCAGTCAGTCTTGCTTGGGTTGAGTCCTCCTGCTCCCTGTCAAGGGGCTGGGCTCTGTGCAAACCAGTTTTTCAGGCTTTTGTTCTCTGGAGGTTTTTGTTCTTTGGTGGCTTTTTGCAGCTTTTTGGAGGGTTAGTGGAAAGCAAACTGCACCCAGACCTCTGTCTCAGAAGACTGAGAGAAGACTCAGTCTTCTCCCCTCTGTGTGGTCCAGAACACACAGACTCCCCCTCTGTAAACTCTTCTGAACCATGCAACCTCTCACAGTCAGTGTACATCCACAGTCTTTGTACGTCCACAGCCACCGTCTCAGGGGTCGCCCAAAGTACCCGCTTGTCTCTGCACCTCTGTGCCAAAACCTCAGAGCAATATTGGTTCAGGGAGCCCACTTTTGGTGGCTGCCTTTGTGGGGACTGCTGTCTGGGGTCCGACCTCAGGGTTTTGCAGGTAGCTGCCTGCTGAGAGATCCCAACGAGAGATCTTGCTGGGTTCCTTCACATCTGGTCTGGGAGTGTCCGGACCCTTGGTGGGTCCTAGAGACCATGGGCTAGTGCCAACATGGAGCACTCTCAGGCACAGTTGGGGAGCGCAGTTCAGACCCTGGTGGCACAGTGAGCACAGTGTGCAAATGGCTGTGGTTCTAGAAAGCGCCCACCAGACTCCCTCATGTGGGGGTGGGCGTGTGCCCCGGCCGAGCAGTGGTGCAAGTCACACAACCCGGGGCTCCGGGACCAGGAACTGGAGGCTCTGCCACTGCACTCTCTATGGCATGGGTAGTTGCAGGCAGTGGCTGTCCTGGGTCCATGGGCTTAGGCCCATGCCCATGACCACCCCATTCCACCTGTTTCCCCTTAAGATATTTTGCTCTTTTTGAGTGCTTTTAACCAGACTCCAAGATAATGCTGGTCCCCAATCACAGGCACTTTTATATTGGGGTATTGCTTTCTAACGATTGCTTCTGGTGGCTCCTTCCCCCTTCTGTTTATCCTGCGATATCAGTCCGATTGTTCCCACTCTGCTTTACCTCTCCTCTGGTGTCTTCTACCCCCATAGAGATCCAGAAGTGTATAATCCTTCATCTCAGGGTGATTTCATGGGTGTTCAGAGTGTTCTGGTAGATAATTAGCTCACTTTAGGGGACCGGTTGAAACAGGGTCTCCTACTTCTCTGCCATCTTGGCCCTCCTCAGTAAGGCATTTTCTGAATAAAATCATTCTTGTTTAGAAGGCTTACAGTCCCATAGCCAAGAGGCTTCAGATTTCAGTTCATTGGAAAGTTACCAAGGATGACAACACTCCTGAGATTTTAAATTGAGGAATATGGTGGCATTCTGTATTATTAATTTCACTTCAATGAATATTTGACACAGCCCTTTTGTCTTACACAAAAAAGCTTTACCAGAGTCTGATTAAAATGTAAAAATCCACAATAGCAAAAAAAAAAAAAAAAAAAAAAAAAAATCCACAATAGCCAGATACCTTAGCCAGGATATTCTGCTCCTCTGGAAAAGATAAACTTATGTCTAAAAGATTTTATCACTCCTTGTGCACCATAACGGTGTTCAGAAATAACTATGGAAAATCAAGTAGTCTCAGAAAAAGAAGGTTTCTGGCTGATTTTGTTCTGTGTTCAGCTTTTTTATGTTTACAGATTCCGAGAAGCATAGAGGTATTTTTGCATTTCTGACAACACCTGTATTCCCCTTCTCATGCATTATTTCTTATCAAATGAATTTGACTGTAGTAGAGTACAAAATATACCCTTGGTCCCACTGTGACAGAATATTATAATCTTTTACACAGCTTATGTGGGTCCACATATATTTGTCTCATGTGTGTGCATGTTTCTGTTGGGGGGGGTAGAGGGTTAGAATGCAAGGAGGCAGGGAGCTAGGGAAGTTGGAATGACAAAGGCTTATTTGGTTTTATTCTGTTTTGTTTTTGTTTTCCCAAAATAACACTTTCAAATAGCTTGGCTTGGAAGTGAATTTCCAGAATACCTGGCAAAATCTACTGTTCCTTCTTTTTCTTTTACATGTGAAGTCAACCCAACCAGTCAGGTCTTAGATCTATACCAGACAGAATAAGTTTCTGCCTGCAGAAGGTAGGTATAGCCAAACTACAACTAGCCCCTAAATCTCTTTATTTGGGGTACAGCAGTTTTGGTTTGGATATTTTTTCTTAAAGATTTATTTATTTATTTGAGAGACAGAGAGTGAGCAAGTGAGGGAGAGAGTACAAGCTGGAGCAGGGCAGTAGGACAGGGAGAAACAGGTTCCTTGCTGAGCAGGGAGTCTGATGCAGGGCTCAATCCCAGGACCCTGGGATCATGACCTGAGCTGAAGGTGGATGCTTAATGACTGAGCCACCCAGGCGCCCCTGGTTTGGTTATTTTTCAGGACAAGTATTTTTTTAAGTGTTTTGTTAAAATGCATATATATTATCTAGTTGAAGTAACACATTAAATTATCAGCAGTTTAGGAGGTGATTCAGTATGTTAGGCAAACACATACGGCTTTGAGAACTGGAATAAAGGTTTTGATGGGAAGTATAAGGGAATAATCTGGAAACCATAATTATAAATAGTTCTCCCATTGCAATCACTACTACTTCCATCGCACCGTCATCATTTATTGGATGATAGTATGTACCTGGATTTCCTACAACAGTCCTGTGAAGTGGATACCACTATTACCTCAATTTTGCAGTTGAGGAAACTGAGCTGAGAAGAACAAGTAATTTGCACAGTGTTTCTCATGTAGAAGGTGAACTCATGGTTCTACCTCAGGTCAAACAGAAGGCAAGTACTACTATGGGAAACAATCTGGTCAGTGGGTATGGAACAAGCATTGCCTTCTGAAACATTTTGCTCAGGTATAGCCCAGCTTCTAGTCATGTGTGGAAAAAATCTGAATGAGCTAATGAACTCAAATGTTGTGTCTCACTAAGATGAGGAGGGGGCACTGAGGATTCACAGATTCTAGTTTGGGTTGGGCACCTACACTAGGAAACCTTGTTGATTGTGGGAAAACACAAGTATGATGTTTGCAAATTTAGAATTTCACTGTAAAGATCTTAAATCCAAGGTGTAGCAGCTCCCTACCTTATAATAAATGGATTAAATTACTTGCTAGCTGTGTGGATGGGGGCAAGTTATTTTATGTCTTAACTCTTAGTTTTTTCATCTCTAAAATAGAGTTAATAACTTGTAGAATTGATGAAAGTATCAATGTGTGTGAGTGTTTTACAAACTGTGTCGGATGATACATAGATATATAGATTATAACAGATGGGTCATAATAGAAATCTCATTCCTTGATCAGAAATATATTTTATTTCTTAAATTCAGTGACTGATCCTGAGGACCACAGAGGAAAATGATAATAGTGGCTGTCACAGCTCTCCTTGTTCTGTTTGGTTTATGGAAGTCTCTTTATCCTGTCAAATGCAGGCACTCATGTAGACTGGCTTAAGTTTTGTTTCCATTGGATGCTTTGTTTCTTCAAAAGGTGTAGACATTATGAGTGGTTAATGAAACTGCAGAAACATATGGTTTGAATGAAGATCATTTATATTATTCTCTGACGCTAGTAGATGGAGGATGTCATTGTCCTAGATACCAGAGATAGGGAGAAACTATGGCTGATAATTACAAGCCGGGATCTAAGAGAAGTATTTCTAATAGTCTGACAATTCCATACAGCATGCTCATTTAGTTTCTGCACTGTGGTGAGAGAACATATTCTTTTCAGTGCTATCTCTGAAGGAATTTGGGAAGTCATTGAAGTTGTCTTAGGCAATTCTAGCCTTTTAATAATAACTGCCACTTATTAGTAGTTACCATGTGTCAAGCATTGTGTTATGTGCTTTACAAGGTATATATAGTCCTATTTGATCCTTGTAACAAGTCTTGGGTTGCTTTTTACAGAGTGCTTCCTATGTGTCCTATACTATGCAACATAATTTCTGTGCATTATCTTACTTAATATTCACACTGAATTGATGAGGTAGGTGCTATTATTATTTCTATTTTATAGAGAAGGAAACTAAGACCTAGTAGAATGAAATGATTTGCCTAAAATCACACATGTAGAAAATAGTAGAATTGAAAATTGAAATATGGCTTTCAAAGGGGGACTTTGAGTCTTATTCACACTAAGATGTAATGTTGGGTTTAGGAAGATGGGGAGGAGAGAGAAATGTCTGTCTCTGATGGAATATTTTCATCTGATCATTCATTCAACTCCTTTCTTCAAGTTATTTAGATCAAAATGTTTGGAGTAATCCTTGGCTTTCATACCTACATAAAGTCTATCAGCAAATCCTTTAAAATATAGTATATCCATAAGCCAACCACTCCTCCCTACTTCCACTGCCACCACCTTAGTCCAGGCCACAATCATTTTTTCTTTGGATGACTGCAACATCTCCCTTCTTTTGCCCTTGTCCTTTATGGTAGATGCTGCTAGCTGCCCATCAGAACCCATTTGATCCTCTTTATATATCCATAGTATACAACTGGATGCACAGCTATCCTGCTGGACTACATACCCCAACATTCCTTGCAGTTAGTAGTAGCCATGTGACTAAGTTCTCATCAGCGGAATGTTAGAAGAAGTGATATATGCCATTTCTGAGTCAAGGGTTTCTGACATTTGGGCTTTCTTCCTCTATGAACTCATCTTTTTTCTGTCTGCTGGAACTTAGATATCTTGACAATCTGGTTTTGACCTTGTAGATCATGACAAGGCTCTCCATCATGACAGAGCAACAACTTGGAAAGGTCCATGAATTACCATGAGTAATAGACTGGCTCTATGGACCTGAACTGTTTACATTAGGACTAAGTAAGAAGAACAAATTGCTTTGGTCTTTAAGCTACCATAAGGTTGAGTCTCTTTGTTACAGCAGCCTAGCTTTACCCTAACTAAATTTACCTCCTACAGTTTGTTCTCTACACAGCAGCCAGAGTTAATTTTATAAAAAATATCATTTTTCTTCTCTGCTTAAAACTCTCCAATGGCTCCCTATTTCTCAGGGTGTAAAAGCCAGCATCTTTAGAATGGTCTATAAAGTCCAACAGGACTTGTCCATACTCCCACCATTATTACCTCTCTGAATCTTCTCAATTTTCCCACTGGCCTCTTCTATTTTTGAACAGGTCAGGCACACTTCTACCACAGGGTCTTTACCCATATTGTTCCTACTACCCAGAAAACTCTTTCCCAGATATCTGCAAGGCTCAGTTGCTCACTTCATTAAGGTCTTGGCTCAAATATTGCCTTTACAAAGAGAACCTTATGGACTACCCTATATGAAACAGCACCCCCATCGCTAACTAGTCCTAGCTTTACTTTTCTTCATTATCATTAATTGACTTATCATTAATTGACATATGTATTTATTATCTGCCTCCTCCATTAGAGTGGGCACTCCATGAGAACAAGGGATTTCTTTTCTTTTTTTTAAATTTCTTTTCAGCGTAACAGAATTCATTGTTTTTACACCACACCCAGTGCTCCATGCAATACATGCCCTCCTTAATACCCACCACCTTGGTCCCCCAACCTCCCACTCCCCGCCCCTTCAAAACCCTCAGGTTGTTTTTCAGAGTCCATAGTCTCTCATGGTTCACCTCCCCTTCCAATTTCCCTCAACTCCCTTCTCCTCTCCATCTCCCCATGTCCTCCATATTATTTGTTATGCTCCACAAATAAGTGAAACCATATGATAATTGACTCTCTCTGCTTGACTTATTTCACTCAGCATAATCTGTTCCAGTCCCGTCCATGTTGCTACAAAAGTTGGGTATTCATCCTTTCTGATGGAGGCATAATACTCCATAGTATATATGGACCACATTTTCCTTATCCATTCGTCCGTTGAAGGGCATCTTGGTTCTTTCCACAGTTTGGTGACCGTGGCCATTGCTGCTATAAACATTGTGGTACAGATGGCCCTTCTTTGCACTACATCTGTATCTTTGGGGTAAATAACCAGTAGTGCAATTGCAGGGTCATAGGGAAACTCTATTTTTAATTTCTTGAGGAATCACCACACTGTTCTCCAAAGTGGCTGCACCAACTTGCATTCCCACCAACAGTGTAAGAGGGTTCCCCTTTCTCCACATCCTCTCCAACACACGTTGTTTCCTGTCTTGCTAATTTTGGCCATTCTAACTGGTGTAAGGTGGTATCTCAATGTGGTTTTAATTTGAATCTCCCTAATGGCTAGTGATGATGATCATTTTTTCATGTGTCTGATAGCCATTTGTGTGTCTTCATTGGAGAATGTCTGTTCATATCTTCTGCCCATTTTTTGATAGGATTATGTTTTGTGTGTGTTGAGCTTGAGAAGTTCTTTATAGATTCTGGATATCAACCTTTTGTCTGTACTGTCATTTGCAAATATCTTCTCCCATTCCGTGGGTTGCCTCTTTGTTTTGTTGACTGTTTCCTTTGCTGTGCAGAAGCTTTTGATCTTGACGCAGTCCCAAAAGTTCATTTTCGCTTTTGTTTCCTTTGCCTTTGGAGACATATCTTGAAATAAGTTGCTGTGGCTGATATCAAAGAGGTTACTGCCTATGTTCTCCTCTAGGATTCTGATGGATTCCTGTCTCATGTTGAGGTCTGAGAACACGGGATTTCTTTAAAAAAGTTTATTTGACAGAGAGTACAAGTAAGGGGATGGGCAGAGAGAGAGAGAAAAGGAGAAAAACGGACTCCCACTTACTGGGGAGCCCAACCCAGGGCTCGGTGTCATGATCCTGAGATCATGACCTGATCTGAAATCAGTAGTTGGATGCTCAGCTGACTGAGCCACCCAGGCACCCAGAGAACAGGGAATTTCATTCATTGCTATATATCTAGTGCCTAAAACAGTGCCTTGTACATAGTAGGGACTCAATAAATTGTTGAATGAATGAGCTTATTCATTAATCCTCCACAATCTACTAAGTCAGTTGTTCTCAGTCTTTAGTGTGCATTAAGATTCACCTGAAGCGGCTATTAAATTCTGACTCCTGGGGCCATGTCCATTCAGATCATGATTCAGCTGATCTGGGGTGGGTGCCAGAAATTTGCTTATTTTAAATGTATACTCACCCTTATAATTTTGATATGGATAGTAAGATGATACCTCTTTGAGACACACTGCACTAGACTCTAAGCTCCATGTGGACTTTCTCAATAATGTAATGCCTTTGTGGCTTGTAACTACAATGCCTCTAGTGCCTCACACATAGTAGAGCTCAACAAATACTTTTTTGATGGATCAATGAGCAGATATTTACTGTAGTTTTTTAGGCTTGAGGTACTCTGCTAGATGCTGAGACTACCCCAGTGGAAGCATCTCAGTACTTAAACCTATTTGCCCAACAGTCCAAATTCCTTAGGTCTGAGAGTCCACTCTGCTATTACAGTACGGGTTAAGCTGTTCTTTAAGACAGTGCTTCTTAAACTTTAATGATCACGAATCACCTGGGTTTTTTGTTAACATGCAAATTATGGGATTCTGTATTTCTTATAAACTTCCAGGTGATGCTGGCACTCCTAATCCATCAACCACACTTTGAGTAGCAAGGTTTTAAGCTAAAAAGGGTGGTGGGTATAGCTATCCAGGTGGTTGTTGTTTACTTGGGGCTACTTGTTCTTCTGTTGCAGAGAAATTACCTTGCCTGAGGCCCCAATGATAGCTGCTTAATTTTCAGGCTCTACCAAAACCCATACATGTTTTAATTAAGAAAGACCCCTAATCAATAAATCAATAAAGATAAACATCTCTGCAGCTACAAAATTCATGGGTGTAAATTGTGTTGTTCTTTTTCTGAGGGGATGGAATAATGTTCCTGTCTTTGTTTAATTAAAAAATGAAACAAGGGAGATTTTGGAGGTGATGGGCAGATACTTGAAAGTGCTACAAAGAACTTATATGAAAGAATTTTTCTTTGGTAAATGTATTAGTCTCCTAGACTACCACAGACTGGGTGGCTTAATGAACAGACATTTATTTATCACAGTTCTGGATTTTGGGAAGTCCAAGATCAAGGTGTCAGCAAGGTTTCATTCTGAGGCCTCTTCTCTTGGCTTGTAGGTGCCAGCCTTCTTGCTTTGTGTTTGTATGACCTCTTCCTTGTGTGTGTTTGGGACAGGGTAGGAAGAGAGAGTGCCTAAAGCCTCTGGTATTTCTTTTTATAAGGGCACTAATTCTGTCTGATCAGGGCCTCATCTTTAAGACCTCATTTAGCCTTAATTATTTTCTTAAAAGCCCCATATCCAAATATAGTCATATTGGGGATTAAGAATTTCAACATATGAATATTCATAAAAGTAAACAAGACCTAGGCACAGTACATCTCTGAATTTAGGCCACCTGCGAGGAACAATTTGGTCAGGAGAATAATGGTTTCCTCACCTTTCTTGACCTTTTAAGAATCCTAAAATTCCCATTGTCATTTAATTCTTTTGCCTTGATGCATTTAGATTACAGAAATTCCCCCATGACAATTGAAATGCTCCAGAATTAGGAAAACAGTAATTAATGATCTTGAACATCTTAGGGCAAGGAGTTTTAGCCCTAGGGCTTCTTATTTAGGTTTCTGAGGGTCTCTGAACCACCCCCCAAATTTAATCAGATACTTATCTATGTACATATATAGAATATGTATATATTATATATACTATATGTATATATTATATATTGTTTTTGAGTTTTTTTCTAGAGATAGAGTCCATAGCTTATATAGAATTCTCAGATAGATCCCACAATTCCCCAAAGGGTAAAACTCTCTTTAGATATAAGGATGACAGAACTTAGGATAGTGAATTTTGAATGGTAAGGGAGAAATGTGCAACACGTTTTTGCAGCTTGTTTTGTTTTGTTTTATGTGACTCTTTCCCTTCATCAGACTGTCTTCCTTGAGGGAAAGCCATACTCCTCCATGCATCCCTAATGCCCAGCATGGTATTTAGCACAGAAATATTCAATAAATGGTTTTGAAAAAAGGAATGAAACCAAGCCTCTAGGGTGCCGGGGAAACAGGGTAAGGTGGGAATACAAGAAGGAGGGGACTTTGAAGAACAGAGCTCTGGGTATTTAGGTCCCTCCTTAGGTGGACATGGACAGAGAAGTCAGCTGTATCCTGAGGAAACATCAGTTAATTTTTACAGGGCTCAACTCCATATACACATATTCTTTTTTGGGGTCATTCCCAATGGGAGGCAAAATTCAAGTCCAACATCTCAGCTCTTTTCTTCTTGTTTCCTAGTTAAGATGTGCTGTTCAATCAATAAAAATGAATAATTTAAATTCAATATCCTTCTGTCACTATGTGAGTATGTAGTACTATGGTAATTCAATTTGTTAGTCGCTGTAACACTTTTACATGACAGTCCACTGAAGTTGTAAACTTAATTTACTCTAGGCATTTGACACAAGTAACATTGATGGGTTTTATCTTTAAAAGTATCGATTCCCACCTCCCCCCAAAAATCTCCTCTGTATTTGTAATAGGTACCTGTCTGGTTAAAGAAAACTTTTTTTAAGCTAAGGAAGCTTCCCACTTGGTTTTAAGCAGACTTTTTTGAACAGCTTAGACTCAGAACCTTAGGGTTGGGAGAGATCTGAGGTGTGTTGTCCTGTTTGCCCACTTCTGGGGAGATCTTTATGTCATCTAGGGCACAGCATCTACTGCTAGAGAGCTCTCACAGTTAGAAGGTCCTTCGCAGTGGAGACAAATCCTACTATTCTTCAACTTTAATCTATTTTGGCTTTCTTGAATGACACATTATAAATCTATCTACCAACTGTTTCCCAGTCCTTTCATCTATTTGAATGTTGTTTGAATGGACATCCAAGATTTTTCTCGTCCAAGTTAAATTTTCCTAGCACCTTCAATTCCTTTTCATTTGACAGGATTTCTAGATCACCTTACAATTGTGTTATTCTCCTCTAGCTCTACCAGAGTTGTTGATATCTTTCTTAAAATGTAACATCCAAGACCAAATGCAGATCTCTACATGAGCTCTGAAGAGATTGAACTTCACTTAGAACTGTTTTTAAAATGAAGTTTTCTGGGAACCTGGGTGGCTCAGTGGGTTAAAGCCTCTGCTTTCGGCTCGGGTCATGATCCCAGGGTCCTGGGATTGAGTCCCACATCGGGCTCTCTGCTCAGCGGGGAGCCTGCTTCCTCCTCTCTCTCTGCCTGCCTGTCTGCCTACTTGTGATCTCTGTCTGTCAAATAAATAAATAAAAAATCTTAAAAAAATAAAAAAATAAAAATAAATAAAATGATGTTTTCAAAATATCCAATTCCCAAAAGGTAAAATTAATGAACTATATATTTTACTTCTTTCTCTTTGTTGTTTTTCTCCCCTTATTGAGAAAGTTGATTCATTTTTTCCATAATGAATAAATTGATGTAAGTAAGATTACCAACCAAAATGGAACAGATGAAAAATATGGATCCACTCACAACCACATTATGAATAACTAAGTACAGAGCCCCCTTGACATAAGCTTTCATTAAACTCCCTTTTCCGAAGAAACACTTATTACAACTGTAATTACTTGTATCATTAAGTATATGGGCATTCTGAGGTTTATGGATTAATTGGGGGAGATTGGGCAATTTTAATAAGCCTTATTTTTCTTGTATCATTAAAAAATGTCTTTCATTATGGAAAACTTCAAACATTTACCAAAATAGAAAACAAATGAACTCTCATGAACTCATCACCCATGTTTAACAAATATCAGTTCATGGTCAATCTTGTTTCATCTGTATAATTCCACTTTCCTACCCAGGATTATTTTGAAGCAAGTCCAAGACATCATCTCATTCTATCTTAAATGTTTCAGTCTATATTTCTAAAATATATAAGCTCTTTATAAATCATATTCTCAGTACCATTATCATATCTAAAAATTTAACAGTTGTCATCAAATAATATAGCCAGTGTTACAAATTTTCTTATAAAATTTTCTTTCAACAGTTTGTTTCAATAAAGATCAAAATAAGACACATACATTGCAATTATTTGATGTTTCTTAAATCTTGTTTAATGTTAGGTCTCTTTCTCTCCCTCTCTTTCTTTCTCTTTTTAAAAAAAGATTTTGTTTATTTATTTGACGGAGAGATCAAAAGTAGGCAGGCAGAGAGAGAGGGCGAAGCAGGCTCCCTGCTGAGCAGAGAGCCCCATGAGGGGCTTGATCTCAGGATCCTGAGATCATGACCTGAGCTGAAGGCAGAGGCTTAACCCACTGAGCCACCCAGCTGCCACTCTCCCTCTCTTTCATTTATATTCCTTTATTTAATAAACCAGATCTCTTGTTCTGTAGAGTTTCCTAGTCTGAATTTCGCTCCTTGCATCCTGGTGTACCTTAAGATATTTCTCTGTCCTCTATTTCCTATAAATTGGTAGTTAAAGTTAAATATTTGATCAAATTCAGGTTTGATCTTTTCAGAAGAATATCCTATAGGTGGGGTTATATACTTCCATCTGAAAGCATATAATATTTGTCTCTTTTTGTGGTGTCAGTAACCACTGACACTCATTGCCTACATCTGTAGGGGTTATGAAATGGTGATATCCTATTACTATTAATATTCCTTCTTCATTTATTAGTTTGAATACCTCCACAAAGACAAACTTCCCCTCACCAATTATTCAGTTTCAATGAGGTGCACATCTATAAGAAGAGTAAGGTACATTCTTCATTCTTTCTTTTTATTTACCAGTTTTCAAAATAATGAGTTGGTTCACTAGCATTCACCAGCAATGAGTTATTATGAAATCATACTTTTAATAAACTTTACATTTCAGTCCATTACAGTAATATTTTTTGCAGTTATCAATTATATTGATTATGAAATTTTTCAATCCCTTCACATTGACTCCTGAGTCCTTTGACATGATCTATTTATTTTTGGTAGTTTCCTTGCTATCGGGTATGACAAGATGATCCAGTCTCAATTTGAACATTCCCTCTCCCAGACCTGTAATCTGTAATTTCTCCAAGGAGCCTTGGTTCCTTTTTTCACTTTCTTCTAGAACATTGTTGTAAACAATCAATTGTAGTTTAATTGAGATACATATTATATTATTTTCAGGGGTACTATAAAGTGATGACAACTAAGTACATTATGAAGTCCTCACTATAATAAGTATAGTTATCATCTGTCAGCATACAAAGTTATTACAATATTATTAATTATATTCCCTAAGCTATACTTTTTATCCTTATGAGTTATTTATTTTGTAACTGGGAGTTTGTGAGCCTTGGTTCCTTTTGGTGGAAAATGGTATACAGATATGACAAGCTGAGTGCTAAGGCTGCTCATTGCTATTGAGTTTGTCACTATTTCTAGGCTTTTTCAGTAAACAGAACTAGAAAATAATTTTTTTAAAATGTAAAACACATCATGGACTTACAAGATATTTCTATATCAGATTCAGGACTGCAAGGTTTTTACTTGGCATCATCAATCTTATGTCTATATCTCCTTTTGTCTATGCCAAAAGTCCTTCTTCTTAACAACACTAATAAAAGCACTTATTTCACTTATCTCTTAATGACACCAAACTGTTACCAATAGTAAGAGTACTAAACATATTTTAAGGTTTTTAAAAATTAATTCATTCCTTAAGATATATCTGACTAGGAATGGAGAATCAAATTAATGTTTTAAAATCACTAGAAATAGTTCTTTTATGGATTGTTATGGCATCAACTCTATATGCAGGGTTATTTCAATTTTATTTCATTTTGTAGTGATCACTTCTTAGATTTTAATTTAATTTTATAATTATGTATGATATTACAAAATCCAGAGTTACAATCTAAAAAACAAGGAGTATTTTTGAAAGTTTAACTTCTATCCCTATTCCCTCCACTGTGCTCCCTCTTTCCCCCATGGATAACCATTTCAAAATTAACTTTTAAAAAATAAACATTTGGAGCCTCTGGATGGCTCAGTTGGTTAAGAGGTTAAATTTCTGCCTCAGGCTTAGGTCATGACCTCAGGATCCTGGGATAGAACCCCATGTGGCACTCCATGCTGAGCAGCGAATCTGCTTCTCCCTCTGTCCCTTTTTCCCACTCGTGCATGCTCTCTCTCTCTTCTCTCAAAAAATAAATAAAATCTTTAAAAAACAAAATAAACATTTATTATAGTATAATATACATGTAGAAAAGAGAATAAGTCATAGACATATATTTCAGTGATTTATAACAAAGTAAAAACATCATGATACCAGCACCCACTTGTTCAAGAAATAGGACATCACCAGCACACCAGAAGCCCCTCTCATATGTTACTCTTTACCACTACTCCTTCGTTCCTCCCCAGAGTAAATATTATTCTGGCTTCTAGAATTATTGATTAACTTGCCTTGCTTTTTCACTTTCACATAAGTGGAATCATACAGTATGTATTCTTTTGGGTATGGCTTTTCTCATTCAATATCATGTTTGTGAGATTCAGTCATGGTGTTTCATGGAACAAACATTTGTTCATCTTCATCACTATATAGTACTTCACAGTTTATCTGTAGTAATGCTGAGGGACATTTGGATTGTTTCCAGTTTGGGAGCATTAACATTTCATGGTTCTAGGAGCATTCTTGTAAATATATTTTATTTCTCTTGTGTATACACCTAAGACTGAATTTCTGAGTGATAAGAATATGCATATGTTAAAATTTAGCAGATACTGTCAATTTTTCAAGGAAATTATAGTGACTTAGATTCCCACTAGTAGGGGATGAAAATTCTCTTGCTTTACATCCCATCCAGGAACAAGGTATATCTCTCCAATCATTTAGGCATTCTTTTGTGTCCTTTGGTAAAGTTTCAAGCTTTCTGCATATGGATCTTGCATAATTATAGTTAAATTTATTACTCTGTAAAGTGTGTGTATGTCTGTACATGTGAATGGTGTCCTTTTGCCATTACATTTTCATATTTATTTTTATTGTATATTCATGTTTGAAATAGGAATGTTTTGAATTTTGCATACTTCATTTGCATCTGGCCATCACAATGAAGTTCCTACTTAGTTCTTAAAGTTTTATAGTAGTCTCTTGTATTACATGGGTATATATCTTGTATTGTATAGCTATATCATCTTCAAATAATGATAAATTAAATTTCATTTTCAACATTTCAACCTCATATTTTTCTTTGTCTTGTAAATTAGACTTTCAGAACAATTAGAACAATAATGACTTTAATGGACATCCTAATCTTTGATGGGAATTCCTATAGTGTTTTAACATTTAGTATGATATTTACTGTTGGTTTTTGATGAATAATCTTTGAATTAAAAATGTTCCCTGCTATTTCTAGATTGCCTAGAGGTTTGTTTTTGTGTCGTGGAATGGTGCAAATTTTGGTCAAATGCTTTTTTTTTGGCAATTGAGAAAACAGTTTGTTAAATAAGTTTTATGACTTATACTCATACCATAAAATTCATCCTTTTAAGGTGTATGATTCAGTAACTTTTAATATATTAGAGTTGTATAACTACCATCATTGTATAAACCCAGAACCCTTTAGTAACTGAATAAGAAAATCTATATCATAAGCAGTCACTTCCATTCACCTTTTCATCCCTAGGCAACCACTAATCTACTTTGTCTCTATGGATTTGCTTATTCTGAAAGTTTCTTTTGAGTGGAATCATACAATATGTTTCTTTTCATGACTAGCTTTTTAAACTTAGCATATATCCAAGGTTCATCCATGTTGTAGCACTTAATATTATATTCCTTGTACTGCCAAATATTAGTGCATTGTAAGGATATACCACATTTTATTTATGCAATCATCTATTGTGGTCATTTTGGTTGTTTCTATTTCTTGACCATTATGAACAATGATGTTATTAACATTCATATGTTTTCAGTTCTCTTGAGTATATACCCAGGAGTAGACTTGCTAGGTCATATAGTAAGTCCATATTTAACATTTTGAGGAAATGTCAAACTGTTTTCCAAAATAGTAGTGCCATTTTACATTCCAAACAGCAATTTATACTGACCTCATACAATGAGTTGAGAAGTGTTTTCATCCTTTTTTTTTGGAAAAAAATTAAAAGACTGATAATAATTCTTTTTAAAATGTTTGATGGAATTAACCAGTGAAGCCATCTGGACCTGTTTTTTTTTTCTCTGTAGGAAGTTCTTACGAAATTCAATCTATTTAAAAGACTCTGAATAATCAAAACCATTTTGAGAAGACAGAGCTGGATGGAGGTTTCACAGTTCTTGATTTTACACATTGTTCCAAAGCCATAGTAATTAAAACAATATGATACTGACATAAAAATAGATACATAGACAAATGGAACAATTGAGAGCCCCCAAATGAAGCTACACATGTATTGACAACTAGTATTTGACAACAGACAAGAATACACAACAAGGAAAGAACAATTTCTTCAATAAATGGTATTGGTAAAACTGTATATTCACATGCAAAAGAATGAAATTGGGTCCCGATCTTATACCACTCACAAAACTTAACTTGAAACTGATTAAAGACTTAAATGTAAGATCTGAAACTATGAAACTACTAGAAGAAAACAGGGGAAAATCTCCTTGACATTGGTCTTGTCAATGATTTTTTGAATATGCATCAGAAGTACAAACAACAAAAGGAAAAATTAGGGGTGTCTTGCTGGCTCAATTGGTAGAGCATGTGACTCTTGATCTTGGAGTTGTTAGGTGTAAGACCCACACTGGGTGTAGAGATTACTTAAAAAGTAAAATCTTTAGGGGTGCCTGGGTGGCTCTGTCAGTTAAGTTTCTGACTTCAGCTCAGGTTATGATATCAGGGTCCTGGGATTGAGCCCTGGGTCTGTCTCTGTGCTCAGCGAGGAGTCTGCTTGTCCCTCTCCTTTTGCCTTCCCCCCAGTTCATGCTCTCTCTCTTTCATATAAATATGGTCTTTTTAAAAAAAGTTAAATCTTAAAAAAAAGCAAAAATAAACAAATGAAACTGCTTAATACTAAAAAGCTTCTACACCGCAAAATAACAATGAACAAAATGAAAAGGCAACCTATGGAATGAGATGAGATATTTCCAAACAATCTATCTGATAAGTGGTTAATATTTAAGGCAAATACAACTCAGTAGCAAAAAATAATCTAATTAAATGTGGGCAAAGAACTTGAATAAACATTTTTTTTCTAGGGGTGCCTGGGTGGCTCAGTGGGTTAAGCCTCTGCTTTTGGCTCAGGTCATGATCCCAGGGTCCTGGGATCGAGCCCCACTTTGGGGGGGGGGTCTCTGCTCAGCGGGGAGTCTGCTTCCTCCTCTCTCTCTGCCTGCCTCTCTGCCTACTTGTGATCTCTCTCTGTCAAATAAATAAAATCTTTAAAAAAAAGACAACATTTTTTTTCTAAAGAAAATACACAAATGACCAACAGATACATGTAAAGATGCTTAACCTCATTAATCAAAGAAGTACAAATCAAAACCACAATAATACATCACCTCATACCTGTTAGAATGGCTATCAGAGAGACAAGAGACAAGTACTTGCAAGTCTGTGGAGAAAAGCAAACCCTTGTGCACTGTTGGTGAGAGTGTAAATTAGTATGATCCATATGATCCAGAAATTCTACTTCTGCATTTATATCTGAAGGAAATGAAATCACTATCTTGAAGAGATATCTGCACTCCCATGCTTCCTGAAGCATTATTCATGATAACTAAGACATGGAAAATCTTAAGTGTCCAGTGATGGATAAATAGATATAGAAAATGTGGCATGTATACATTACACACACACGCGCACACACACACACACACACACACACACACAGAGGAATATTATTCAGTCATATAAAAGAGGGAAATCCTGCCCTTGGTGACAACATGGATGGACCTTGAGGACATCATGTTAACTGAAGTAAGCCTGACAGAGAAAGACAAATAATGATTGTTCTCACTTATAGGTGGATTCCTAAAAAGCCAAACTTACAGAAATAGAGTAGAATGGTGCTGCCGGGGGATGAAAGGTGGAGAAAACAGGGATATGTTGGTCAAAGGCTACAAATTTCCAGCTATATGATAAATGTTTTCTGGCAATCTAATGTACAACATGGTGACTACAGTTAATGGTGCTGTATTATATAGTATTGTATACTTAAAGTTGTTAAGAGAGTAGATCTTAAAAGTTATTGCTGCAAAAAATGGTAATTATGTGAGAATATGGAGGTGTTAATAAACTTGATTGTGGCTATATACATATTTCTATCTATCTATTATCAGTCTATCATCATGTTGTAAACCTTAAACTTACATGTTATGTTTAGTAATATCTCAATTAAGCTAGAAAAATATTTAAAAGTGTACTTGTTGGATTTCCTTTGCTAATATTTTATTGAGAATCTTTACAATAGTACCTAGAAAAAAATGAAGTATTTCTTTACACATTACTTAAATTTCCTAATAATTGATGCTTACTCCTTTAAGTGCAAAAACTTTTGTTTTTGATTATTCTTTTAAAAATTTTGTTGGAAATCTTTTTACAATGAATTGTATATTTCTTTTGTAAACCAAGTATACTAAACATAATTTAATATTATTATATTTTATTTTAATTTTTGAAATTCTGAGCCATCATTATGAGAACTCTCTCTTGTACTGTGCTGTGATAGAGTGATGGTCTCCAGGCCAGAAATGTATGTATCGTAAAATGAATAAAATATTTTTAGTAAAATATTTTCTAGTTTGAAAATTACACAAACATTATTCTCAAGTTAAAATATTTACTATTAAGATTTTGATTGGTTATATTGTGATAGTGCCATGGAATTCTACTGTACCTGGTCAGAAAACATGTTTATGTTGTGATGTGTATGTATTGTGATGTTTTGTGTAGTTTCTTTTTGACAGGAGGTAAATAAAGTTTAGCTTTGTGTTACCTCATGTACATACTAGGGTCTTTGCTTAAATTGAAGCAGGATTGTTGGACTATGCCACAGAAGGAAAGTAGAAAAATATCATGCATAATTTTGTTCTACTTTCATTTTTGAACATGCTGTGTCACAAATAGCAAGACTAGATGAACAAGGAAAATATAATCATTTGATAATTCATTAAATATATTAAAAACTTGAAGAGAATATTTTTGAAATAAAATGTATTTTTGAAGAATATATTCTTGAATATATTTTAAGTACATCAATGTATTTTTGACTATATCCTTAAATATATTTTTATATGTTCTTGAATAAACTCTTAAATATATTCTTAAATACCTCCTTGAATATAGTAAATATATTTAATATGTTCTTAAATATATTCTTGAATACATTCTTGACTGTGCACTTGAATATGAAGTATTCTTGTGTATTCTTGAAAAAAATATTAATAAGGTTTCTTTTTATAAAATAGGATATGCTATGAATGCATTCTTCTCATACCATCACTCTCACTCTCATTCTTCAGCTCCAACAGTAGGGCGCTAAGGCAGAGGTAAATTGAAAGTTTCTCAAAATGCTGTTATGAAGACATAATGAAAACTAAAACTAAATAAGTAAAAAAGAAAGGAATTTAAGTCATTGGCCAGTTGTTAAGTTGACCATGAGGCTGACTGGCAAATTTTGGTGATTTGACTTAGACTTATATGGGGGAAGACTATATATGTGGCTGGAAGCCATGGCATGTCTTCTGGTGCTGGTGTTGGGGAGTTAATCTCCTCTTCCTTGGTCTCTTCTGTACCCCAGGTGAATTTCTTGCTGCTGTCAATGCATAAACCCCAAATAATACCACTAAATTATTATTAAACTACTTCTAAAATAAAAATAGCATGTGAATATCAGCCTGAGAAATTACCCTATGTGTAAATTAAATCACATTAAGTCATAGATCCTTGTGCTTCTTTGAAACTTGTTTTTTGTTTGTTAGCTTTGTTTTTTCTTATTTTCATTTTCCCCACCTTATTGCAGATAGATGAGATCTCTGGAAAAGTGATCTCTAGTTGAATGAACTATGACAGATTACTGTATTTCCGTGGTCCTCATTTATAGAATAGTTTGTTTGGCAGTTTATTTCAAAGTCTAAAGAAACCCCCCCCCCCCAATTTATTATACTACTGCCAGAATCATTTACACTGTTTGATCTCTAGCTATACTCTTATCTTCAAAACAGATCAAATTTATGTTTGAATTTGAGTTTATTATCCCAGGTAATTCTGAAGGTTTGATATGGGTAAAGCATGTAATAGGTTCTGGGAAATTTATTTTAGACTATGTCTGTATCATTCTGTTTTGTGCTTTAAGAAGTATTCTGGAGGAGGAGCAGGGATTGAAAGTCCATCTGATTGAAAAGCAATCTAATTCTTCAGCTGGGGAAAAGGGTTCAGGACCTGGATCCCAAAGAGGTTGATAAAGATTAGGGGTGGGTTTTACTAAGCCAGTGGAACTCAAACATGACATTGCACCAGAATCTACTGGAGGACTAGTTAAAACATGGACTTCTGGGCCCCAGCCCGAGTTTCAGATTCAGTAGGTCTGGGGTGGGCTCCATATTTTTGCATTTCTAAGAAGTTCCCAGGTAATTCAGATGCTACTGGTACTGAGGAGACTACACTTTGAGGACCATTATACTAGATTAGTATATCCCTCTCTGGTTCTCCCCAAAAATAAATGGTAAGAGAATTTATCTTCAGAATGTTTTCTTTCAGAATTCACTTCGATGGGGCACCTGGGTGGCCCAGTTGGTTCAGTGTTCAACTCTTGGTTTTAGCTCAGGTGGAGATCTTGGGATCATGGGCTTGAGCCCCATGTAGGGCTCTGACCTCAGTGTGGAGTCTGCCTGGGACTCTGTCTCCCACTACTTGCACCCTATGTGCTCTCTCTCTAAAATAATAATTACATTTTTTTATTTTTTAATTTTTTAAAAAATATTTTATTTATTTATTTGACAGAGAAATCACAAGTAGGCAAAGCAGCAGGCAGAGAGAGAGGGGGAAGCAGGCTCCCTGCTGAGCAAAGAGCCTGATGTGGGGCTCCATACCAGGACCCTGAGATCATGACCCAAGCCAAAGGCAGAGGCTTAACCCACTGAGCCACCCAGGTCCCCCAATAAATACATTTTTAAAAGATTTTTATTTATTTATTTGACAGAGATCACAAGTAGGCAGAGAGGCAGGCAGAGAGAGAGGAAGGGAATCAGGCTCCCCACTGAGCAGAGAGCCCGGTGTGGGCCTCAATCCCAGGACCCTGGGATCATGACCTGAGCTGGAGGCAGAGGCTTTAACCCACTGGGCCACCCAGGTGCACAATAAATACATTAAAAAAAAAAAAAGAATTCACTTCAAGTACATGGAATCATATCTACACATAAATGTGTGCATATATCCACATATTTATATCACACAAATTTTACTTTTAGTATCTTAAATTCTATGATTGGCTCTTATTTGTGTTTGAATTCTAGGCCCCTAGCTGAGTAAAGGTTTGATAGACTAAATTATGCTGTTCATTTTTTTAATAAAATGAATCATCAAAAAATTCTTAGAGTTCAGTGCTAAGACAAAATTACTTTATCTGTTTTTCCTTGTTATTGGGTGATAAATATTGTATAATCATTCTATACCAACCTTGTACTGATTTTCAGGAAGCTCAGGGCATTTTTTTGTACTGTTATGCCTATCATATTTTCTTTTTCAAATACCTATTTCCTCTCCTTATTACAAAACTTTGGCTCCATTATTCTGGCTTTAGTGGTTTATCTCCCTCCCTCTCTCTTTCCCTCTCCTCTCATATCTTTAATTATAAGGTATCTCAAATCCTTTACCAAATATAAAAATCAGTGGGAAAAAAGTAACCCATTAATTCCTGTAACAGTGGGAAGTGCAGTGGATATGAGCTTTTTGGGTAAGTAGTCTTCTGTAAACTTGTATGCAGGTACCAACCATAAAACTTCTCTTTTACTTTCACTGGGGCTAGATGTCTGCTACAGTAGGTATGATGTGTCTGCTTGTGCAGTCCTTTGCCTAGGCAGGAATTGTGCATGTTTAAAAATGCTTAGATTATACCTGGGCCTGATTATTCCAGATATGTTACTTTTTTTCTACTTTTGGACATTAGGTTTAGGAGTTAAAGTTGAGAGAGGCTAAGAGGAATAAATCTTCAGAAAATATAATATCCTATTTTCCATTGAGGAGCTGTACATAATCAGGGACAATAAGAAAAACTGCATTACTCAGAAAGAGAACTTTCCATAATACCCTGTAAAGTATCAGATGCTCTTTCAAATTGACTTATTGATGTCAAGGGAGGGAGCATAATGAACACAGCACCAACATGATCAAGAAATGTGGCCTATGTAAGAAAACCTAATTGCTACTTGCTGAACCCATCAAATAAGATATGTTGTCCCAGTAGGCAGGCTTATGGAAAGAGCATTGCAAAAATCCACTCCTTGCCGCTTATAATGGAAGCTGAATGAGACTCTCATCATCCAGCAAGATGTACAGAGTCTCTATATGTTCACCCAAATATCCTATACCTTCATCATCATTTTCTATGTGTGGACACTGAGATTTGGTGTTTAGATAATTGACATTTAAGAATGTCGATAAACGAAGGTGTGTGAGGTTAGCTAGACTTGGCAGACCTGGTTTGTGCCATACTCTTTCAACTCAAAAGGATATTTACTGAGCACTTAGTGTTCATAGTACTGTGTTAGCCACCTCAAGGAATATAATGTTTAATGAGGGGAATAGGTGCAGTGCAAACATAACTACAGCTGATGTCAGAATATGATAAGGACCTTAAAAGGAATACACAGTGTTATGGTATTTCAGAGGAAAATAAGATCAGAAATGATTAAAGGAATGAGGGAGGGTTTTATGAAAGAAGAATAGGCACAGCTTTAATAGGCAGAAAATAGGGTTTGGTGGGGTAGGGTGGGGGTGGTAGTAGTGGAATGGTGGGGTAGGGTGGGGGTGGTAGTAGTAGATTTCTTAATAAAAAGATAGCAAATTAAGTAGGTCCCAAGTTTCTCCACAAAAAGAAAGTTTTGAAATTTTGATTTTGTAGGTTGTATGCTTTCTTCCTCCCTTATTTTCTCAAGTACACACTTTTAAAAAATGCATCGTTTTTAATGCAGTGTTTCAAAAAAAAATGTGCACTGTTATCCAAAGTGTGTAGGTGATGTTTACATGCGGTACACAGATCAATATTTTATATTTTAAGAGTCTCATGTTTGCTTTGATACACTGTTAAAAAACATTACAATTTCATATATCAACCCCATGATTTTATAGATATTATAGTTTAGGAGATATAAAAAGTAAACCAGGGAATTGATTTAAAGGAAATATTGAATAAATAATAATAAGGTCTAAGGAATTCCTTTTCCTAACCACGATAATAAGTTTGAGTATCTGAAAATATTAGAGAAACATATTAAACCTATGGCAATGAAAATTAATGCAGAATTAACCTCTAAATTAGAGGTACCATTTCTGGCTATTAAAATGATCATCAGATTTTGTTTTACAGAGATACATGGTATGGAAAATACAGTGATGAAGAAAAATACAATTTTTAGTCACATTGTCCCTAAGGTCCCCTAGTGCCACACTTAGTATTTGGTAGGAACAATGTTACCCAATAATGAATATTTCCTATTCAAGGCAGCAAGTCACATATTCATTTCTCATTAATAATTCAATGTGACAAATTTATTACCTTGAAGGTGTTGCAAGTCAATTAGACAATGGGAAATTGTGTCCTCCTTTCTGCCCATTTAATTGGCTTCCAAGTGTGACATTCATCAAAACCTTGACTTTTAATGTAAATTTTATTATATGAGCTGGGGTTTGGGTTTGGCACTGGGCACACTTGGCTAACCCTCAGTGGTTGGGGGTTCTGGAGCTTTCAGAGAAGCCTGGTCAATCATTGCTGACATTTTGCTGTAGAATATCAGGGCTTGGCTTTACATTGTCACTGTTGCTGATCCTGGGTGTGGAGAAAGAGTTTTAGAGATCTTTTTGAACTGTACACATTTTTTGGCATTTGAATATTTATCTTTGATGAAATTTCATGATTTTTAAAATGTTGGGGCTGGACTAGTTTTCCAAATTTGTTTTCTAAAGTGTGGTATATGTGCCACTACTAGTATATTAAATTCTTTTAGGTAGTATGCAGATAAACATTTTTATTTCACTATATGTACATTAAAATAAATCCATAAATATTGAAATAAAAATTTCCATCTGTGTACTACCTAAAAGAGTCCATATAGCTAACACAAAGACCCATGATTTTATATATATTATGGCACGGAATGAGACTAAAGTAGATATTTAAATAAAGGTTAATTTAAAGTCTAGAATTGGGATGCCTCTAGCTTTATTCTTCTTTTTCAAGATTGCTTTGGCTATTTGGGGTCTTTTGTGCTTCCATACAAATTGTAGTATTGCTTGTTCTAGCTCTGTGAAAAATCTTCATGGTATTTTGATAGGGATAGCATTAAATGTGTAAATTGCTATGGGTATTATAGACATTTTAACATTTGTTCTTCCAATCCATTAGCATGGAATGTTTCCATTTCTTTGTGTCTTCTTCAATTTCTTTTATAAGTGTTCTATAGTTTTCAGAGTACAGATTTTTTACATCTTTGGTTAGGTTTATTCCTAAGTATCTTATGGCTTTTGGTCCAATTGTAAATGGGATCGATTCCTTGATTTCTTTTTCTGCTTCTTCATTATTGGTATATAGAAATGCAACAGATTTCCGTACATTGATTTTATATCCTTTGACTGCTGAATTCGTGTGTCAGTTCTAATTATGTTTTGGTGGAGTCTTCTGGGTTTTCTACATAGCATATCATGTTATCTGCAAATAGTGAAAGTTTGACTTCCTCCTTGCTGATTTGGATGCTCTTTGTTGTTGTTGTTGTCAGATTGCTGAGGCTAGAGGAAAAATATTGAGTAAATAATAGTACTGCTGATACATGATGAATGGAAAATCACAGTAAAGATAATTCATGAATATAGAATTGAGAAGGTGAATGTAGATGGCTAAATTTGGAGAATGGTGCAATCTGTGAGAAAGGTTGGCTTTTCACATTAAGTAGAATTGATAGGTGATGTAAAGGGCATCAGAAATCCTCTTCAGTCTAAAGGGCTTTCCCTTATTGCCTGCCTGAGGGGAATTCCCATGATCAGCACCACACCCTAAGTATCCCACTTTAGGGCTCTTGCCAAAGAAATATGTATCTAAACTGGGTGAAAACACTATGTAACATAAAAACACACAAATACATCATTAAGGGTCAGTTTAATCTGATTATCATATTCCATTATTTCTTATTTACTACAAAAGAGAGTAGCATCCTGAGTAACAGGGACATAGGATCAGTAAGGTATTGCTAATGAAATGGGAAAGGAAAAGACATGTGCATGTATTTCTACTTCTCTTTTATTTATACGTTTGTGTAGGATGCCTTAAAAGGAGACCCTTTTCTTTCAGGACCTCATGCTATTGCTTCAGTTATTATACTTATATAGTTTTTCCTTTAGGAAACTATACTATACTAATCTGACCTACGGAAACATATAAATTAGGGAAATATTATTCTCATGATAAAATCACTACTACTTAAAAAATGATTATTTGGTTAACCAAATAATGCCTAGCTCTTTTAAGCATAGAGCTTTCTTAATATATTGTTTCTTGGTAGATCATAAGTACTTGAGAAAAAGACCAAAGGGGAGAGTAAAACTGCAGGGAAAAAAAGTGTTAAAACTAAATGCTCAGGGATGTTCATCTACAATAAGAGAAAACACCTTGGAGAGGTAAGTGAAGAAAGGTAGAGTTTAGTTTCCAGGAGTTCAATTTACTTGCAGCATATTTAAGAATTCATTTCATTAATGAAACTCATGCTGTAGGTACTTTATTTTTTTACACAATATTTTTTCCTTTGTTTTCCCAATACTTCCTAGACTAAAAAATGACCTTTAGAAGCTTCCTTCTAGTCCTTTATAATTCAGAAGATGCTTTATTTCATTCATTACATTTGTACCTTTGCAAGTTGTGTTTAGTCACAGAGATCCTTACTAGTCTGTGTTGAAGTAGATACTGATTCTATTTTGGATCTGCTGATGGTCTTAACCTCTTAAAAATATTCTTTTAAAAGGGATTCTTCAATCCTAGAGGTCTTTCTCCAACTTCTGAAAGGAATGTAGCTTTAAAGACAGAATACTTTTAAGTAGTAAGAGTTCAATTAGGGTGTTACAAAGTGTGTAGGTGATGTTTATATGTGGCCCTCTGTTGCTGGAATACCTCACCTTACTGAATAGCTCTTGACATGGTGGAAAAATTCAAATTCTTTCCCTTCTAATCTGACAGCTGTTGGGTATGTGAATGTGGGTGGGTAGTAGAGCGATGTGTACAGTATTCAGGTTGATAATTGAGAGTGGGAGGTACTCAAGGGACAAGAGCAGAAGGGAAGTGTACATGGTGAGATAAAGAGGGATATTGGGATATATGGAAATACTTATTTGAAGCCACGGAGCCTAGTAGAAGCTATGTTGTCAATGATGTATTCTTTTGAAATAAGTAAAGATTATTAGCAACTTACCTCTGTTTCTACTCGCCCTTCCTATTTGAAATATGGTCACATTAAAACTGCTGCAGTACTGAGTCAATTCTGTTAGAGTCAAGGTATTTATTAATAGCGTCTGTCTGCACCTCCTGAATACCTCTGACCATCTTTGTGAAGCCTGGAATTAGATCAGTCCTCATACCGAAGGATCTGGTTACACTGTCTGATGCTCCTGTCTACTTTTTCCTTCCCCCAGGATCAGAATCACAATTTGAATCCTGGCTCAAGAGATGGTTCTATTGAAGTTCTAAGACTATTATCCTTTGGATGCTCTGTTAGGGTTATCCAGAGAAACAGATTACAAACATATATGTTTATATATGTTTTTATATGTTATATGTTTTTAAACATACATACACACATTATACATACTAATATAAAAACATACATACATAATCTGTCTACATATGTATAGTCTGTTAAACATATATATAAAATCTGTTTCTCTCTCTCTCTCTATATATATATATATAACATACATATAAAATCTCCTATTTATTCATATATGTCAGTATGTGATATGACCTAAAAATACCTGGTGTGTCTTCACTATCATGAAATAATATTGTCCTCACACTATAATGAAAGCTGAGAAGTGCCATGATCTGCCATCTGCAAACTAGAGAACAAGGAAAGTCAGTGGTGTAATACCAGTCTGAGTCTGAAGGCCTGAGAACCAGGAAGCTGATGGCATAAATCCCATTCTAAGGGCAGAAGAAGACTGATATCCCAGCTCAAGCAGGCAGACAGAAAGCAAAGAGCGGTGAATTTCTCTTTCCTCTACTTTTTTGTTCTATTCAGGTCCTCAACTGATTGGATGATGTCTATCCACATTGTGGCAGTCTACTGAGTCCACTCATTCAAATGCTAATCTCATCTGGAAACATCCTCGTAGACATACTCTGAAATAATGTTTAGTCTGAGCACCCCTTAGTTCAGCCAAGTTGACACATAAAATCAACCATCACAGATGCTTTTCTATCTGTTTTAAAGGTATGCTTTCTGAACACAGAATCTGAAGTTAGTCTCTATGCAGAGTCAAAGTCTTTGGGTAGTGTGTCTTCTTGGTCTCAGTTTATGCTGCTTCCCTACCAGCCGAAGGACCTAGGTATAGGTTTTGTTTAGTATTGTCCACCTGAGCTATGATGAAGATAATTACAGTCAGGGAATCCAAAATTATCCTAAGATTCATCAAGAGAAATCTTATTTGGAATAAAGTTTATTTTTTATTTTATTTTTGATTCCATCATCTAGCTATCACATATCTTGAAATTTAGATTTGGTTCCTAGTTTGCTGTATTCAACTGAAGTCCTGAAAATTTATATTTTAATCTGTGCTTAAACAAAGCAGGAAATAGGAGCAGGCAAAAGTGTATAATAGAAAATGCATTCAACTCACAGTCAGAGACACAATTCCTAGTATAATCTCAATATGATATCTTGCCAAAATAGACTAGAAGGGAACTTCCTCAACTTGATAAAGACTGTGAAAAACTCACAGCCAATTGTGTAAGACTGATAAATTACAGATCTGTGCCTCTGAAACAAATAATATATTATGTGTTAATAATAAAAAAACCCTCATAGCCAACATTTAACATTACACTCATTGGTCGAAGTCAAGATACTTTACTTCTAGAATTAGGAACAAACAAGCTTGCCAAAATTCATTAACTTCTATTCAACATTGTGCTATTTGTTCTAGCCAGGGCAATTATATAAGAAGGAGAAATGAAATGCATCTAGATTTGTAGGGAAGGAATAAAAATATCTATTCACAGATGATATAATCTTTTATATAAAAAAACTTAAGGAGCCCACAAAAAAGTATTAGAATAAACAAGTTCAGCAGGGTTGTAAGACATAAGCTCAATATACAAAAATCAATTGTATTTTGAAACACCAACAATGAACAATCTGAAAATAAACTTTAAAAAATCCATTTACAATAGCATGAAAGAGAACAAAACACTTAGGAATAATTTTAACAAAGGAAATGAAAAATTTGTACACTGAAAACTATAAAATGTCACTGAAAGAAATTAAAGAAGACCAAAATGAATGGAAAGACATTCCACGTTCATGGATGAGAAGACTTAATATTGTCAATATGGCAATACTCCCCAAACTGATCAACAGATACAATATGATCCCTAACAAATCCCAGTTGGCTTCTTCGCAGGAATTGACAAGCTAATCACAAAATTCATATGGAAATGCAAAGAACCCTCAATAACAAAAACAACCTTGAAGAAGAAAAAATTGGAGGACTCATATGTCTTGGTTTTAAAACTTACTACAAGGCCACAGTAATCTAGATGATATGATACCTAAAAAAGGATAGACATACAGATTAGTGGAATAGAATTGAGATTTCAGGAATAAACTCATTTTGGATTTTTGCCAAAAGTGCCAAGATAATTTTATTATTAATATTAATATTAATATTATTATTATTATTGGGGGGGAGGAGGAGAGAGAGAGAGAATCTTGAGCCAGTCTCTATGCTCAGCACAGTGCCTGAAGCAGGGTTTGATCTAACAACCCTAAGATCATGACCTGAGCCAAAATCAAGAGTGGAGTGCTTACCAACTGAGCCACACAAGTGTCCCTAAAGTGCCAAGAAAATTTATTTTTTATTTTTATTATTTTCTTATATATTTTTTTATTTTTTAATAAACATATAATGTATTATTAGCCCCAGGTATACAGGTCTGTGAATCTCCAGGTTTACACAATTCACAGCACTCACCATAGCACATATCCTCCCCAATGTCTATAACCCCACCACCCTCTCCCAACACCCCTCCCCCCAGCAACCCTCAGTTTGTTTTGTGAGATTAAGAGTCTCTTATGGTTTGTCTCCCTCCCGATCCCATCTTGTTTCATTCAGTATTTTCCTACCCCCCAGACCCCGCACGTTGCTTCTCCACCTCCTCATATCAGGGAGATCATATGATAGTTGTCTTTCTCCAATTGACTTATTTCGCTAAGCATAATACCCTCTAGTTCCGTCCACATCATTGCAAATGGCAAGATTTCATTTCTTTTGATGGCTGCATAGTATTCCATTGTATATATATACCACACCTTCTTTATCCATTCATCTGTTGATGAACATCTAGGTTCTTTCCACAGTTTGGCTATTGCGGAGATTGCTGCTGTAAACATTCAGGTGCACGTGCCCCTTCAGATCCCTATGTTTGTATCTTTAGGGTAAATACCTAGTAGTGCAATTGCTGGGTCATAGCGTAGCTCTTCAACTTTTTGAGGAACCTCCATGCTGTTTTCCAGAGTGGTTGCACCAGCTTGCATTCCCACCAACAGTGTAGGAGGGTTCCCTATTCTCCCTATCCTCATCAGCATCTGTCATTTCCTGACTTGTTAATTTTAGCCATTCTGACTGGTGTGAGGTGGTATCTCATTGTGATTTTGATTTGTATTTCCCTGGTGCCGAGTGATGTGGAGCACTTTTTCATATGTCTGTTGGCCGTCTGGATGTCTTCTTTGCAGAAATGTCTGGTCATGTCCTCTGCCCATCTCTTGATTGGATTATTTGTTCTATGGATGTTGAGTTTGCTAAGCTCTTTATAGATTTTGAATACTAGCTCTTTATCTGATATGTCGTTTGCAAATATCTTCTCCCATTCTGTCCGTTGTCTTTGGTTTTGTTAACTGTTTCCTTTGCTGTGCAAAAGCTTTTGATCTTGATGAAATCCCAATAGTTCATTTTTGCCCTTGTTTCCCTTGCCTTTGGTGATGTTCCTAGGAAGAAGTTGCTGCGGCTGAGGTTGAAGAGGTTGCTGCCTGTGTTCTCCTCAAGGATTTTGATGGATTCCTTTCTCACAGTGAGGCCCTTCATCCATTTTGAGTCTATTTTCATGTATAGTGTAAGGAAATGGTCCAGATTCATTTTTCTGCATGTGGCTGTCCAATTTTCCCAACACCATTTGTTGAAGAGGCTGTCTTTTTTCCATTGGACCTTCTTTCCTGCTTTGTCGAAGATTAGTTGACCATTGAGTTGAGGGTCTATTTCTAGGCTCTCTATTCTGTTCCATTGATCTATGTGTCTGTTTTTGTGCCAGTACCCCACTCTCTTGATGATGATAGCTTTGTAATAGAGCTTGAAGTCTGGAATTGTGATGCCACCAACTTTGGATTTCTTTTTCAATATTCCTTTGGCTATTCGAGGTCTTTTCTGGTTCCATATAAATTTAAGGATTATATGTTCCATTTCTTTGAAAAAAATTGATGGCATTTTGATAGGGATTGCATTAAACGTGTGTACTGCTTTAGGTAGCATAGACATTTTCACAATATTTGTTCTTCCAATCCATGAGCATGGAACATTTTTCCATTTCTTTGTGTCTTCCTCAATTTCGTTCATGAGTACTTTATAGTTTTCTGAGTATAGATTCTTTGCCTCTTTGGTTAGGTTTATTCCTAGGTATCTTATGGTTTTGGGTGCAATTGTAAATGGGATTGACTTCCTAATTTCTCTTTCTTCTGTCTTGCTGTTGGTGTAAAGGAATGCAAGTGATTTCTGTGCATTGATTTTATATTCTGACACTTTACTGAATTCCTGTACATGGTCTAGCAGATTTGGAGTGGAGTCTTTTGGGTATACTACATATAGTATCATATCGTCTGTAAAGAGTGAGAGTTTAACTCCTTCATTGCTGATTTAGATGCCCTTAATTTCCTTTTGTTGTCTGATTGCTGAGGCTAGGACTTCTAGTACTATGGTGAATAGCAGTGCTGATAATGGACATCCCTGCCATGTTCCTGACCTTAGAGGAAAAGCTCTCAGTTTTTCTCCATTGAGAATGATATTTGCGGTGGGTTTTTCATAGATGGCTTTGATAATATTGAGGTATGTGCCCTCTATCCCTACACTTTGAAGAGTTTTGATCAGGAAGGGGTGCTGTACTTCGTCAAATGCTTCATCTGCATCTATTGTGAGGATCATATGGTTCTTGTTCTTTCTTTTTTTTTTTCTAATTTATTTATTTGACAGACAGAGATCACAAGTAGGCAGAGAGGCAGGCAGAGAGAGAGAGAGGGAAGCAGACTCCCCACTGAGCAGAGAGCCCCATGTGGGGCTCGATCCCAGGACCCTGGGATCATGACCTGAGCCAAAGGCAGAGGCTTAACCCACTGAGCCACCCAGGCGCCCCTGTTCTTTCTTTTATTAATGTATTGTAGCACATTGATTGATTTGCAGATGTTGAAACAACCTTGAAGCCCTGAAATAAATCTCACTTGGTCGTGGTGAATAATCCTTTTAATGTACTGTTGGATTCTATTGGCTAGTGTTTTGGTGAGAATTTTCACATCTGTGTTCATGAAGGATATTGGTCTGTAATTCTCCTTTTGATGGAGTCTTTGTCTGGTTTTGGGATCAAGGTGATGCTGGCCTCATAAAATGATTTTGGAAGTTTTCCTTCCCTTTCTATTTTTTGGAACAGTTTCAGGAGAATAGGAATTAATTCTTCTTTAAATGTTTGGTAGAATTCCCCTGGGAAGCCGTCTGGTCCTGGACTTTTGTTTGTTTGGAGATTTTTGATGACTGTTTCAATCTCCTTACTGGTTATGGGTCTGTTCAGGTTATCTATTTCTTCCTGGTTCAGTTGTGGTAGTTTATATGTCTCTAGAAATGTATCCATTTCTTCTAGATTGTCAAATTTGTTGGCGTAGTGTTGCTCATAGTATGTTCTTATAATTGTTTGTATTTCTTTGGTGTTGGTTGTGATCTCTCCTCTTTCATTCATGATTTTATTTATTTGGGTCCTTTCTCTTTTCTCTTTGATAAGTTTGGCCAGGGGTTTCTCAATCTTATTAATTCTTTCAAAGAACCAGCTTCTACTTTTGTTGATTTGTTCTATTGTTTTTTTTAGTTTCTATTTCATTGAGTTCTGCTCTGATCTTTATGATTTCTCTTTTCCTGCTGGGTTTAGGCTTTCTTTGTTGTTCTCTCTCCAGCTCCTTTAGGTGTAGGGTTAGGTTGTGTATTTGAGACCTTTCTTGTTTCTTGAGGAAGGCTTGCACTGCTATATATTTTCCTCTCAGGACTGCCTTTGCTGTGTCCCACAGCTTTTGAACTGTTGTGTTTTCATTATCATTTGTTTCCATGAATTTTTTCAATTCTTCTTTAATTTCCTGGTTAACCCATTCATTTTTTAGAAGGATGCTGTTTACTCTCCATGTATTTGCGTTCTTTCCAAATATCCTCTTGTGATTGAGTTCTAGCTTCAGAGCATTGTGGTCTGAAAATATGCAGGGAATGATCTCAATCTTTTGATACCGATTGAGACCTGATTTATGACCCAGGATGTGGTCTATTCTGGAGAATGTTCCATGTGCTCTAGAGAAGAATGTATATTCTGTTGCTTTGGGTTGGAATGTTCTGAATATATCTGTGATGTCCATCTGGTCCAGTGTGTCATTTAAGGCCTTTATTTCCTTGTTGATCTTTTGCTTGGATGATCTGTCCATTTCAGTGAGGGGACTGTTAAAGTCCCCTGCTATTATCGTATTACTGTCGATGTATTTCTTTGATTTTGTTATTAATTTGTTTATATAGTTGGCTGCTCCCATGTTAGGGGCATAGATATTTAAGATTGTTAGGTCTTCTTGTTGGACAGACCCTTTGAGTCTGAGATAGTGTCTTTCCTCATCTCTTATAGTCTTTGGCTTAAAATCTAATTGATCTGATATAAGGATTGCCACCCCAGCTTTCTTCTGATGTCCATTAGCATGGTACATTGTTTTCCACCCCCTCACTTTAAATCTGGAGGTGTCTTCGGGTCTAAAATGAGTTTCTTGTAGGCAGCATATTGATGGGTTTTGTTTTTTTTATCCATTCTGATACCCTGTGTCTTTTGATTGGGGCATTTAGCCCATTAACATTCAGGGTAACTATTGAGAGATATGAATTTATTGCCATTGTATTGTCTGTAAGGTGACTGTTACTGTATATTGTCTCTGTTTCTTTCTGATCTACTCCTTTTAGGGTCTCTCTTTGCTTAGAGGACCCCTTTCAATATTTCCTGTAGAGCTGGTTTGGTGTTTGCAAATTCTTTCAGCTTTTGTTTGTCCTGGAAGCTCTTTATTTCTCCTTCTATTTTCAATGATAGCCTAGCCGGATATAGTATTCTTGGCTGCATGTTTTTCTCGTTTAGTGCTCTGAATATATCATGCCAGTTCTTTCTGGCCTGCCAGGTCTCTGTGGATAGGTCCGCTGCCAATCTAACGTTTTTACCCTTGTATGTTACAGACTTCTTTTCCCGGGCTGCTTTCAGGATTTTCTCTTTGTCGCCAAGACTTGTAAATTTTACTATCAGGTGACGAAGTGTGGACCTTTTTTTATTGATTTTGAGGGGTGTTCTTAGCATCTCCTGGATTTTGATGTTTGTTCCCTTTGCCATATTAGGGAAATTCTCTCCAATAATTGTCTCCAATATACCTTCTGCTCCCCTCTCTCTTTCTTCTTCTTCTGGAATCCCAATTATTCTAATGTTGTGTCGTCTTATGGTGTTGCTTATCTCTCGAATTCTCTCCTCGTGGTCCAGTATTTGTTTGTCTCTCTTTTGCTCAGCTTCTTTATTCTCTGTCATTTGGTCTTCTATGTCACTGATTCTTTCTTCTACCTCATTTATCCTAGCAGTGAGAGCTTCCATTTTTGATTGCACCTCATCAATACCTTTTTTAATTTCAACTTGGTTAGATTTTAGTTCTTTTATTTCTCCAGAAAGGGCTTTTATCTCTCTGGAGAGGGTTTCTCTAATATCTTCTATGCCCTTTTTGAGCCTGGCTAGAACCTTGAGAATTGTCATTCTGAACTCTAGATCTGTCATGTTACCAATGTCTATATTGATTAGGTCTCCAGCCTTCGGTACGGCCTCTTGTTCTTTTTTTTGAGGTGAGTTTTTCCGCCTTGTCATTTTGTCCAGATAAGATTTGCTTTCTCCTGCTGTGGAATTCCACTGTTCTTGGTGAGTGAAGTTGGTCTTGGCTGGGTTTCTTGTTGATCTTTTAGGGGAGGGGCCTGTTGTGGTGATTCTCAAGTGTCTTTGCCACAGGCGGAATTGCACCGCCTTTGCCAGGGGCCGGGCTAAGTAATCCGCTCGGGTTTGCTTTCGGGAGCTTTTGTTCCCTGAGCGCTTTCTGTAGAGTTCCGGAGGACGGGAATGAAGATGGCGGCCTCCCAGTCTCCGGCCCGGAGGAGCCGAGAGCTTGGGGTCCCGCTCCTCAGTGCGCCCTTAGAGAAAAGCGCCCACAGCCCCGCCTCCCTGGCCTGCGCTCGCGCCTTGAGGAATGCAGTCAATTGCTGGAACCTGGAGAAAAGCGCCCGGTCGCCTCCGTCTCCGTAACCTCCGGCTGCGCTCCGAGCCCACCCAGCCTGCGACCGGCACAAGGTAACCCCGGGCTGAGAGCTCACTCCTCGGCTTTGTCGCTGGAGCCGGCTTCCCCGCTCTAATACCTGGGAGCTCTGTGGCACTCAGACACCCCCAGTCCTTCTGTGACCCCGCGGGACCTGGGGTTATGCTGACCCCACCTGGGTTTCCCCCCAGTTTTGCCTCTGGAGCGATGCCTCCCAGTGGAGCCGACTTTTAAAAGTCCAATTTTGTGCTCCATTGCTCCGCCGCCCCTCCCCCCGGGGTCTATCTTCCCGTCGCTTTGGATTCACTTCTCCACAGGTCCTACCTTTCTGAAAGTGATAGATTTTCTGTTTCTAGAATTTTTGCTCTTCTTCTCTTCGATTTCCCGTTGGATTTGTAGGTGTTCACAATGGTTAGATAAGCTATCTAGCTGATCTCCTGCTACCCGATATCGTCTCAGCCTGCTACTTCTCCGCCATCTTGACTCCTCCCAAAAATATATTTTATTTAAATTCAATTTAGTTAGCATATACTGTATTATTAGTTTCAGGGGTGGAATTTAGTGATTTATCAGTTGCATATAACACCCAGTGCTCAGCATGCCGTCCTTAATACCCATCACCCAATTACCCCAACCCAAACCAACTCCCCTCCAGCAACCCTCAATTTGTTTCCTATAGTTAAGAGACTCTTATAGTTTGCCTCCCTCTGTTTTCATCTTATTTTATTTTTCCTTCCCTTTCCCTATGCTCATCTGTTTTGTTTCTTAACTTTCATATATGAGTGAAATCATATGGTATTTGCCTTTCTCTGACTGGCTTATTTCAGTTAGCATAATACCCTCTAGTTCCATCCACATCATTGCAAATGACAAGATTCCATTCTTTATGACGGATGAGTAATATTCCGTGTGTGTGTGTGTGTGTGTGAATTCATCCATTCATCTGTCAGTGGACATCTGGGGTCTTCCATAGTTTGGCTATTGTGGACATTGCTGCCATGAACAATGGGGTGCAAGTGACCCTTTGAATTACTGTGTTGTATCCTTTGGATAAATACCTTGTAGTCCAATTGCTAGGTCCTAGAGTAGTTCTATTTTTAACTTTTTAAGGAAACTCCGTATTGTTTTCCAGAGTGAAAAGCCAACCATTTTGTTCTTTTGACATCCTCCCGTCATCTTATTTCAACCCCCTGCAACATACACATATGCATTTCCAACTGAGCAAAATTTTCTCTGTTAGCATATAAGGAAAGTCTTGTTTTCTTCCTTCCCAAAGGAAAAATGCAAGCTATTGCATTAAGTTGCACAGCAAGCTTTTAAGAAACCTGATTTTAGGATGGAAAAAAACAGTTGAAAGCAAAACAGAGGGGCCAGTAAAGTGACTACATAACTAATCTCCTTTTTCTTCTAAGAGCAGCACCCTTTTTATATTGTTCAAGTTGTTTTAGATCAAATAATGGGCAATAAACCTCCCAAGTCATCATGTGTTGTTAATTCTTCCTGATTGAAGCCAGGGAGACTGGGGTGTGGATGGAACCTGGCATTTATAACAGAAGCACAGTCAAATGCAGTTGAAGGATGTGTCTATAAATACATATAGACACACGGACACTTGTGCACATGTGTCTTTCTTTATTTTATTTGATTGTGCCATTTGTGTATAACCCCTTAGGGTATAAGTCAATTTAATATTAATTAAAATGTATGAAGCCTCATAAAATGGTATTAAAATGACAGGCTTCAGTTGCCATCCCTTTAGAAAAGGTCTATAAAAAAGATTAATCTTGCCTTGCTCATCTTTTCACCTGTGTCTTATATTCATACAAAAATAGAGATACAGACCTCACAAAACCCTTTTATGCTAGACTTTGCTTGAGTTTTTGCAACAGCTCTCTGTTATCACTGGATCAACTCTGAATATTTCAGTCGTACTTCATCTATCCAAACTTGTCTCTTTTTGCTTCCTAACAAAGAGCCCCCACTTCAAGTCTGTGTCCTCACTGCTTCTTGCTCACTTTATATTTATTCTACCCTCCCCACTCCTCATGGCCTTTCTATACCTTTCCTACCTATTTTTAAAAAGTCTTTTCTCCTTTGCCTCCTTCATGAAGGTATTTGGAAACTACTTCATTCTATAGTAATCTCTCTTTTTGCTGAGCTCTTATGGCACCTATAGTCTCTGCTGAGTGTTCTCAACCATGATGTTGCAACACCAATTGTAAATTGTATCTTAATCTGGTAATAATAATAAATTTATTTTGAGAGGGATTATATATGTATATGTGTATATGTGTATGTATGTGTATTCAAATAGATTAGTCATATGATAGACAACTGTTTAAACCACTTGTACTCAGATGGATATAATTTCTTGGATGTGAGAGAAGAGCTTGAGTTATCAGAATCCTGAATACTCTTGTATGATTATCTTAGCATGTAAAGAGTCACCCATATATTCATTCTGTAGATATTTATTGAGTCCCTGCTCTATTCCAACTATAGGGAACATATTCATTATATATGTTGTAGAGAGAAAAAAAGTTTACAACTGCTCACTTTTACCATGCAATTTGGCACCTAACTATATATTGTCTGATATTAGCCCCTAATTGTTTCTTAGGGCCAAATTTTCTTTCCCTAACTGCAACTGAAGGTTTTTGAAGTCAGTAAAGTCTATTTTAATCCTCTTCAGCAACTAGTACAGGAATGGACAATCTGTATATAGATGCTTAATAAGTACCAGTGATTGGTTAAAATATTATTAGTGAGAGAATAAGATACTGGTAAAATTAAAGTGCACATGAGAAGCCAGAGAAGCTTATATTTTTACTCTCCACTTAAAATTATAAGCTATTAAATTGTCATCACTCCAGCTTTTGTTTATTTCACTTTTTATTCTCTACCTGAAATTACACTAATTAATGAAAGAACAGTGAGTTTGAATGTTCTGGGGTATTTAATTCTCTTTTTCTGTATCTAAAATCTGATAGTTTAAGAATTTAAAAAAAGTATTTAGAGAATAGAATGTGTATAGGTAGAAGGAGGATTTTTAAAATAAAGTGCATAATTTTCTAGTAATTTTAATTAGAAAGCAAAACAAAATCAAAGAATTTTAAAGCTAGGGGGAACTTTAGCAATTATTCAGTCCATACTGTCATTTGCAAATATCTTCTCCCATTCCGTGGGTTGCCTCTTTGTTTTGTTAACTGTTTCCTTTGTTGTACATAAGCAAATATCCAGTCCAAAAGCACTTATTTTACAGTTGAGGAAATTGAGGTCCAGTCAAGTAAGGACTTGCTCAAGGTCATACAGTCTGGGGACAAAATGAATGTTCTCAGTAATCTGGATGCACATGGTTGGCTTTAGTACCCTGGATTTTATTTGCTGAGAATGGCAGAAGCATAGAAAGAATGAATGAATGTCTATTACCTGGGAAATAACCTGCGAAACGACAAAGCTGACACACTCATTGACATGGTAAATTATAAGTGGCTTAAAGAAATTCTTAACCATTTTTCTAGCCAAATGGTGCAAAATGAAGAAAGATAATAAATAATCTGGAAATGATTGATATGGTGATAGTCTCCTGAAGAGGACAAAGGGCTAGCTAGTTCCATGCTTCTCAATCACAACTAATCATGGATTATTTCCTGAACTTCTGTTGTGATGGTGTGATTTCAGAATACATGAACATGGGAGCATTTTAAATTAAAAACAAAACAAAACAAAACAAAACAGTGCCATTCTTAGAATTTTCAGCTGTTTCAATCTGTTTCATTTTTATACCATCCCTCCCAGACTTCAGCAGAAAAGTATTCTTGTCTTCATAATCTGGTTGATAATCATTTCCCTGTTTAAACATAGCCTGTATTCTACACATATACTTTATAACCTTGCTATTATAGTATTTACTAAAGAGTAGCTTTTGGCATAAGGGGGACTAGGATTGTATTATTTGAATTCTTTTGGTTAACTGAGGTATGATTATATACATAGATCATAATTTTAAGAGAAGATCTGGTACCAACAGGGTCTCCCCTTGAGGTGATTGTGCTCATCACAGAACCTTGTGGAGCTAAACTGGACCTTGAAAAGGATCCAGTACAGGATTTTCATGAAAGTCAAAGTGTGCTCCTTGGAACAGTCTGGAATGTGGCCAGTGAAAGCAAATCCTTGATCAATTAAATTTTGAAAATACAGAGCACAGCCTGTTTCCTTCTTAAAAGTTCTCACTCTATGTGAATATATTTCAGGGCTCTAAGAAGCATTGTTAAAGAAACCTGATTAATTCTATCCAGTGTATTACTCGTTCTTGCATAACATTTACTTATATCCCAGGAAAAAAGATTCTTGGTAGATACACTTGAAAAAACTGATTCAGGCAATCCCCTAGAGAGCTGGGCCATATATCAAACTTTTGTTGTTAGGTGCAATATACTTTGGCACCTTTCAGTAGAGGGTATAATGCTGAGGATAACAACAGGACAAAGTGCAACTGTGCTCCTCTTCTACACTTTTGCTTCCCTTTTTATATGCCATAGATTTCTTTCTCATAACATCTTTCTCTAAAGCAGTTGCAATGACATCCATCATATAATGCCTTTTGTTTCTTTAACTTTTCTCACTAATGTTATAGGCAATAAACTCTGACCTGTACCTCTTGATTACATGATTTCTCTAGTTCTTCATTTGGCTAGATTTTTCTTACCTCTCAAGTTTAAGCTTAAATGCTACCTCTTCAGTGAAACCTCCCCTGGCCACTATATAAGTTGCCTTTCCTCTCCCACAACAATTACTCTGTATTGCAGCACTATATTCCTTTCTTTTATTGCACTTCATGGTTGTAATTGACTTAGTTGTTTTGCTTACCATGTGCCCTTAGCACATGCCTGGCCCATAGTAGGTACTCAATAAATACTTATTGAATAAATGAATGAATAAAACAAGGAATCAAAACAGTCTCTTTTAACAATTTCCATTGTTAAAAGTGATTCTCTTCATCTTCCTTGACCCTCTGGGTTCTTTATAACACTTTTTTAATTGGAGGACCCACTGAGTGATTTGTGGGATTTCCTAATCCATCAGCATAACATGATTTTCTCATACAGTCTACTCATAGACCCATTCCTCTTCAAGTCAAATAACATCATTTATTTTCTTCACTACAGTAAAGATGTGATTCATTATTCCCTTAAGAAAGCATTGTAAGATTTCTAGAAGTTCGGTGGGGAAAACAGTGGGAATATTTACGAGGAAGGTAAGAAATGAAAGGTTTCCATCATAGGAAAGACATACTTTGATTGATGCAGTAGATTAGATTACACTTCAAAAATATCTCCCTCCTCCAGTCTCCATGGGATGAGTTTTGAATTCAATCATATGATTTGCTTTTGTCAATGGGATGTTAACAGACCTGGTGTGAATAGAGACATGAAATATGCATGTGATTTGTGCCTCTGCCATCACCATAAGAAGAGTCATACCTTCAGCTTGGGTCCCAGAATAAATATACATAAGCAGATCGAGCCTGTCTTTTAGCATGTTGAGCCAAGCCCAGCGGGACCTGTAGCTAGAAGCAGAATTACTCAGCTAAATCCAGTCTAGATCAGGCAACCATTGCTAATCTACAAACTCATGAATGAGAATAAATGGTTGTTCTTTAAAGCCACTGAATTTGGGTTGCTCTTTATTTTTGCTTTTACTAGCAATAGATGACTGACAATTGACCTCTGGTCAGTCTGTTAATTTTATCAGAGCACTTCAAGTTATTTTTGAGTACTTCATTATGGCCTTTTTAGGACAATGTTTGAAAATGGCTTTCCAGTCAAAGGAGAGACCCACTTTTGCTGAAAGTTTTGGCGAATAGGTGGAGGCTTATCAGTTTAGCTACTGCCTAAGACTGAGAGATAGGATGAAGCTAAATTGATCTGGGTAAGAAAAGGTGAAAAGAAAAAAAGGTTGGGGGGAAGGTTGAGTGAAGGCAGGAACAAGAAGGAGGAAGAAACTGGCAGCTAGTTGTTGAGGAGGATGTTTGGGGGAGAAATGCCTATTACTTGAGGATTTTGATTAGTTATTTGCTCTTTGATGTAAATTTTTTTCCTCCTCACACAAAATCTCTAATAAAATCTCCACTGTCCACTACTATGTTATACAGGTTTTTTTTTTTTTATTAACACATAATGTATTATCTGTTTCAGGAGTACAGGTCTATGAATCATCAGTCTTACACAATTCACAGCACTCACCATAGCACATACCCTCCCCAGTGTCCATAACCCAGCCACCCTATCCCCTCCCCCCTCACCCAGCAACCCTAAGTTTCTTTCCTGAGATTAAGAGTCTTTTATGGTTTGTCTCCCTCCCGGGTCCCATCTTGTTTCATTTTTTCCCTCCGTGCCCCCCATGACCCTCCCACCCTGCCTCTCAAATTCCTCAGATCAGAGAGATCATATGATAATTGTCTTTCCCTGATTGACTTATTTTGCTTAGCATAATACCCTCTAGTTCCATCCCCGTTGTTGCAAATGGCAAGATTTCATTTTTTTCTTTTGTTGTGGTGTAATTCTGAATCCTGCTTTGGAATTGACATGGGCATTATTAGAGGCTAACAAAAGGCCTAGGTTTTAACACCTAGGTTAGAAGTGCTAAACTGCTGAAGCATTGGGATATATCTGTAAAAGGCAGAAGAGGTACCACTCAGAGAGAGAAAGTGGTTCTTCTAAAACTAGTAACCATTTTGTAAGCTCAAGGGGCTCCCAGGTATTCCTTTTTTAAATTCACTCCTGCCCTTTCCACCTTTCTTTTTTTCCCTTTTTGTAAGAAATGAAGTGTTAAAGTTATAGCCCCCTTTGTAATTCAGCCTCCATGAATACATTGTTTTCCCCTGTTTTTAGAGGTATCCTATATCCCATAGTTTCTGTGCATACTTCACATGCATGTTAGTGTATTTTGTGTTTGTGTGTGTATTCAAAGATAATACAGTATTATTTTTTAAATTTTATATAAATGGCTTTCTGTACACATATCACTCTGCAACTTGCATTTTTCATTTAACATTATGACTGTTTATTCATGTTGACATATACATACCTAGATCATTCATTTAACCTGCTGCTTTGTATTTGTATTACTATATGACTATAAAACAATTTATTCATTTCTGTTTTGATGATTACCTAGATTGTTTCCTATTACAATACTGTGGCAAATATCCTTGAGCATTCTACTTTTTGTGTGTGCAAGAGTTTTCCTAAGACAAATGATTAGAATTAGAATTACTGGGCATTAGAGAACATACATATTCAGATTGACCAGTTTTACCAAATTGCTCTCCTACGTGATATCCGAAAGCATATGAAATTCCACCAGCATTATTAAATTCCTCCTTTCTCTATTTTCTTGAAAAAGTATGGTATTGTTAGACTTTGCATTTTTCTAGTACCGAAAATAGTAACTTACTGTTTTAATTTGTAGTGTTATCTTGATAACTATTGAGGTTGAATGTATTTTCTTATGTATATTGGGCATTTGAATTTCCTCTTCTGTAAAATGCCTGTTCAAGTCTTTTGCCCATCTTCCTATTGTATTGATTTTCTTATAGATTTGCAGATATTCATTATATATTTTAGATCTCTATCTTTTGTCAGTTATATGCTTTGTAAATCCAATCTGTGGTTTGTTTTTTAATGTGTTTATGGTGTATTTTGTATATAAAAGTTTTACATTTTCATGAAGGAACCCTACCAACCTTTTTGTTTATATCTTGTGTGTTTCTATTTTGTTTGAGGAAGCCTGAGCATACTGAGTACCTGAGGGAAAAGATAACTGGATGGGCAGATGATAGAAGCTAGAGACAAATACCCCTTCATTCTTGTTTCTTTCTTCTTTCTTCCTCCACTATTTCCTCCCCTTTTCCCCATCCTAAAATTGATGCCTTTCACAAACAGGTTAAGCTGTCTTTTGTTTGATTTGTTCAATTTTACATCTATATATCTTTTGCTCTGTTCTGCTGGGCTGTTTTCTTCAAAACTTTCCCTTGGTGAAATTTTTCTTCAAAACTTTTCCCCACCAAAACTTGGTATCACCAGTAAACATCAGTGGAGAAGATTGGTTTGTGCCATTAGGAATAAAAAATAAATACACCTCAGGACTGAAATAATTGTGCCAAGTGAATTGCTTATATAATGAAAAGTAACAAGCAACAGATCTCATTTGGTGAATCTCTAATTTTTTTGGTGAGGGAAGACTTTTTAAACAATCATTTTTAAAACCTTTATTCCTTTAAATCACTGCTGCAGTACCACAATGTTACCTCCTTAAACTCCCTCACAATCTAATCAAAATTGTAACCTGGGTTGGGAGTCAGGAGAGAACTAAGAAGAACAAAGGGCAGTGTTACATCAGACTTCTTAGACTTTCCCCTCAATGCTTCCTTTCTCCCCCCACACTTCACTACACATTACAGCTTGAATTATTTAGTTACTCAAATCAATCCATTTTTCTCTGTTCAGCGGTTGGACAATAAGAGTAAGATTTACTGCAACAAGTGAATAATAAAAAATGAATTGCTGAAAACAAACAAAAAGCTGCTTACGTGGCAACCTTTTGTGTTAATCAAAACCTTGAGGACAGGTTGGAGGATCAATATTGACTCCAAGATGAAAAGAAGCAAAGCTTTCATAGAGAATGGGAGAAGAGGGAGATCTGAGGGGGAAAAAAAGACCTAAGGGCAGAGTTCATCAAAAGTGGCCCATGGTAAAATTTTATCCAGTCCTCTGGTCAGCCTCTTAGGGAAGCCTCCTCTGTTTGAGAAATGACAGTGTTTTTAATACACATTTCAAAGTTCAGCTTTATTGTCTTATTTGGGGAAGAAAGCCATTTGTCAGTATTCTCCAAATAATCTACATAATTGACTTTCAAACAAGCCTCAAAAAAACAGGCATTTATCACTCTAATTGTGGCAGGTGGAGTGTGTGTCACTGCCATTTTATCAAGATAATAGTAAATGGCATCTGAGTTTCTTGTCTTCTGTATTCTCCCAGATTTATTTCAATTTATACATACTACATTCCCTTTTGAAACAAAACTTAGAAAAATGCCAGCAAGGCTGCTTGGGCCTAGAGAGGGGAAACTTTGCCTTTTGACAAGCCCAAGAATCAGCCACCACCTGGCACCCTTCATTCTACTCCTAGGGACTCAGTTCAGGGGTAGTCAGTAGGAGAACATCATCATTAAGAATATCTGCACCAGGGGCACCTGGGTGGCTCAGTGGGTTAAGCCTCTGCCTTCGGCTCAGGTCATGATCCCAGGGTCCTGGGATCGAGCCCCACATGGGGCTCTCTGCTCAGCGGGGAGCCTGCTTCCTCCTCTCTCTCTGCCTGCCTCTCTGCCTACTTGTGATCTCTGTCAAATAAATAAATAAAATCTTAAAAAAAAAAAGAATATCTGCACCAGGGCTGGATCCCTGAGAAGCTCTATTCTGTAAATCTGGATCTCTTGACTTGAAGTTTCCTTCAGGTATTCGTGGTTGAACAGGGGTGACTTAGCTTCTAGTCCAAGCTAAATGCTTGGACCAAAGGGGACTATAGTAAGGGATGGTGTTCTTGTTTCCATAGACCCAGGGTATTGAGATTATCATGAGGTTCTTTCTTCTACAACTGAATCCAGTAACTCATATCTGTAGGAAATTGCTATTCCACAAAAACATATATTGAAAAAACATATTAACTCTCAGAACTTCCCTCAAATTCAAGATCCAGGACATCCAAGAATCTTCAAGGCAAAGGATAATCTTTGTTTTACCTTTTCAGACTCTCTAAAATGTGTTTCTTAACTAGGCTAGCTTTAGATGTCCCCATCTTTCCTGAGATTAAAGACATAACAGTGCTCAATATTTAGCAGGGAGGAATAAAAAGTAAATTGTTAAACTGGGGTTAAGTGGAAACTTTCTTCCCCAGAGGATTGTAATCACAGAAGAAATAGTGGTATGAGTGGGTTTCCAAAGAAAGTTTGAAAGTGTGTTTGCCTGTTAGTAGTCCCATTTCCTCACAGATAAATAAGTTAATTGGTAATCCATTAAGGGAGCAGTAGAAATTGAAGTAGAAGGGGATTTTGTTAAAAAGTAATCCACTGAGGACAAAAATATAAATGAAAACAGCAGTCACATATCTGAGAATTTCTTGTGATCTTGAATCAGTTTTTGGTCTCAGGCTATTGTATACATATTTAAGCATATATACATAATAAATCTATACTTTTATACATATACAGAATATCATATAATCATAACTGTTTCCCAGTGTTGGAAGAAGGAAATATACAAGGCTTGAGTCATGGTTATAAGACATCATTTCTCTCCCGACCCAGTTAACTCCACTATTGAATTGTCTTTTCTGCTCTGTTTTCTCTCTGATGCACACAGGATGTGGCATTCTGTATTCTGATTAAAGAGTGGAAAACAACAGCAGCATCTGAGCTGAATGGGGCAGAGAAAATCCAACTGGTGCAACTGGTTATGATGGGCAGTGTTATTCAGTGACCTACTAGGGAAATGAAGGCATTGCCTGGCATAGGAAGGCAAATGTATTTGTTTCATTTGGCATGAATGTCTCTCCCCAGTGGTTTTCACCTAGTGTAGTATAGTACAACAGTGTCTTCAAAGCCTTTCCAGTTGCACAGTGAAATTTTGATCATCATGTACATTGTGTGTATGACAAATTGAGGGATCATACTTTGAGTGATATGTGCTATGTGAAAGCAGAACCATATGCAACCTGTTTGAGGAAGACATAATAGGCATAGCATGCCAGGTCACATCAAAGAAAGGTCTTGTGTGTCTTGGAACATATGAGAATTTTTCTTGTGGAGAAAACAGTTTGGCTTAAATGATTTAGAGCTGAAGGGCAGTGAAATGAATACATAACTGTAGATATTTTTATATACACAGTGAGATATGGAAACACTGCACTGGAAGATTGTTTTGTATTTATTTCTCACTTCTTTAATTTTCTTTTGAATCTTTTAATCCCTTCAAGTGTGCTGCTCCAAATGCTGGTTTGTCCACCCAGATGCAAAAGAGTAAAAACTGTATGATTCCCTGCATTTGAAGTTCAAGAACAGAAAACAATAATCCACAATAATAGAATAATTTACAACAGTGATTGTCTCTGAGTGTGTGTCTATATAGAAATGACTGGAAAGAGGCAAGGGGAACTTTTTGGAGTGCTGGGAATACTCTATATCTTGTTTTGAGGGGTGGTTACCACGATGCTTATATTTGTCAAAATGTATCAAACTAAAAACTTAAAATCTGTGCATTTTATTGTATGTTAATTTTCTCTCCATTAAAAACAGAAAAATGCAGAAAAAGAAGTATTTCCAGATCACAGGAACACTGAGAGGCACTGTGGTTCTGGTTAATCCAAAATTCAGCTACTTCAGTTTGGGACTCTTTGCCATGGGTTTGTTAGGGGTTCCTTGAAAAACTTCCTTTCCATATTAAACTCTCTTCAGGAAAATCAAACAAAGGGGCAGCTTTCTTTATATTTTGTAGCATAATTTTACTTTTTAAGTGATATATTTCCCCAAATCAGAGCTATACAGTCTTAAGTGTCACCACAGGTGGAATTCATTCCCTCCAAAAACATTTCCTTCTAGCTTCTCATCACAGATACAGTGCCCTTAAAATCTTGTGATTCTCTGTTTCATTGATTGTCTCTCCTACCAGGAAGTCTACTTGAGGGCTGGGCCTGTGTCTGATTTATCACTGTATCACAAGCACCCAGAACAGGGCTTGGCCCATATGGTGAGTTGCTGAGCCAACATTTGTTAAATAAAGTGATCATTATACAGAGGATACCTGTATATACTCATCTAATTTGTTGTTAACTCTTAAGAGGTTACATCTAAGTCCATGTATTGCTCTTATTATCCTATTGCCCATCCTTCCAACATGCCTTGGTTCTCTCTACTATTAGTAAAAATTAGACAACAAAGGTGGAGACACTATTTTTTCCAGAAGGATCCAGAAGAAGTGCATCTATGCTAGTTTTCTGTAAAAAAAAACCCACAAAACTTTAGGTCACTTTCCATTTTTATATTAGTATGGGTTGGCATTAAAATTTATTTAGCTAAAACTTGGAGATCGGACAGTATGAACTACAGGAAATGAAAATGGTTCTGATCTTTAGATCAGAAAATGGTGGATTAGAGTGATGTGGTATCAAGGTATTGGGCCAGAGACAGATGGCCAAGGGAAGAATTGTTCTCTTTAGGGTGATGGAGTATGGGATGTTAAAGACATACTTCAATTCCTTATAGCTAAAAATCTCTTTTGGAATTCTTGCAAAAGGCAAATTTAAAACAGAAAAACTTACTACCTCAAAGATGTGGTGCAGGCTGCTGAACATATGGTTTTTAGGAAGATCCTCCAGTACACAAGGCTTTGAATACAATAAACTTGTTATCTAGCTGGGTTGTTAAATGTGGAAGTGTTTTTCTAAGAAGTGTTGGTAAAAAAAAGTAAGGCTGCCAATCACTGGAACAGCCTTGCTATGGAAACCTAAGACCTTGAAGAGGCTAGTTTGCTCTTTAAGACTATTATGAACTTATCCTCCTCATGAGTGTCCCAGCTCTCAGCTCCATAAACCCTGCAATAACTGCTGTTTTATGACTTACACCTGGTCATAACACAAAAGATTGATTGGGGCTCCCATTCTACAAGGAGGGAAGATAGCACGTTCAAATACCTGGCCTCCCAATAGATTTTTCATGAGCTGAGCCAAAAATTCTTCAAGATTCATGCATGCAAATGTGGTCAGTGCCCAAGTCTGTAAATAACATACCCAATATTTAAAACTTATACTTTGACCTTTTTGAGTTTGTGGTATTGTTATTAGAGCCAATAATGTGTTAGAAAGATGAACTGTGTTTTCACACATACACAAAAAAATTGAAATCCTTTAGGGGAAAAATATTGCCCCCCCAACTCTCGTATTCTTCCATTTTTCTTATCTTCTCTCCCCACTCCCACCCAAGTCAGGAAAATTTCTCTTAAATCAGCTTGATATTTTCAAGACTAGCATAAGCTGTTGACAGTTTTATGCAACTAATAAAGAATATTAAAAAATAAACAAACTGCAACTTTCTGTATTCTTAAATCTGTTACCAAAAACAAAACAAAACAAAACCTCTTGTGTGGGAAATGTTAAATTCTGCTCTGTCAGAAGGTGCTGGAAATATGATAGAAAAGAACAACTTTCAGATATCTAATGACATTCAAAAGAACAAAAATCAGGGGTTGTTAATATGGATAGATCTTGGGATTCAGATCTTGTAATTCATTCTGACTGATAGTTGTGAGGAGAAATCAGAGTGGGCTTGACCAAAACATCATTTCTTGAAAAAAATCAGTAACAAGACTTCAAGATTGATCCCTCATATATCAACCTGATTTCTCCAAGGGGACTCCTTTCCAGATAAACGCTGAATTTCATTTTGTACATCACATTTCTTTGGAGAGATTTAGTACTTGAATTATATTTTTTATGTGTCACAGAACCGTAAACATAAATTATCTTTTTGTTTTATCTTTAAAGGAGGTCTTGGAAAAAATAATGATTAAAGGTGTATGTGATTCTTCTTTGAGTCTTTTCATTGCTTGTGTGAAGGGGCAATAGTTCTATTTGTGTCTGAAGAACCCTCTGGCCATACCTCCAGGAATGACTGGAAAGTCTAAAAGCCATTCAAGCAGCTATTGTTTTGCCTATAGAGACAATAATAGTTTTGACATTTTTCTTCTCCCTGAAATACTTTGAACTGAATATTCATATCTATATAGTACAGATATTACTTAAATGCAGTGTGAGCTGGTGGAAAATCACTGAAAATATTTTTTAATTTTTAAAATAATGGGAATTTTGTGGCTTAGACTCAGAAAAATCTTCCCAATCCAAATGTTGAAATTAGAGGTATTGAAAAATAGGCGTAGTTAATAATCTAATAGAACTGTCTAGGCATTTCTTTGCATATCAGTACTGCATCGATAGAGTGAGATATTTTTAAATCAATTGGTCTTTAAAGAAATATTCCTCTTATATCATGCTAGCAATTGTTTCCCCTACATTTGTGCAGTTACTTGTAATGGTGAAGCTTGCTGAAAAGCTGTGCCGCTCAAGGACCAACCTATTCCCAGCCTGCATCTGGCTTGTAGAGCATGCCAACAATGTTTAATATAATGGGTCACATCTGTCAAGGAGAATTATAAATTGTACCTGCGATGCCCTGTAATTAGTAACCCTCAAATGGCTCCAGCTGCTATTTCCCTGAGCATTTGCCCTAGTAACATATTATAGGAAATATACCTCAGAATCAAGAGTATTTAGGTCCAAAGGACATTGCGTGTAATGAAATAGGAGGATTTTCTTCTAATATGAAAATACCTCTTTTCTTGCGGCTCTCATCAAGTTTACCAGAGGGCCTTTCATCCAGAGACCAATGTGGAATGTGCTTCAGCTTGATGAGGAGAGATCTAGTTGTTGACTTTGTATCAGAGCAAAATTCACCCATGAATCATGTGAAAAGCAAATATGTCTCTTTCTCTGTATTAGGGTGATTTGAGAATGAATGTGAGTCTGTAACTGAAGACTTCACACTGAGAAGCTGACCTTTTTTTTAAAGATTTTTAAAATTTATTTGACACAGAGAGAGAGAGAGAGAGAGAGAGAGAGATCACAAGTAGGAAGAGAGGCAGCAGAGAGAGAGGGGGAAGCAGACTCCCTGCTGAGCAGAGAGCCCGATGTGGGGCTTGATCCCTGGACCCTGAGATCATGACCTGAGCCAAAGGCAGAGGCTTAACCCAATGAGCATTAGGTGCCCTGAGAAGCTGACCTTTTGTTTGCAGAGGATCTTTGCTGTTCGGTTGTCTCATGGGTACATCTGCAAACACTGGCATGCTGGGTTGTTTGCAGATCAGAATCCACTACTTATTGAGACCTAAGGTGCAGTATGGGCTATGTAGGTTTTGAAAAAGAAAATTTCATTAGTTTGAGAGTCAGTACACTCTCTTCTGGATTCATTTCAGTGAATTTCTAGTGAAAATTCATTATGTCGTAAATGGCTATCTACTATGGGTGAACTAAAATAAGACCCTACCTCATACTATTCAATAGATATTGCTAGATAACTTAACAATTAAAATGTGAAAATGAAACTATGAAATAACAAAAATAAAATATATGTATTTATTGTGTTTATATAATCTTGTATAGCAACATCTTTCTAAGTAAAGGTATAAAATCTGGAAAGAAAAGATTGATTGAGTTAATGCTACAAAAACAATTATATTAAGTTTCTTTTATAGCCTAAAAATTCATAACAACAATTAGAGGAAAACAACACATGCGAAAATGTTTGTAGCAGATTGTCTACTTGAACAGTTCTTACAAGCTAATTTGGAAGAGAAACACATAAATAGAAAAACGGACAAAAGACATAAGAGTAATTCATGAAGGAAGAAACAAAAATGACCAATAAATAGATGAAGAAATATTTACCTTCATTAGCAATCAAACAGATACAAACTAAATCCATCCATTACATTGGCAAATTTAAAAAATTGATAAAACTTGTGTTGACAACCTTTTGAGGAAATAACTTTTATATACTCAAGTCAGAATACAAATAGGTAAATCACTTCATAGGGTAACATGACAGTATGTACCTAATTCCACAAAATGTGCAATTCCACTTTTAAGAAGTTACCTTAGGGAAATAGAGATGTGTATAAAGCACTGACTATAAAAAGTGTTCACTATACCAGTGTTTTTAATGGTGGAAAATTATAAGAATAAGACAGTAGGAGGTTCATTGAATAAATTGCATATACTCCTAGGTTGAGATATTATGTAGTTATATAAAATCATATTGTAATAGAATATTTACTGACCTGGAAAAGTAATCACAATATGTGCTGGATTTAAAAATAAAAAAACAATTTATAGAATAGTAAATAGAGTTATATAACATATTTTAAAATACCACACACAGAGACACACATATGAACAATCAAGAGATTGAGACCCAGACATAGCCAGAGTTATAGGCAAAGATGTAAGATGCTCTAAAATAGTTATGTTGGGGTGATGAAGTTACATGCCTTTTTTCCCGCTTTCCTTTTAGATGTATTACTTTTGAAATTAGAAATTGGAAATAACAGAGTTATCTTTGGGGATGCCTGGGTGGCTCAGTTGGTTAAAGGGCTGCCTGCAGCTCAGGTCATGATCCCAGGGCCCTGGGATCGAGCCCTGCATCGGGCTCCCTGCTCAGTGGCCAGTCTGCTTCCCCTCTGCCTGGCACTACCCCTGCTTGTGCTCTCTCTGGCAAATAAATAAAATCTTAAAAAGAAATAAAGTTATAAAAAAAAGAAATAAAGTTATCTATGAAAGGAGATAAAAGCTATAAAAAGACACACCGGCCAGTCACAGGGAAGTATCGTCCATGACTAGCCTTCAGGGCAATGGGCCAAGATTGCCTTTGGAGTCCCATGCCATTTTTGTCCATCCTTCTTTCTTTAAGTCATCATGTCCTACCAACTTTCTGAGTTTTCATTCACTCATCTATTCTTTCATCCATTCAACAGACATTTGTTGCATTTACCACCTGCCAGGCTCTGTACTTATGCCTATCAGATGCTCCATACTGTAAACATTTCTTTTCTGCACTTCTCGTTCTTGGGGTCTTTCTCTCAGACCTGTTAGGTGACTCACTAGGACATCTTTTTAACAAGTTCTGTGTTAAGTAGGTGATACTAGTATGGAACTTGAGCTTGAGGGAGAATCTTAAATGCCTTAACCTGAAGAGTGAGTAATGTGAACATTGCAGGCAACTCTATATGGATATTCTTGCCAGATGATGCCACTCTCTTCTGCCCACAAATCATCTAACTGGACAGCATGCTTCCAACAGTATTCCCCTTATAGGGTCTGGGCTCCCTATGTTAGGGTCAGTCCCCTGGCCTGATGCTCAGTTATAAGGGGTGCTTTTGAATAATAGTAATGCATGTCAATTCTTCTACTTTCTTTGTCCTGACCTTCTTCTTCCTTTGGCTTTCCTAATTCTTGCCTGATCTACCTTCCAGAATTTACATCCTTCTATTGCATGACCTGCCCTCTTGACTCTGGCTTCCGTACTTGGTTCTGATCCAAACATTTGCTCTCTCTTCAGCACTGGTATACATTTTCCATCACTGCTGTAACAGATTCCCACAAACTTAATGGCTTAAAACAACACAAATTTATTGTTTTAGAATTCTGGAAGTCTGAAGTCCAAAATAATTTTCACTGGGCTAAAGCCAAGGTGCTGGTAAGACTGCATTTTCTTCTGGAATCTCTTGAGGAAAATCTGTTTCCTTGCCTTTTTCAGTTTCTAGAAGCCACCTTCATTCCTTGACTCATAACCCCTTTTTTCATCTTCAAAGCTAGCAACATTGCATCTATCTGATCATTGCTCTGTATTCACATCTCTCTCTGACCATAGCCAGAAAAGGTTCTCCACTTTTTTTTAAAGATTTTATTTATTTATTTGACAGAGAGAGATCACAAGTAGGCAGAGAAGCAGGCAGAGAGAAGGGGGAAGCAGGCTCCCTGCTGAGCAGAGAGCACAATGCGGGGCTCGATCCCAGGACCCTGAGATCATGACCCGAGCCAAAGGCAGAGGCTTAACCCACTGAGCCACCCAGGCGCCCCAGGTTCTCCACTTTTAAGGATCTGTGGGGTGAATTTTGGTCCTCCAAAAGATGTGTCCACATCCTAATTACCAGAACATGTGAATATTATAGGATATTATTGTTTGGAAAAGGGTTCTTTGAAGATATAACTACAGATCTTGAGATTAAAAAATCATCCTGGATTATCTGGCTGTGCTGTAAACAGAATGACAAGTGTCTTTTAAAAAAAAAGGCAAAGGGAAATTTGAGGTAGAAAGAAAAGGAGGCAGTAATGGGATCACAAAAGCAGATATTGGAATAATGCAGCTACAAATTAAGGAACACCTGGAACCACCAGAACTTGGAAAACACAAGGAAGGAGTCTCCCCAGAGCTTCCAGAAGTAGTGGGTTCCTGCTGTTACCTTGATTTCAGACTTCTAACCCCTAGAACTGTGAAAGAATAAATTGCTATTGCTTTAAGCCACCCAGTTTGTGATAATTGATTACAATGACCACAGGAAACTAATACAGGACCCCTGTGATGACACAGAGTCCTTCAGGATAATCAAGGATAATCTATTCTCAAAGTCCTTAACCTTAATCACATCTGCAAAATTCCTTTTTTCCATGTAAGGTAATGTATTCACAGGTTCTAGGAATTAGGACTTGGCTACTTTTAAGGGGCAATTATTCTGCTTACCACAGCACATAAATAGACTGTTCATCCCTAAAACCATTCTTGCCTATGCTCTCCATGAACAGAGCTATCTCTCAGGTTATTTTTTATATTTTGCTTCTATCCTTACTTAGCTGTCTAGGATCTGTCTCCTGGGTGTTGAAGTAGAATAAAAGAAAGCATATAAATGTGAAGTCATTTAAATTCTAGCTCTTTATTTATACTCTGTGTATCCCTGGGCAAATTATTCAACTGCTATGACCTTTTTTCCTCACCCCTAAAATGTGATTAGTCATACACACACCACAGAGCCATCGTGAGGATTAAAGGAATTATCATGTATAATATGTTTAGCACATAGTAGGCGTTCAATGAATGTTGCTCTTTTTTTTTGCTATTATTCTATAATCTATGAAACTTTGGCAATGTGTAGTCTTGAAGTAGATGGTCTGGTAGAGGAGATGTTTTTGTATAGGGGCTTTCAAATTTTCCTTCAAATCCCACTGTGGAGATAAGATACCTTTCTAATCTGATCATACATAAAATTTTCTTGATATCTTTGCATTTTATTTTGTATTGTGATTTTACCTACACAACACTAAAGTTCCAGGTTGAAAAGGGAAATATCCTGCCTAATTAGCTACTGGGAATAACACAGCTATAATAACAAACAAATGTGTATTATGTACTAACAATGTGTTAAATGTTGTGGTCACTAGGGAATGAGACTGACACAGTACTTGTGCACATGGAGTGCAGAAGACTGACAAGTAACTGATTGGTGTTATGATGAGCACAAATACAGAGGCATGTAGGGATGACATAACAGGGAATAAAGGCTCCCTGGAGTAAGTAATGTCTAATTTAGGATCTGAAGGGTGAATAGAAGTTAGTTATGTAGACTCCCTCTTACTCTTTTCAGGAAGGAGAGAAAAATAAAAATGAAAAACATTTTAAATAAATTTCATTGATTTAAATATTAGTACTAGTACAAATGTTGAGTATATAAAGATTGCCATCTAACTTATTCATTCATTTTAATGTTTAGCTACAGTCATACTACTATAATGAGAACAAACAGTTCATTGATAGACTTCTTTCAGGTCACTTGGAGAAAAGGAGGGCTTTTATTACATTTTGCACATGTGGCCCCAGAAGGCAGGCTGGTGGTTAGTAAACACGTAAATGCATACTGCAAATGCCCCTGAATATAAAGCTCTGATTTAGGGAAGAGGATGGATGTATTGTGGTGTTGTGGTCATGGTATGATGTTGGGTACAGAGTGGTGCCAAATGTTTAGAAGACATACTTCATCATTTCTAGGAATAATAATAGCAAAAATATGTTGTGAATTTATTATTTACCAGGTATTATTCTAAGCACTTTTTTGCATATTAATGCATTTAATCCTTTCAATGATCTGCGAAGTAGGTAATACTATTATGACTGTTTCACAGATAGGAAAAGTGAGATGGAAGGTTAAAACATTGTCTAAAGTTAGTCAACAAGTGTCAGAGCTGGGATCCAAGTTAAGACAGTGACGTGTAAACCTGTGCTCTTGGCCCGTATAGTAAGTACTGCCCCTTTGGGGAAAGAGGGATCTTGTGGAAATATAGACACAGAAATGACATATAATGACATATAAAAAAGGGAAAACAGAAGCAAATGTCAGCATGACTGTATATATCCATTAAGTGCCAAGAGATTGGTTAAATGAGTAGAGTCCGTGAACCTGGGATTGAAGTGGGGTGGGGTTACTTGGTTAGGAAGGTTTATAGAGAAATATATCTTAAGCAATGTTTAGTTATGAGAAGAATGTAGTTACAACTACTACTGGGTAACATTTTTTGAGTCCCTACTATATACCAGTAAATGCTTTACATATCTAATCCCATAGTCAAAACAACCTATAAGGTAGGTACTATTATACGTCCATTTCCCAATGCGGAAATTGAGACACAGAGAAGTTAATTTGCCCCAAATCTCACAGCTCAGAAGGGGAAAGCCAGGATATGGACCAAGGCGGTCTTTCTTAAATATATTGAATGGCTCTGGTAATCCTTTCCCCTTTCTCCTACACTAACAATTTTTCCTTCTTTGATGAATTATTTCCATCAGCCTTCAAACATACTGTAATCACTTGCATTACTTTAAGAAATCAATTTCTCTGTCCTCCTACAGCAAAAAATTCCTCAAAAGAATTGTCTCTATTTACTGTTTCCATTTGTTCTCCTCTCATTCTTTCCCAATATCATTCCAGTCAGATTCTCTCTCCTCTACAATTTCACTGAAAATGCTTTTGTCAAGGTCACAAATGGACTCATTGCTAACGCAAAGGTCAATTATCAGTTCTCATCTTATTTCATCTTTTAGCACTGTTTTGTATAGCAGGTAATTCCCTTGAATTCCAGGGCATCATACCTGGTTTTCTTCCTATCTCTCTGGTTGCTCAAGTTTCCTCCTGCTGGTTCTTCTTTATCTCCCCAACAATGTCAGGTCCTGGACTACTTCTCACTTCTTTCCACAGTCACTCTCTCAGTGATATCATCCTGTCTTGTGGCTTTAAATACCATGTACATGCTGTTGAGTCCAAATTTACATCCACAGTCCGGATTTCTCTTCTAAACTCTATATTTGTATATCCAACTGCTTCTTTCTATCTCCTCTTGTATATCTAATAGGAATTTGAAACTGAGTATGTCCAAACTGAACTGCTGATATTTTCCTCATAATCTGATCCTTCCATTGTTTGGCCCATTTCAATTAATGGCCATTCATAAGAAACAAAAGAGGATCAAAGGGGAAGAGAGGAAAAAAATAAAGCATGATAAAACCAGAGAGGGAGACAAACCATAAAAGACTCCTAATCATAGGAAGCAAACTAAGGATTGCTGGAGGGGACGGGGTGGGTGGAGGGATATGGTAAATGGGTAACGGATATTAAGGAGGGCATGTAATGTAATGAGCACTGGGTATTATATAAGACTGATGAATCACAGACCTGTACCTCTGAAACCAATAATACATTATATGTTAATTAATTGAATTAAAAAACAGAAAAAAACAAAAAGAGGCCATTCATTCTTCCAGTTGTTCAGTTTCTGGCATTCTCTCTGATTCTTCCCTTTTCTGATCCTACCACCTCAGTCTAAAAGCTAGTGTAATAGTTAATCCTTCAATACGTAACTAGACTCTAACCACTTTTTGCCATCTTTACTGGAATCACCATGACATGTCCAGATTATTGCAGTAGCCAATTAACTAATCTTCCCGATTCTACCTTTAACTTTTTTTTAAAAAGATTTTATTTATTTGTCAGAGAGAGAGGGGGAGAGAGAGTGAGCGAGCACAGGCAGAGGCAGAGGGAGAAGCAGGCTCCCTGCCAAGCAAGGAGCCCGATGTGGGACTCGATCCCAGGATTCTGGGATCATGACCTGAGCCGAAGGCAGCTGCTTAACCAACTGAGCCACCCAGGCGTCCCTCTACCTTTAACTTTTAACCCAGAACAGCCTGAGTGATCCTATTAAGACCTAACTCAGATCATGTTACCTTTTTTTAATAAAACCCTCCAATGGCTCAACTTTCTTTAAGCAAAAACTGTCTATGTAGTGCCCTAAGGCTCTACCCCAATGGTTTGTAACCATTATTACACATTAGAATTACAGAAAATACTGAAAACAAAAACAAAAACAAAACCAAAAATAATGCAGGCCCTACCCCCAAATAAACTGAAGTGGTACCTCCAGAGGGAATATGTGGTGTGGCTCAGGTATCTGCAGTTTTTTTTAAAGTTCCCCAACTGATTCTGAGGCTCAGGGAGAGTTGAGAACCCCTGGCTTCATTACATCTTGATCTTATCTTCTATTGCTCACTATCTGACTTATTCTATTCCAGTCACATTGGCTTCCTTGCTAGAAGAAGCCAAACATACTCTTCCCCTGGGGTCTTGGCAATAGTTGTTTCCTTTGCCTAGTTCCAATTTCTGGCATGGCTTACTCCCTTGCCTTCTTCAGGTCTTTGCTCAAGTGTTGCCTTTTACTGAGGTCTTCTCTGGTGTTCCATTTAAAAATACATTCACTTTTTCTGCTTTATTTTCATCTATAGCACTTGTCACATCTTATAAACTACTGTTTTACTTATTATATGCATATCTCCCTCAGCTAGAATGTAGGCTCTGTGAGGGCAGAGATTCTCATCTGTTTTGGTTACTACTGTATCCTCAGTGCTTGATGCATAGTAGGCACTCAATACATAAATTGATGAATGAATGATTTCTTTAATAAAACAACACAATAAAATGAGGTTAGGGTAAGAAAGCAGTCAAATAAAAGAATGAGTAGAAGAAAGTCTGTAGTTAAGTAGTTAAATATATTTGCTGAGTGTGAAAATGTAACTATAAACTGAGCCTACATGCACACTGATAGGACTTGAGATTCTCAAGCTAGCTAGGGGTTCCTAAGATTTTTGTTGTTGTTGTTCGTGAATCTCATTGTCAGTTTGATAAAGCTTATGGAACTTTTCTCAGAATAATGTTTTTAAATGAATGAAATGAAACCCATAGAATTAAAAAGGAGACCAATTATTTTGAAAAGTAGTAATAGTATATGTACTTTCATATTAATGTATCAAATCAGGAGTTAGTAAGCTTTCTCTATAAAAGGCTAGATAATAAATATTTTAGGGTATCTGGGCCACATAGTCTATTGAAACTACTCAACTCTGCCATTCATAGCAGCAAAGTAGCCACAGACAATACATATATGAATTAGCATGGCTGTCTTCCAATAAAAACTTTATTTACAAAAACAGGCAGCAGGCATAGTTTGCCACATAGTGAGAGCTACCAATGGGTCTGATAACTATCATAATTTTGAAGTAACAATGAGCATAAATATTATTTTGAGACATCTACAACACCTGTAATGTGTTATAAAAATATCTATAATTTTTTATTGGTGATAAATTCAGTGTTAATGCTAATATTAACTATGATTTTTTATTTCATAGTTGAAGGAAATGCTAAATATAGTTAGAGGTTAGTGAAAATATTTAACTTTCCCCATTCAAATTCACAGACCTTCTAAATTCTATTGATCCCAGTATAAGAACCCCTGAGTCTTGATAAGGAATTAAAAACACACCTGTTAACAACTTAATAAGCACTTAACTTAGAATGAATCACAGCCCTTTCTGAGTTGACTGAGCTTAGAAGAGACACGGATCCTCATCACACATAGCTTTGTGGTGGTAGGATAGGGTAATGGCAAGAATGATCTCCACATTATCCCATATCCCCCAGTTAAGTGTGTCAGGAGCAGTTACTGAACAGAAACAAGCTTAAAAGGAAGCAAAGAGGGCTGTGTTTAGAGCACAGAGAAGGAATGGGCAGGCTGGGATCTTTTGGCAATATTAAAATTCCAAGGATGTTGTACACAATTATTGCATTGCCAAGACTTGAAGGCTTCAGTAAGTCTGGCTCTCTTGTATACATACACGTAATGAAAATGAAAAGGAATATTGTTAAGGGAAGCAGTGGAAGGCCCATAACCTTGGCTAGGAAATGGTGGATCTCTTTCATATGATTCACACATCCAAGTTCTTAGAATTTCTAATAAAAACTCTAAATATCCCAGCAACAACTTGCAAACACCACAGTTTTCATTAATATTATCTCATACCCAATTCTTTATAGAGTGGTTCCAATGTAATTATATCTACTGTATTGATTAGGTCAGAGAATCTATGTGGATTTCTAACCAGATCCAATTAAGAACTTTTTCAGGACCCAGAAACTTATTGTCCCTTTAAAGTGGTAGTTAAAAAAAAAGAAAGAAGGGGCACCTGGGTGGCTCAGTGGGTTAAAGCCTCTGCCTTCAGCTCAGGTCATGATCCCGGAGTCCTGGGATCGAGCCCCGCGTCGGGCTCCCTGCTCAGCGGGGAGCCTGCTTCCTCCTCTCTCTCTGCCTGCCTCTCTGCCTACTTGCGATCTCTGTCTGTCAAATAAAAAAAAAAAAAAAAAAAAAAAAAAAAAAAAAAAAGAAAGAAGCCTGGAATTTGAATTTATGACCATAATAGAAAAATTGTAGGTACTTTTGATGAAGGAGTTTAAAGTGAATGTAACACTGCTTATATTGACTTCATAATTCAGTGCACATCCAGATATATTCATTAGAGAAGGACTGGCTCAAGTCAAGATTGATTTGATAGAAATCACAACCCGCTTATTTATCATGTAGAGAAAATTTACACTTCTACCTAGGCATAAGAGTATTACTTTATTGACTCTGAATTAAATCTTGGCTGAATGTCAAGTTTTCACCTGCAGCCTGTGGACCCCTTTCAGGACAATTCTTGTTTGCATTTGGGCAGGGAACTATGAAAAGAACATTCTTTTTTTTTTTAAATGCCCAGAAGTACTTTGAAAAATCAAAATATGGCAAAATATCATTAACTGGTATATGTGGTGATACTAAGAGTGTTGGCTGAATGAAGTTTTCTTTCATATTATTTACAAAGAAATGAAAAATAATGTTAACAATAAGACAATATTTCAAGAATTATAGAAATATTCACAAATAAATACTAGTATACCAATTAGATCTTTTAAAATCTTTGCAAGAACTCTATTAAGTAGGTATTGTATATTCTCATTTTATATTTGAAAAAAACGACTGACCTTCAGAGAGACTAAGTAACTTGCTAGAAGTCCCACAACTGGTACATGGAGCTGGGATTAAAACTGACACCTCTTAACTCCAGAGTCTATGTTCTTAATGACTACACCCTACTACCCCTTGCTTGAAAGTGAAAAACTTTATGTTAAAATATTATGCAATTCAGATATTTTCTTAATTGTGAGTGGACTCACCCAAATGTTTTGAATCAGGAATTTTACCCTAAATCTGATGGTTTTCCAATTTGGGGGGATTCTTGAGTGAATTATTTCTCCCTTACAATGAGGAAAAGGCAGGAAGAATAGGGGAGAGAAGGAGCAGATCAAAAGTGTTTAATTGAAAATCCCAATTTTTGTGTCCTTTGGTATTTAATCTCTCAGGGCATTGGCTTCTAACTACACAAGTAGCATTAGATTTTGGAAGATAAGAGGTTAATCCAGTTTGTTACTGGTTATTTCTCTTCAGCAAAACAACTGTATTGGAAGGAAAATAGCTGCTCATAAGTGTTAAGGGCCTTATTACTGTTCAAATGCCTTTTTAATACTCTTTATGCTGGCAAAGGTACATTACAAATGAAATACATGGGAGGAATAATTCAAACTCCTAGGAGGGTGGCATTTTGTAAACCTTGAAGCCACACTACAAATCTCTCTCAAACCTCTGGAAATCCATCTTCATAGCATATAGTAGGTGGGAAGGGGCTTGCAAATCCTTTTCAACCTGACAGCTCACAAACCTAACTTGTTTTCTGATTCTTCAGCCATAACAGGTTCTTGGTGTATTTTTCACTTCAGAAGCTAAGGACTTTTGCTAGACTCTGGGGGTCCAAGTAGCCAGGCCTTAATGCTAAATTCTGGGCAGGGGAGACAAAGGAAAGAGGAAAATGAATTATATGTCAAGCTTCTTTTGGTGTTTTTGTATGAAGAGTATTTGTTGATAAGCATGGTTTTGGAGTTCCTGTGTTTTTAGACATAATATCCTCTGCAAATTCTCAATATGTATCTTGCTTGCCATTTGTACAAATCCATTTGCTTTACTCAGTCCATCTTTTCTTAACCTTTTCTCTTCAAGGAGATCTACCTTTATACAATTTGAGGTGACAAATAACCTGTCTGCCCCAAGTATTACTCTTACCATCTTCCCAGTGAGCCTGAAATTTCCACCATAATGTTTCGTTTATTTGATTAATTTTCCACTTATTACATGCATCTATCAAATCTATAAGAAATACGTATCATCTGCTCTGTGCTAGGCACTTAGCTATGGTCTGGTAATTCATTGGCGATTAAAGAAGACATTGTTTTTGCCCTTGAGTGCACAGCCTATTGGGAGAGAGAAACCATAAATAAGTAAAAGAATGAAGAAATTCACTTCAAATTGCTCTAAATGTATGATGAATATGAATGCAGCAGGGAACAATGATAGAAGATATCTGGAAAGGAATTACTTAGTGTGCTCAGGTCTCAGTTCAGTTGAGAAATAAGACATTCTCTAGAGGGAACTTCATTTAAAATATAAATACATTCTGTAGTAAGGGTAATGCACTAAACTCACTAGAATGATCACATTAATAGAGGGTAGAACTCTGAGGGTGTGGGTCTCAGAACAGATCAATTTCTTTTGGTGATAAATGGATCAAGGAAAGGAGAATTAGACTAACTGAACCCCTTATATGTGCTTAGCTTTGTACCAGGTGTTGTTTCTTATTTATTTTTTATTTTTTAAAAAATTATTAATTTATGAAAGAGAAAGAACACACACAAGCAGGGGGAGGGGCAGAGAGAGAGACAAGCAGACTCCCTGCTGAGTGGGGAGCCAGATGTGGGGCTGAATTCCAGAACCCTGAGATCATGACCTGAACCAAAGTCAGAGGCTTACTGACTGAGCCACCCAGGCACCCCCAGGTGCTATTGCTTAAAAGGTGGTTATCTTTTCATTTGAATTGCAACAATAAGAGGTTGATAGCAAATGGTGATTCTAGGGATGGAAAAATAGGTTCTGAGAGGTTAAGCAACTTGACCAAGGTCACAAGGTAAGTTGTTGGCAGAGCCTAGTAACAGAAAGGCTGGAGTATTTGGGGGAATGGGTAAAATCTCAGGCTTACCAAAAAGGAAACAGAAGCAAAAAAAAAAAAAAAAAAAGGAAAGAAAGAAAGAAAGACAAACATTTATGGTATCATTGACCAAAAAGGAATTAAAAGGTTTGGTCCTATCTTTAAATTGCTTACAGTTCACCCAGATTAAGATGAAGAGCTCTTGGCGATTCACAGACCTGTACCCCTGGGGATAAAAATACATTATATGCTTATTAAAATAAATAAATTAATTAAAAAATTATTCTTAAAGAAAAAAAAGAGATGAAGAGCTCTTGAGAAAGGTCAGGAAAATGTAATAAGCAATACTGTTAGTCAAGTCCAAACTGTGTGTTATTCCTGAGGAAGATAAACAAGAGGTGTAAATGGGAGAAGTCAAGATACTTTGAAAGGCTACTGGGAGGAGGTTGTCAAAGCCAGCTAAAATAGAGACTTCCTTTAAGTATAGTGCTTGTTTCCTTTTGCTTAGATATAGTGGTTTTAGATTTCAAGCAAGTTAGGTACAAAACGAGATTACTGAATTGTCTGGAAGGTCAGCAGACACATTAAAATCATTGAGTTATGAATCACTGAAGTCTATATGGGTCCAAACAACATCCCAGCTGTGGGTATTATTTCAGGTCAAAATACATAATACAAATTGTTGTATCCACTCCACTTTCCATCACTAAAATGTGACAGTGATTAAATGCAAAATGCAAATATTACAGTATGTAGGTACAAATTTAAAACAATAATGGCCTCTTGTCAGACAATATGGAAAGGCAGAGTTGCATGGAATTTGTATTATACTTGCAAATGCAGCAATATTTACAGTGGGTTGGCACAGTGCTGCATAACCCAGTACAAGGCAAAGGAAGGATTATGGAAAGCAGGACTAGAAAACTGTGAGCACAGAAGAAAACTGCCTTTAAGGAATCACAAAGGAAGGCATGACAAGGGAGGAAGAGTTTCAAGGTCAGTATTCCTTAAAATTTCTGAATCAAGATAAAGGCCAAATTACCAAGTCATTGAAGTTCACTTCTGGACTAACATCCCCAATCTCAAGTTTTCTTAAATTTCTTACACTTTTTTGAACTCTCATTATTCTAATTGGGGCCAGAAACCATGTCTTTATTCCATTTACCACTGTATCTCTAGCATTTAACAGTGTCTGGCACATAGTGGGTACTCAGTAAATATTTGGTATTTGAATGAGTAATTGTCCTCATGGCTGCCTTGAAAGCTCTCATGGCTTTCCTACCCTACTGAGGAAATGCCTCTAGGCTCTCTGCATCTCTCCATGCCTGTGATTTTCACTAAAACCTCCTTATTTTATATTTTATTCCCTCAAGGACTCTCAAAAGAGAAATTTTAACCATTAAGATTAATAGTTTCAGGCACTGCATTAATCCAAGTCCAACCAGAAAAAAGGAAACCCCTCTAAGTGTTTGAAACAGAGGGGATTATATGCAGAAAACTGGTTACACAGATGATGGAGTATTTGTAAGGGCAGTTTTATCTCCCAGATTAAGGATACGTTGAAAGCAGGTCTCTTAACACACAATTCTCTTATGAGTTCACATGACCTAAGGGTTGCAAAGACTCTTATACTTCATTCCACTCAAACTCATCAGATGACTGTTGTGTCACAGATGTCTCTGTTGCTGACTGCAGCGTCTTTCTCCTTAGGTACAGAACGCTAATTTTCAGATGGACACCTTTCTACCCGGAATAAAAGATTCTACTTTCCTGCATTCCTTGCAGTTATCCAAGGCCATGAGAATTTTAGACAGTGATATGTAAGCAAAAGTTCTATGTGGGACTTCCAGAAAGGCTTCTAAAAGTGAGCTGGCACACTTTGGAGTTGGCACACTTAAGATTCCTTTTTTTTTTTTCTGAATTTCCTCCTTCTTCAGACCTATGCTGAGAATATGAACTTCAAGGGAGTATGAGGAATTCTTGACAGTAGAAGACAATTGATACAACAGAAGGATAGGAATCTTGGTCTGTGATGGCACCATGGAGTTAACCCTGCAGCTTTGGACTCCTACTTCCAAAGTTCTTCCACATGAAAAAGAAATACATTCCTATATTATTTTAAGCCATGTTTTATTTTCTGACTTTTTGCTTTCTTTCTGTTATATACGACTGAATATAACCCAAACTGATCCAGCTCTATTGTTTAATTGCATCTGGGACAAGTGGTCATTTAACTTTGACTTGGGTATTTCCAGTCTGGGGAACTTACTAATCTTAGAGGTGGTCTATTCGTCTTGAAACAGCTATCACAACTTTCTTGTCCTTTTTTCGTGTGTCAGATGTTGGAAGAAGTGCTCATGTTCTTTTGAGTTGGCTCATCTCCAGGCTAAATAGCTCCAGTTCTTTCAATTAGCCCTCACAAGGCACGGTTTCTTCATTTCAAAAAACTTAACCTAGCTTTATGTATGTATATGTATATGTATATGTTCACTCTACAAATGCTTATGGCTTGTAGCTCCAGGCTACAAGATTCAGCTGTGTTGCCTGCAATCCTATTTATTTAATAGATTCAAATGAGTTTATTTTTTTAGGATTTTACTTATTTATTTGACAGAGAGAGAGAATATAAGCAAGGGGAGTGGCAGGCAGAGAAAGAAGCAAGCTCCATGCTGAGCAAGGAGACTGAAATGGGACTCGATCCCAGTACCCTGGGATCATGACCTGAGTCAAAGGCAGATGCTTAATCGACTGAGCCACCCAGGTACGCCAATTCAAATGAACTTTTTAAAAGGGTACTTTTTACTAGCTCTACACCAAATTAATAGCCTGCAGTTTATATAATGGACCTCACTGTTTTGGGTGGGCTAAAATCTGGGTTAAAACAAACATGATCATTTAATCCTACACTATATTATAATCAGTGTATGCAGCAAAAGACAAAGTCTTAATTCATTATTAACTACACTGTACACAAACCACTTTCCCCTTTTATATAGTAAGAGGCAACATTCCCATAGTCATTAACTATTATTTAATCTGCTTAGACAAAGCTCCCTTCCTAAATGTTTTCTGTGGAAGTAGACAATTCAGACTGTCAGGGCTCTCATCTCCAGGACTGTCTGCTTAACACTTGTCAATCACTTCTAATGGAAACCTACTCTAGTAGTCTACTCACAAACCATGTTCTATATGAAATAAAATAACTTTACAGACTTTAAAAATGTGTGTCTAAGAGTTAAGCTTCCCCTCCCCTGCCCACACCACCCCACTAAAACAACACTGGCAAAAGGCCTGGACTCCTACCTGTAAAATTCAAGAAACTAATATTTTTCCTCATTTCAGCTGATACCTCTTTGGTATTCAACACTGTTTACAAATACATTTTCAAAATTCTCTCTTTTCTTGGTTACTGACAACACACCCCTACCAGTTCTTCTCTATGTCTATTCCTTAGTCCTCTCTTTTGGGTCCTCTTCCTCCAATCACCTCTTAATTGTTGCTGCTCTCTAGAGCCCTGACCAAAACCCTCTGTGCTCCTCATTTTATACCATTCCTTTTGTAGTATCAGTGTAGCAGCTGACTTTTATGTCTATATCTCCAGCTCTGACCTCTCTGTTTTGAGCTCCAAACCATTATTTTCAACTGACACAGGGGCAGCATTACCTTGGTGATTCATAGGAACTATAAACCATATATCCTCAAAACTTGTCACCTTCCCCTTCAACTCAGATACTCAGGCAAAAAGTCTGAGAATAAGGTATTTTCTTACTTTTCTATAGTTATTCCTCCCAACGGCCATGTCATGTAAGTACTATCATCCCCATTTAGATATGTGAAAATTGAGGCTCAGAGTAGTTAAGCAGTGTACCCACAAATCCCTCAGCTACTACATGGCAGATTCTAATGCATTTCAGTCTGACTCTGGAACTGGAAATCTTTAACAATTACGTTAAATTCCCCTTACTAGCAGATTCTGTTACAGGGTTTTTTGTCTGGTTTTAAAAATCAGAGAGCACGACTCTGAGGGAAGGGAACACTTAAGAGAAAAGTTTATTGCAGTGATTAGGTTAGGAGGGAAGGTGAGATTACTGAGTACCCTGGTAGGAGTAGAAGCTCAAAGAGTGCAGAGCCAAAGGCAGTAGAGGGAAAAAGTGAATGGAGCCAGGGCATCAGAGCAGGAGGAGCCTAGGTCAAAATTGTCTTCCTTAAGATATTGTCATGAGACAATTGACCTTCCTGAGTTTCAGTTCTACTTGTAGGTAAATGGTTTCCAGGTAGGAAAAGGAAAACATTTTGGTAATCCCAACTTTTGATTTCCATATAATTTGTACTGCAATCAAGGGAGCCTATTGACTGATACACAAGACTGGTAAACATGATGAATAGTTGCAGGATCTAATAAAAGGCGGTCATTTTGGAACAGAACCAAAGGTACAATTTTTGTAGCAAGTTCAACCATAAAAATTATAAGCAAATTGAGAGAGAAAAATAATTATTCTTAAAATATTTTTTCAACTCATTTTGGTTAAGCATTTTTTTCCTATAATTTTTATTCTCTCCTCCCTAGTTTTTTTTAACCATTTTTGTCTTAGGTTTTATTTTTTTAAAATTATTTTTATTAACATATAATGTATTATTTGCCCCAGGGGCACAGGTTTGTGAATCGTCAGGCTTACACATTGCACAGCACTCACCATATCACATACCCTCCCCAATGTCCATAACTCAACCACCCTCTCCATACCACCCCCAGCAACCCTCAGTTTGTTTTGTGAGATTAAGAGTCTCTAATGGTTTGTCTCCCTCCCGGTCCCATCTTCTTTCATTTTTTCCTTCCCCACCCCCCAAACCCCCCACCCTGCCTCTCAAATTCCTCATACCAGGGAGATTATATGATATTTGTCTTTCTCTGATTGACTTATTTCGCTCAACCTAATACCATTTAGTTCCATCCATGTCATTGCAAATGGCAAGTTTTCATTTCTTTTGATGGCTATTTAGCATTCCATTGTATATATGAACCATATCTTCTTTATCCATTCATCTGTTGATGGACATCTAAGTTCTTTCGATAGTTTGGCTATTGTGGACATTGCTGCTATAACATTCAGGTGCATATGCCCCTTCAGATCACTACATTTGTATCTTTAGGGTAAATACCCAGTAGTGTGATTGCTGGGTTGTAGGGTAGCTCTATTTTCAACTTTTTGAGGAACCTCCATGCTGTTTTCCAGAGTGGCTGCACCAGCTTGCATTCCCACCAACAGCGTAGGAGGGTTCCCTTTTCCTCATCGTCACCAACATCTGTCATTTCCTGACTTGGTAATTTTAGCCATTCTGACTGGTGGGAGGTGGTATCTCATTGTGATTTTGATTTGTATTTCCCTGATGCCGAGTGATGTGGAACACTTTTTCATGTGTCTGTTGGTCATCTGGATGTCTTCTTTGCAGAAATGTCTGGTCATGTCTTCTGCCCATTTCTTGATTGGATTATGTGTTCTTTGGGCATTGAGTTTGATAAGTACTTTATTTTGGACACTAGCCCTTTTTCTGATTTTGGACACTAGCCCTTTATCTGATATGTCATTTGCGAATATCTTCTCCTATTCTGTCAGTTGTCTTTTGGATTTGTTGACTGTTTCCATTTCTGTGTAAAAGCTTTTGATCTTGATGAAGTCCCAATATCTCATTTTTGCCCATGCTTCCCTTGCCTTTGGCGATGTTTCTAGGAAGAAGTTGCTGTGGCTAAGGTCAAAGAGGTTGCTGCCTGTGTTCTCCTCAAGGATTTTAATGGATTCCTGTCTCACATTGAAGTCTTTCATCCATTCTGATTCTCTTTTGTGTGTGCTGTAAGGAAATGGTCCAGTTTTATTCTTCTGCATGTGGCTGTCCAGTTATCCCAGCACCATTTGTTGAAGAGACTGTCTTTTTTCCATTGGACATTCTTTCCTGCTTTGTCAAAGATTATTTGACCATAGAGTTGAGGGTCCATTCTGGACTCTATTCTGTTCTGTTGATCTATGTGTCTTGTTTTTCTGCCTGCACCATACTGTCTTGATGATGACAGCTTTGTAATAGAGCTTGAAGTCTGGAATTGTGATGCCACCAACTTTCAATTTCTTTTTCAACATTTCTCTGGCTATTCAGGGTCTTTTCTGGTTCCATATGAATTTCAGGATTATTTGCTCCATTTCTTTGTAAAAAATTGATGGTATTTTGATAGGGATTATATTAACTGTAGATTGCTTTAGGTAGCATAGACATTTTCACAATATTTGTTCTTCCAATCCATGAGCATGGAACGTTTTTCCATTTCTTTGTGCCTTCCTCAATTTCTTTCATGAGAACATTATAGTTTTCTGAGGACTGATTCTTAGCCTCTTTGGTTAGATTTATTCCAGCTATCTTATTGTTTGGGCGCCATTGTAAATGGGATTGTCTCCTTAATATCTCTTTCTTCTGTCCTGCTGTTGGTGTATAGAAATGCAACTAATTTCTGTGTATTGTTTTTATATCCTGACACATTACTAAATTCCCATATGAGGTCTAGCAGTTTTGGAGTGGAGTCTTTGCGGTTTTCCACAAGAAGTATCATGTCATCTGCAAAGAGTGAGAGTTTGACTTCTTTGTCAATTCAGATGCCTTTTATTTCTTTATGTTGTCTGATTGCTGAGGCTAGGAGTCACAGTACTATGTTGAATAGCAATGGTGATAGAGGACATCCCTGCTGTGCTCCTGACATTAGGGGAAAGGCTCTCAGATTTTCCCCATTGAGAATGATATTCGTTGTGGGTTTTTCATAGATGGCTTTGATGATATTGAGGTATGTACCTTCTATCCCTACCCTTTGAAGAGTTTTGATCAAGAAAGGATGCTGTACTTTGTCAAATGCTTTTTCAGCATCTATTGAGAGTATCCTATGGTTCTTGTTCTTTCTTTTATTAATGTATTGTATCACATTGATTGATTTGCAAATGTTAAACCCACCTTGAAGCCCAAGAATAAATCCCACTTGGTCGTGGTGAGTAATCCTTTTAATGTACTGTTGGATCCTATTGGCTAGTATTTTGGTAAGAATTTTTGTATCCATGTTCATCAAGGATATTGGTCTCTAATTCTCCTTTTTGATGGGATCTTTGTCTGGTTTTGGGATCAAAATAATGCTGGCCTCATAAAATGAGTTTGGAAGTTTTCCTTCCATTTCTATTTTTTGGAACAGTTTCAGGAGAACAGGAATTAATTCTTCTTTAAATGTTTGGTAGAATTCCCCTGGGAAGCCGTCTGGCCCTGGGCTCTTATTTGTTGGAAGATTTTTGATGGCTACTTCAATCTCCTTACTGGTTATGGGTCTGCTCAGGTTTTCTATTTCTTCCTGGTTCAGTTGTGGTAGTTTATATGTCTCTAGGAATGCATCCATTTCTTCCGGATTATCAAATTTGCTGGCATATAGTTGCTCGTAATATGTTCTTAAAATTGTATTTCTTTGGTGTTGGTTGTGATCTCTCCTCTTTCATTCATGATTTTATTAATGTGGGTCCTTTCTCTTTTCTTTTTGATAAGTCTGGCAAGGGGTTTATCAGTCTTATTAATTCTTTCAAAGAACCATCTCCAGGTTTTGTTGATTTGTTCTAGTGTTCTTTTGGTTTCTATTTCATTGATTTCTGATCTGATCTTTATTATTTCTCTTCTCCTGCTGGGTTTAGGCTTTCATTGCTATTCTTTCTCCAGCTCCTTTAGGTGTAGGGTTAGGTTGTGTACTTGAGACCTTTCTTGTTTCTTGACTAAGGCTTATATCACTATATACTTTCCTCTCAGGCCCACATTGGCTGTGTCCCAAAGATTTGAATAGTTGTTGTTTTAATTTTCATTCGTTTCCATGAATTTTTTCAATTCTTCTTTAATTTCCTGGTTGACCCATTCATTCATGAGTAAGATGCTCTTTAGCCTCCATGTATTTGAGTTCTTTCCAACTTTCCTCTTTTGATTGAGTTCTAGTTTCAGAGCATTGTGGTCTGAAAATATGCAGGGCATGATCCCAATCTTTTGGTATGTGTTGAGACCTGATTTACGACCCAGGATGTGATCTATTCTGGAGAATGTTCCATGTGCACTAGAGAAGAATGTGTATTCTGTTGCTTTGGGATGGAATGTTCTGAATATATCTGTGATGTCCATCTGGTCCAGTGAGTCATTTAAAGCCTTTATTTTCTTGATGACCTTTTGCTTGGATGATCTGTCCATTTCAGTGAGGGGGGGGTGTTAATATCCCCTACTATTATTGTATTATTGTTATGTGTATCTTTGATTTTATTAATTGGTTTCCAGAATTGGCTGCTCCCATGTTAGGGGCATAGATACTTAAAATTGTTAGATCTTCTTGTTGGACAGACCCTTTAGGTATGATATAGTGTCCTTCCTCATCTCTTATTATAGTCTTTTGTTTAAAATGTAATTTACCTGATGTAAAGATTACCACACTAGCTTTCTTTTGATGTCCATTAGCATGGTAAATGGTTTTCCACCCCCTCATTTTCAATCTGGAGGTGTCTTTGGGTCTAAAATGATTATCTTGTAGACAGCATATCAATGAGTCCTGTGTGTGTGTGTGTGTGTGTGTGTGTGTGTGTGTGTGTGTATCCATTCTGATACCCTGTGTCTTTTGATTGGGGTCATTAGCCAATTTACATTCAGGGTAACTATTGAAAGATATTAATTTAGTGCCATTGTATTGCCTGTAAGGTAACTGTTACTGTATATTTTTTCTGTTCCTTTCTGGTCTACTATGTCTAAGCTCTCCCTTTGCTTAGAGGAACACTTTCAATATCTACTGTAGGGCTGATTTGGTGTTTGCAAATTCTTTTAGTTTTTGTTTGTCCTGGAAGCTTTTTATCTCTCTTTCTATTTTCAATGATAGCCTAGCTGGATATAGTATTCTTGGCTGCATATTTTTCTCATTTAGCACTCTGAATATATCATGCCAGTTCTTTCTGGCCTGCTAGGTCTCTGTGGATAAGTCTGCTGCCAATCTTATATCTCTACCATTGTATGTTATAGACTTCTTGTCCTGAGCTCCTTTCAGGATTTTCTCTTTGTCACTAAGACTTGTAAGATTTACTATTAGGTGACAGGGTGTGGACCTATTTTTCTTGATTTTGATGGGGGTTCTCTGTGCCTCCTGGATTTTGATGCTTGTTCCCTTTGCCATATTAGGGAAATTTTCTACTATAATTCATTCCAATATACCTTCTGCCCCTCTCTCTCTTTCTTCTTCTGGAATCCCAATTATTCTAATATTGTTTTATCTTATGGTATCATTTATCTCTCATGTTCTCCCCTCATTGTCCAGTAGTTCTTTGTCTCTCTTTCACTCAGCTTCTTTATTGCCCATCATTTGGTCTTCTATATCACTATTTCTCTCTTCTGCCTCATTTATCTTAACTGTAAAAGCCTCCATTTTATTATTGCACCTCATTAATAGCTTTTTAAATTTCAACTTGGTTAGATTTTAGTTCTTTTATTTCTCCAGAAAGGACTTTTATTTCTCCAGACAGGTTTCTCTAATAACTAGCATACCTTTTTTGAGCCCAGCTAGCACCTTGAGAATCATCATTCTGAACTCTAGTTCTGACATATTACCAATGTCTCTATTGATTAGGTTCCTAGCTGTCAGTTTTGCCTCTTTTTCTTTTTTTTTCCTGTGGTGAGTTTTTCGGCCTTGTCATTTTATCCAGATAAGAATACATGAATGAGAGAATAAAATACTAAAAGTGTGGCAAAGACCCCAGAAAGATGTATGCTAACCAAATCAGAAGAGACCCAAAACTGGGAGGAGAAGAAAGGGGGAAAAAGGAAACAAAAATAAAAAATTTAAAAAACATATGGTGAATAGAACAGAGCCACCCACTTGATTTTGGGTGTATTCTGGTCTCTTAGACGAAACATCTCCCAAAATTTTAAAGAAAGAAAAACTTATACATATATAAAAAATAAGAGTAAACATGGTAAAGGGATGAAATATGACTGTAAAGATGAAAGTTAAAAAATTCTAAAAAGAAATTGATATGCTAAGTTGATTGGAAAAAGAAAATAAAAAAAAGAGGGGAGAATGTGCTCAGGCTGGAGGCTAGATCAAAGCCACTTGCTAGATTTAGGGTATATTTTGATTTATTAGCAGAAATTGTATCCCAAAATTTTAAAGGAAAAAACCCTATATGTATAAAAAAAATAAAGTTAAATACACTGAAGGCATAAAATATGACTATAACAATGAAGGTTTAAAAGAATTTTTTTTACAAAGGTTTTTTTTTAAGATTTTATTTATTTATTTGACAGACAGAAATCACAAGTAGTCAGGGAAGTAGGAGAGAGAGAGGAGGAAGCAGGCTCCCCACTGAACAGAGAGCCCGATGTGGGGCTCGATCCCAGGACCCTGGGATCATGACCTGAGCCGAAGGCAGAGGCTTTAACCCACTGAGCCACCCAGATGCCCCTAGAAAGGTTTTGTTAAGATAAACTAGTTAAAAACATTAAAAGAGGAAGTAGGAAAAGTTAAAAAATAGAATAAGAAATAAAATCTAAAAAAAAATTAACTTTGCATGACTAAAGGATCATGGGGAAAATGCCATGAATTTTGTGTTACTTTCCCCAGCTCTGGAGTTCCACTGTTCTCCTTGCTCCATCAGCTTGGTCTTGCCTGGATGTTCTTGCTGATCTTCTGGAAGTGGGGCCTGTTGCAGTGAGTATCAAATGTCTTTGCCTGAGGCAGAATTGCACCACCCTTGCCAGGGGCCAGGCTACATAATCTGCTCCAGTTTGCTCTTGATAGCTTTTGTTCTCTGAATGCTTTCCGTAGAGCTCTGGATCATGGAAATGAAAATGGCAGCCTTCCAATCTCTGGCCTGGAGGAGCCAAGATAAGCAGTGATAAGCAGTGATAAGCAGTCAATCACTCCTGTCTCCCTGGTCTCTGGCTGCCCTATGTGCTCACCCTGCCTTTGACTGAGCATTTCTATCTCTGGCACACAGCTCTGTTTGGAGTCTCCAAACCCAGCAGATTCCTGATGTGCATTCCTGTGCCACTCCTCCTGGAGGAGGAAGGAGGGAGTCTCTCTGGATCTGCCATTTGTGTGGTCCCTGCTAGAACAGCAGTGGCCCGGCTGTGCCTTGGATCACAGTTTAAGGTAACCCTGAGCTGAAAGCCCCCCCACCCCCACTGCCTTGGCTCCGTCTCTATAGTTGTCTTCCCTGCTCCGATACCTGGGAGCTCTGCCTCACTCAGACTCCCCTGATCTTTCTGTGACTCCTGGAACCTGAGACCACACTGTCCCCACGAGGGCTCCACCCCCACTTAGCCTCTGGTGTGACATGCCTCAGTGGAGCAGACTTCTTTTTTTTTGTGGTATGCTGCTCCACTGCTTGCTGGGAGTTTGTCCTTCCCCCTGTGGTCTATCTTCCTATTGCTTCAGATTCACTTCTCTGCACATCTTGCCTTTCAGAAAGTGGTCGATTTTCTGTTCCTAGAACTGTTGCTCTTTTCTATCTCCTGTTGTGTTTGTAGGTGTTCAGAATGGTTTGATAACTACATTGCTGAACTCCTGGGACCTAATGCTATTTCAGTCTGCTAGTCCTCCACCATCTTTGTCTTAGGTATTCAACTGAGTATTCCTTTGAGGAATGGAACTCATTCAGTACATCAAAGGCATTGGGGCAACAAATTTCTTTAATCTCTCAATATTCTATCAGTATCTGTTGCTTGACCAGATTGATGTATTCCAACAATGTTGACTGTAAGACAAATCCTATTTTACTATTGACTCACTTAGAATACTGGAGATGTGTTCCAATGTGCACCTCTTCCCTCTTGCCAAATGGAATGATTTACAAATAGTGAATTATGTATCAAGAAGAATTTCTTATTCCCATGATTATTTACAAGGTGGGCTGTTGTTCGGTGTTTCTCTTCTGCCATAGGCCCACTGTTATTTTTATCCTTCTTCAGGAAAAAGATTTATCCTAAGCCTAGTTGACTTCCTAAGCATACATCTTCACTTTTTTGATGGACCTAAATAGTATTTAGAAAGTATAGGTGTGATGTTATATTTCATCACTAAGTACTATGTTTTAACACAAGGTATTCATTCCAGTGTGAAAATTCCTTATGTAACATTCTTAAATACTTCAAAAAGTAAATTAAATGACCTCTTAAGAAATCAATTATCCGAATTAGAATTCAGGTAAAGTGCATTTATTTAAAACAAGATATCATTTTAGTTAAAGCTCAGGTTTCTATCATCTTCTTAACAGCGTTGTCAAAATGCTTTCATGTGGTTTATGGTTTCATTTATAAAAAGTAGAAAAAAGCCAAATACTTAGTCCTAAATTGCTACTGATTTATTGTTGAGTTGACTGGGGCCATAAGGTCTTTATAAACTGATAAAATGTCAGACTGAGAAATTTTTTTGTGTGTTTCAGTTTCTAAATGAGGTATTTGTTATCCTCAGACAAGGTACACAACCTCTGGGTTGTTACATTTAAAATAATAATTTATCATTATCTTATTTCCTTATAATATTCTTAAAAAAATTAAAATTGAGTAAATTTGAAGAGCTAATTGGCTTCATTAAATGGTTCATGAATCAGGCGCTATATCCCACCTAGAGAGTAGATGTTCTAAGGAGCCAGTGCAAAAACAGCAGGTTTTTATAGGAAGGAGAGTGGGACCAAGAAGTTATTAGCAAAACAGTGGAAAGGATTTTCAGTCAGAGTCTCCTTCCTCTGGGGGGGAGGAGGGAGAAGGTTTTATCATGCAGATTACATCATTTTCCTCTGGGGGATGAAGCACTAGTGCTGACCAGAAAGTTTCTGACTAACCTATTAAGACTACATTTCTGGGGGAGATTGAAACTGCAATTAGATTAGGAATTAAATCCTGGTTTGGAAATTTGGAATAGCGTTAAGTGTTCCATCTTGATTGGGCCTGTGGTTTTTTTTAACAGTGTTATGTGAATTTATGGATTAATGATCAGGAAATCTTCTGAGATTCATGGATGAACCTGGCTTTTTAAAGGTGTCTCACAGTTACTCAACTAGTTTATGATATAACTAATTTATGCATTCTGAATATATTCATTATCCTTTCTCTGAACTATTTTGTCCCTTTCTCATGTTTTTATAAGAATTTAAGACCTTCCAGATTGAGTCATAACTGTATTCCCTATAGCCTAAGATTCTACGTTCAACTGTGGCAATAAGACAAATTTTCTGGGAAGATGGATATATTTGCTTTTCATGACATCAATCTTAAAAGTTTAGGAACACTCCCTAAAAATTCTAACTACTCCCCAATTCATTAAGGGTCTGTCATACATAAATGTACTTTAACATCATTATTAAGTATTTTATATTTGGACCTCTGTGTTTTTCTACATGCTGATAAACAACTAATTTGACTAATCTCTACCCATTGAATTGACTGATTTATTGACAGAATATGTTGGGTGCTTTGATATTTTATAGATGCAGCGAAGAGCACACATGATAAACAAACTGAATAGGGAAAACCATTGTGACAGTTAGACCTGAGGGCACTGTCAAGACTCCTGGCATTCGAGATCCCTTTTCAGGGAAACCAAATGGCATGACAGGACCAATTGTCAGATCAGGCTAGCATCAAATATCAGTAACCATAGAAAAATATAGGAACTGATGGTAGACCTGAGTCAGGACCTAAGTACCAGGTGGTATCAAATGTATATGTAAGTATAAGTGACCCTCTCTCTGTCTAATCACATATAAACTGGATGGTCATTTATTTTCAAGATAAAAGTTAAGACAGGAAATTCCAATGGTCTGGGCCATATGCTTCCAGATGATTTACTTAGACAAAATCACTCATTTAAATTGGGTGACGAGGAAAGAAGGGGATATTTACAGAAGTATAGAATCCCAAAGTAGCAAGGAAATGGGACTGATCTAATCATTATTGACCAGAATTCACCTGGAGTATTAGATTCCTTTTGGAAACCATCTTTTTAAGAGATATGATCAGACAGGTGTCCTTTCAGAAGAGGAAATGCCAGTACGATGAAGGAATTCCAAGCCACAGCATAGAGGAACCCAGGGTGTTTAATTAGGAGTGAAAAAAAAATGTTTAGGAAGGGCTGCTTCATCTACAAGGGATTAAATTTGTTCTGTGTGGCTACTGATGACACATCTAAAAGCAGATTTCAATTCAGTATCAACTGGAGGCCGTCTTAACAAGAAAGGGAAGCCTTGATAGTGTTTCTTATTATTATTGGTCTTCAGGTACATAGATGGAGGGCAGGAAGATGTAGGATAGTAAGAGAAGTGCATGAATGCTTGGATCAAGTGAATTGTTGGTAGAGTACTGGATCTGTGTAACTAATTAATAAAAATGAAAAAAAAATGGAAGTACCAGTATAGGTCTCCCATTTCTAATTTTTTTAACCAAGTGAGGTCTGATAAGGTTTTGGGGATAACATATTTTGGCAATGGATATCACTTTTGTTCTCTTCTTGAGTGAAACACATTGGAAATTGGAGCCAAGCTGCCTGGGTCTGAATATAGAGTGTGTCATTTATCAGCCAAATGACCTTAGGAAAAATTCCTTTAATTTTTGTGCCTCAGTTTCATCATCTGTAGAATGGGATAATAATACCTACCTCAAGTGTAAAGCCAATGAATGGTGCCTTGTTCACAGTAAGTATCCCATAAGTGTTATCTATCAGATCTTAATTGAGATGTAGGTATAGGAGTTAGCTCAAAGATAAACTATCAGTGTTAGCACTGATAAAATAGAAATGGAGGTTATGGCTTATATTGGTATCCAAGTAGGTATGCTAATACATTATCCCTGCTCAACTTGCCCACCTGGTCTTTGGCCCGGCTGAACCACCATAGATCTTCTCTGTAGGAGTTAATCTCTTTCCTATTTGGCACAGAATGTGAACATCCATGAACAAGATTGCTCCAGAAATGGAAAAACTCAGGAGGGGCTAAGTTGAAGATACTCAGTTCCTTTTTTCCTAACTTATTAAATCAAATAATTCACTTCTACTCCCCCAGAGAGGAGTAAATGAGGAATAAAAGAGGAGTATTATTCTAGTGGAGCTCTCCTCCCATGGAGATCTAAGACAGAAATGAAGGTTTACCTTCTAAAGAGGACACTAAGAAAAAAAAAAAACCTATCATTTCAAACACCATCATTTCATATCCCCCAAATAGAGTAAAGCAAAGTTCTTTAATAAACTTAGCCTTCTACCACATTGCCCTGATTTTTCACAGACCTGCAAAATTTCATTAGGATTTGGCACCAATCCTTGGACTAGCCTTTGGGAGCCACTAAACCGGATGACTTTTAAGTGCTTCTAACCATGAGATGTTACAATTCTATGATAGAATTTCATTTGTACCTGGTCTGCAGAAGAGAACCAAGGGACTAAACATGGGGCAAGAGACAGGCAGATCCTGAAAATGTGTTTGTGAAAGGGTTGGCAGAGCAGGGTATTTTTTTCTCCTTGGAATCCTTAATCATATTTCCATACTGTCGATATGAAGAAGAATTTATCTAAAAGCCAGAGGCTTGTTGTGAGGAGAACTTGATGTTGAACCTCTGTGCCCAGTTTTGAGCTTTGGGATTTTCATTGCCAGCCTATGCACCATGATATTTGGAAGAAAGTACAGCTGTGTCAGGTTTAGCATCTCTCTCAATAATAACATTTCAAATGTGTTTATTTCTTTGTCTTAGTATTTTATTACCAGCTTGTTCTCATCCCACATGTAGTCCTACTCTGCCCCCCTCCTTGTAAATGGATGAAGCTACGTTGCAGCAAATTGAAATAGAAAACCACATGTCCAGGGTGATTTATCATTAACATGAAATTCTATCCTAATCTGAAAGTTGAGGAGCAAGAATCCCAAGCTATTTCAAAATTCATATTATAAGACAGACAATCAGATACCCCCAAACCACAACATCTTGTACTCTATTAATTGTACACTGACAGAGCCCTTTGGTTGCATTTGTATTTCCGAATAAATACAAACATATGTCACCATTTTTTATTGATTTTTGACTTTCCTAGGAAGGAAATGCTGTTAAATTATAATAAATGGTGTCAACTAAAACAAATAGCATAAAACCCATTAAGAAGGCATTTATTGCAGAACTTGGTTTGATTTGTTGGCTTCAGTTGAAATCTTGTCAAAATAATGTCTTTGGAAACCAAATAAAAATTTGTTTGCAAAATTGTCTGCAGCAAGCATTTCTGGAGCATAAAAATCCTTAAGAATCAATATGGTTTTATTCAGTATGCAAATGTACTGAAAAGCATTAGAGCAAAAATTCCATTGCTGAATTATATGATAGTGTTAGTGAATTAATAAATAATAATAGATGATACATAATATAGTAACTGAATGAGATAATACACTTATGAAGAAGTAGAGGGAGAAAAAGATTAAGGGGATAATCTTGGGAGAAGATCAATTTTCAGATAAGCTAAACTAACATTTTATATTCATAAAATTAATGGAGTTTAGTTCTGTAACTCACAAAGTCCAGTTAAACTAAATTTCACTGCAGCCTTTAAAAAGGGAAAGGAGATGAGATGCAAAATGCCTGCTTCTGAAGTGATAATCATTTGAGTTCTAATATTAGTCAGCCTGCAACTATAATTTGCATAACTGTGTTTGCCTTCCAGGTAATTGGGAATTTAATTGCTATCAGAATAAAATTTGAGTCTTAATTCCAAATGATGTCAGTGCAATGTATCCCAAAGTGCAGTATTGAGAGTCACTGTAATTAGGCAGATGAGAGGGCTGCAGTTGGAGTTGGGTTTCAATATAAAATCAAAAAGAGTTTATTTTCAGTATACCCCAGGTTCTCTTCTGCACCAATCCTCTTTCTCCTTTCACTGCCTTCCAGGATGCAGTTGTCAAAAAATGCCTCACCTGTGGAGCTGAAGCTGAGTCTGCCTTTCTTTGGCTCTCTCTTCTCCTCCCACTGAAACAGAGCCACCTGACTTTCCACCCTGTTTCTAATCTCATTCCTGGTATGTTTAAAGGAGCTAATTTGATAAATAAGTCAATGTCTTTATGCTTTATTTCCCCCAAGTAGTTTATTTTTATTTTTGCCAAGTAATATAATAATAATAAAAATAAAAACAAAAATAAACTGAATCTCAACTACCAACTACTATCACCACAGTGTCATAAATGAAAGGGCACTTTAATATCCTTCCCCACTTCAATGAAAGTAGGAAGGATATAGTTGCAGAAGAAAGAACAATCCTTTTAACTGAATACATTTAGCTTTATGACAACTCTCATTACATTGACCTTATTTGTCTGATTTTGTAAAAAATAAGTGAGACTTCATCACAGCCCAGCACTATTTTGTGAACTGGTGTTTGAACATTATTTTGTTTTGTTTTTAACTTGATAGCATTGCTGTGGTGTTCAGAAAAGAGGGCTATGGTTCTTGTTATTGATTTTCTGTGGTAAAGTACAGTTATGGGATAAAGCAGGAAGAGGCTATGGGGCTCATCTTAGGTGTTGGAGATCTGGGGTAAAGTAGAAAGAATGCATGGAGTACAAGAAAGACAAATAAGGCATGATAAGTGGGGAAGGAAACAGAGGCATAATAGGGATTTTACAAACCTGACTGTTCAAGGAGAAATGCCTGCAGGTTCTTTTCCTGGTTCTCACAATCTCTTTGACATGAGTAGTTGGAATTATAGGGTTTTGTATGGTGGGGCTGGCTTTTTGCTGTCCACATCACACTGTGCAGCCAGCTTCCTTGTCTCAATGATTGGATACTGCAATTCCTCTTCCTCTGTAAGGCACAATTGATATTACCCCATTCTAGGTTAGCAAGACAGCATTTCAAAATCGATTTGAATTTTGCAAAGTGTTTGGTAAGCAAAGTCTTTTAGAATCAGGGAGAGTGAAGTTGCTAAATTATGTATATGTTATATTGCACATTGTATATTTGTATGTGTATGTGTATTCCAACTTCCAGTATAGATCATACCAGTTTTTTTTCTTTGCTAAAAAATGGACCAAAGGAACTAAATCAAAGCTTGAACTAAGTGCTATCAGGATTCTGACATTGGGGGTTGTTAGAAGCATTGTGAAGAAAAATCCAACAGAACAGTGCCCTGTTGTTAGCTGTGAGCGAAACACAGAGACCATCAGAGGGAGTACTTTAACTGCTGTGAAAGGGCTCAAATAAAGACAGATAATAAATGTACAACAAACAATCTAATGTCAGAAATGATCACTATTGCAAAATGAGACTGAAAACCCATTTTTTAGCAATTTCTACTGATGAAGTCCCAACTCCAGCCATGGCCAATATTAGCTAGATGATTCTCTGAATATGGCTAATGTGGGATCTTGCAAGGACAAAGAGGATTTGCTCACTAACCAGTAAGAGGTACTGGTCATGCATGCTAAATGTGTTAATAGTTCTGGTCTTTAATAGTACCAATTTAATGAAGATGATGTTATGCCTTTTTAATTGTTCATCTGTGATTTGACATTAGCTATCCTTTCTGACAACTGTGAAGATTTGTTGGCCAGCACTGACATTATCTGAAACCTAGGTCTTTAAATTATCAGATCATCCCCACATTTCCTTTGTCTTTGCCTTCCCTAGTGCTTGGTACTCTATTGATGGGACCCACTTGCAACCCAGACCACACCCCACCCTATTCCTAAGTCAATTTTTAAATGACAGAAAATATACCAGCAACCTCAGACCTCTTTAGTGGAGCTTGAAACACTGAGCCAGGAATGAGCTTTATGCATTCATAATTCTACCCCTGAATTTCAGTGCTCCCCACCTCTCTTTCTAGGTGACTCTTGTTTTAATCTCTCACTCTATCCAGTTTGCCCAGTAGTTCCACCATATCTCCCTCTAGGGCTATGCCCCCCACTCTATATCTTGCCTACTTCATGCCAATCTTCTTTCCCTAGACTCTTGTCCCAGCCCGCTCCTTGGTATCCTATCAATTGGCAAGATATGGACAAGTCATGATGATGATAGACACTATGCTTGACTTCTGGGTTGGAAACTTTCTATAATTTCTTGTTGCTGGATTATATCTTCTCGTTTTGACCATTGTTTTAATCTATGGAGACTGCTCTGGAAATCACTATCCTGGCTAAGGTCAGCCTCTGCATTCCGGTCAGGTTTCCTCAGCACCTATCCTAGTTAATGGGTCTTTTTTTGGTCCATTTTCCTTTTCCATCATACTCTGTGACTGAATCTATCTGTGATTTGTCTTTGTAGGTGATGTAATGGGTACTACAAAAAGCTGTATCCTGAAATCTCCACCTGTGATACCTTCAATTTATTACTATTAGGTTTAGCCCTTTGAAATAAGGGATTGTGTCTATAGCAGACATCTGTTAAAATGTATATCTTCCAGTAATCTTTGTAAGAGTAGACTAGGCTAGTTTGTGGCAATGAGTAAACCCAAATGAATGTGTAATATATCAACACAATAATTTATTTCTTGCTCACATAGTAGTTTGTGTGAATATTCAGATCATCAGGAGGTTCTCCTCCTCATAGTCATTTAAATATTTGAATTGTCCCTATCTTGTGGCCCCTCAATTTCCTAAGGCCTCATTGACATCTATACCCAGCTGGTGGGAAAGAAGAGTGAACCTGGAGAGTCAGTAGATTTTGAAGGACAGCTAACAGTCTCTGCCATATCAAATAAGGATAACACACTGATACATTTTTTAGCTTTTGATACCTTAACACAGTTTTGTTCATTAAATTACTAATACTTTAGGAAGCAGGTTACAAAAGAATAGGATATAGGCTAGATGTGGGGAGTGCAATAGGAGAGTAGGGGAGTACATTGCTAATATATGTCAGTGATGGGAAAAGTCAGGTTTCTTTCTTTTCTTTTTTTTCCCCATTGTTTAATCTATGACCAACGTGGGGCTCAAACTCACAAACTTGAGATCAAGAATTGCATGCTCCACTGACTGAACCAGCCACATGCCCCAAGGTCAGGTTTCTTTGTTGTGACAAACGTGTGGGGACAGGACTCTCAGAAAACCAGGGGTCAGTAAGAGTGTCTGTTTTGTTTCAGGTTAGACCTGGTTCTACTATTTATTCAAAATGCATGCCAAATGAGGGTCTTCAAAAGGTGAACAATCTAGTTTTGTGTCTATTTCTGCCAGTCATCTCTGTCTTTTTCAAGGAGTGGGAACAAAATACTTCCAAAGCCCTGGTTCTCAGTATGCTCCACCAGGTTCCTACGTCTCATAAGATTTTTCAACTTAGTACCACACCGGAAGAATTAAAATCCCATCAATTTCATGATTCTTAGTCTTTGCTCAGGTCACAATGAAGCAATAGCTTTCTTTTAGCTATCCAGTTGGTGTCAGACTGCCCACTGGGATCCTTTAATGTATGAGGCAAAATCTTTTCATGTAGATATTGGGTTCTGTTTCCTGTTTGGCCACTTTACACAAACAAGGACGGACCTCTGGTTCATTTTCGTCTTCTCTTCCTCCACAGCCCTACAGACTGTGAGAGACTGACCCATGCTGGTGACCTACTGACACATCCTTAACCACCTGGGCTGGAGCCTGAGTTGATTAGGCAGGAAACGGGGAGCTGAGTGGGAGGGTGGGTGTTGCCAAGCAATGAGCCTCAGCTATTGTCTGCAGAGTTGTTAATGGAGCTGAATCTGGTTTGTGTTTAGCTGAAAGCACTTTGTAAAGGCAGACAGGAGGCAAAGGTCTGGAGATACAGGGGCATAGAAACCATAGCTTTTGCTTTTTAGCTTGTGTCCTGGATATTTTCACTGAATGGCAAAAGAATCATTAAAGGTGGAGAGTCATGGGCAGTCTATCCATCTTGGATGAATAGATATCTAAGAGTCTTAGGGCCTTGTTAGTGGTAGATGGCTATTCATATAATATGATGTGAGGAGTGCTCCAAAATACCCTTTTCTTGCAGTGCCTTACACCCTATTATTAAAGATTACTGTTCAAGGACTTTCTAAATGAATTTAATAAGTGTAGTTTATTTAATAAATACTTGTGTAGTATTTACTATATGCTAGGCCCTGTCTAAGGGCCTTATACATATTAACATACTTATTCCTTTTAATTCCAGAGTCTGCTCTTAACCCTTACACTATTCTGCATCTCAGAACATATGATGTCACATTTATTTTGGAGATGTGTAACCCATTCTAGCAGGTATTTTTTTACCTAATCATAATACTATCCCTTCCACCTAGTAGAGAGCAGGACTCCAAATACTTTGAAAGGAAGGGGCATAAATGGGTCTGATGAAACTGTTGCGGGGGATGAGGGTGTCAGGATGAGGGTCTTATTAAAGGGCTAGGTCTCCTAGTACCTGTGCTCCTTAAACATGCAGCATTTAAGGAATAGTGCTCTCACTTCTTCTATTTCGTATGAATTTGATTCCAGTGGTTAGCATTTTCAGTCTCACCTCTTGTCTTTATTTTAATTTAATTTTTTTGTTTTGTTTTTTATACTCAGAGGTGATATAGGCTGGATATGAAACAGATGGACTTCCATTCACCCAGGGAACAAAGAGTGTTTGGGGCTGACTAGGAAGCTATGGGTGACCATCTTAAAACTGGTTTCCAGTTCTGTATTCAGAGTTGGTGCACCTTGTGTAGAGGCTGCTATGACAGGATTTCTTCCTCTTGCCTGGTTTCACTATGGATAATTTGGTGCTAGATGCTGCTTTCCGATCATTCAAAGCTCCCATTAACTTCCTCCACACACTGTACTTTATAGGTGACTGACTGTCTCCTCCATTGGCACCATGTGGCAAAGGGTCACTCTGTCCAGAATATTTTCACATAGTCCATTGTTTTTAGTCTATAATGCTTTTTATACACCCCTGCACATGGCTCTTCAAAACCTCAATTTTCTGTATTAGACTTACGTGTCTCACTAAATATTCCAGAGCAATATCTGATGGAAAGGGGGTTGGTGATTTTGGTATGTATTACCCCACCAGTCCTTGTCCTCAGAACATTTTCCCCTGCCAGATACTAAGTCCATCATTCACCAGAAATCCAAGCACCCACTATGCTCAGGATGCTAAGTAAGCTACTCTAGTAAAGTAAGCATGCTTTAGGCACTCTGAACTGACCTCACTGGGCCATTACACTCTCCGTTCCTAAAGAAAGAAAAGCTATCTTGATTGACAAACAGACTTTTCATTCCCTGTGTGTAACTGGGGATTCAGCTCTTACACATCGGCACTGAGCTCATTGTCTTCATAATTAATGCTAAAAAGAACAGATTTGGAAAGAACACAGAAACAAGAGGCTAGGTCTCCAGAGGGAGCCTTAGAAGTGGATTCGGTGCATTTTTCCCTACACCATTAATCCCCCATGGTCACATGTGGGGAATACAAATGCCTTCCTCAGGCCCTCCGGTTCAATTTCACCATAAGACAATTGACCTATCGCCACTGTGAGGAGCAAAGCCTTGAACAAAGCAGCTGCCAAAAGGACTTTGTCAAGCTGGAAATGAATTATTAATACGGTTCTGAAAGGGAATGGCATCAGAAACCAGGCTCCTTATTATTTACATTAATGAGCTGGAAGACAATGCAGTGAACAAAATCCCAAATTTAGAGAATGCTACATTTTGAAGTTCAACGAGTAAAGAAACAATGAAATCCAACAAATGTAAATCCAGACTAATATGTCTCTGCCCAAAAAGCCCAAAGGGGAAATATTTTCAGAGCAGGAAAGGGCTAAATCAGGGTGTCAAGTCAATACTGAAATTCCCTACTGTCAGTTTGAGAATGAAGTTCAGACTTAGGAAGAAAAAATGTCAAGATTGCCTGCTGAACAGGAACAATACAATGCACCTATCCAAAGGAGGCAGCATTATCTCTATTAGAGATGTGTTCCCAGTACAATATGCCATTTGTCTCTTATCTGAGTTAAACAATAAATTATTCCAATAATATATCATATTCTGTGCCTCACATAGATTCCAAATCTTCACAGCTTGATTGGCAGAAGCTTGTGTGTATGTGCAGGCTTTCTGTGTACATCCTCTAATGCTAACTGTTTTTCTTCTGCTACAGATAGAGTCCTCTTTCCTACCAATAATCTCCCATCCTTGATCGGAAATGGTCTTTTGTTTAACCCTCTCTTTCTTCACTCTAGCCATGTATTCTAAATATTTCTGTGAGCCCAGTCTGGTGATACCATAATCAGGCCTTGCCTTCATAAGAAGCATAATGATTTCCTGAGACAGGAGACAAGGCAATGTTTTGCCTCATTGTAATAAATCCTTTCCCAAACTGGTATTTTTATTTTGTTTGAACTATCCTTTGTCCTATTCTATATCTCTTAGTTTCTCTACATTTGGTCACTTGTCCTCTTTCACATTTGTACCTTTTACAGAGCTCCCAGTTCCTGTCTTATCCTATCTTCAAGTGTATGTGACCTCTTGGTTATTAGTTGTGTATCAGGCATCTGACCCATTACATACCCTCACCTTTACTGTTCCCTTTTGCTATGACTCTACCTTGCTTAGTCTGCTTGACCCAGACCCACTGACTACTCTGATTTTTAGAAACTGCATAATCTTTATTAAAATTCCTTACATTACTGGCCTGCCTTTTCTCTTAAGTAGTACTTGGACTTGATAAAATTGATGCTTTGGAGTGATGGCATTATGGCTACTTTTCTTGTAGAACTCTACTATTTTTTTCTAATAAGGCTTTGGGTCAGTTTGAGGAGAGATAGAAGGATGGCTGAGGGTGTGCATGTGTATGTGTGTGTACTTGCACACACCCCTAGGGAGCTACTTGGAAATTAATTTGATCACTCTCTGTTAAATATCTATTGCAGCAGAGCAGGAATTTTAAAATAGTCTTAAACAGTGTCAATAATTTCACTTCACAGTGGTAGACCTGGGCTAAACTTGAATCTTGGTCAGGAAAGCCTTTGGCAAAACTTGAGAAGGGTTTGATCTGATTTAGCTGCTTTTATTAGTAGAGCATAATATAGCACATGTGTATAATCTTTTTTGAAGTAACAATGGTGACTGATCATAAAAGATCTTTGGCATTTAACAGTTTAAAAATTATTTTAAAATATATTGTTATTTAATCTTTTTATTAGGTCAAACTATATGAAATTGCTGCTATTTGAACATTTGGACCTACAAAATGAAATGATAATCTCATACAGTTCACCCTCATAGTTTACAGATGAGGCAGTTGAGGTTTAGCAAGATTAAATGGCTTCTCCAAGGTCACTCATTTGCACACTAAGTAGTATAGCTGGGATTCAGATTCCCCTGTCTCACCTTCATTTTCTCCATTGCTCTTTTGTTTCAAGTTCAAGATTCTTTTAAAAAGCACTGGCCACAATTTCCAGAGCTCAAGTATTAGTTTTTTATCTACAGTGGCCCACTGGAATTAATGATTTTGAAAAGTTCCTGAACATTTAAGAACAGTAAAAAATCTTAAACTGACAAAGAAAAAGAATAACAAATCCTCATGCAAATAGTAATGCCCCACCTGTGTGTCCTCTGCTTTGGAATATGACAGTATCTGGATATCTGTCTCACACTTGTTTCTCCCCTAATCCCTACTTTTTTAATTTGTTGTATCTTTTTTTAAATCATCTTCTCTTTGTTATTCTCCATCCCTTCTACCCCAATCTTTTGTCTTGAGCTTAAGCTCTTGAGCTTACTTCTCTCTTTGGAGGTCTTTTTCTTGGCCAAGGTCTGATTGTACAACTGACCTCAATTCAATTAATTTCACCCAATACTGTGGAACAGGAAAACTGGAGTCCAGAATCAGGCATCCCAGCAGGAGCTACTGCCACTTGCTCTCTAAGAGCTTCCTGTTTCCTAACAGGAAGAGTTTCCAGAAGAAGTTGGCTGGTGTCCCACCCTGTGATGCTAGTGATGTTGTCCCAAGGAGACATCCTTCCTCTCTTTGCTGGGCCACAATACTATTGTGAAGTGGTGCTTCACCTAATTAAGTCAAACTGGCGAGCATTGTGCATATTAATGAGCACCGTAATGAGCATTAATTTTTGATGTTCTTTGTTAACAAGCATCATAAACTATGACAAATTTTGGTTTGACTTTGTGCCAAAATGAAGATGAGCGCTTTTTTAAGGCTGTAAATCCAAAAGATTCCCCTGGGATGTGGAGGGCTGTTCATTAATACTTCTGGAGCACCCGGTGTCAATTCAGACAAATAAAGGGCCCAATACGGTTCCTATTGCCCTTTCCCCCACCTGCCTTCATCTTGCCTTTTTTTTTTTTTTAAGGGGATACTCCCCTTAAAGCATATACACAGGCACACTCAAAACCACTTTTCACTTTAGACAGTTGGGAAAAATGTTCACATCTTCGGAGTTACTAGACCTAGTAATTGCCTGCAAATTTCAGATAATGAAACTTCCAGCTTCAAAACACAAATGCTTGGCAGGGATAAATAGATGGATGGAGAGATGTTTCTTTTAATTGAGAATTGGAAATGTCATTAGAATTTCTTTTAAAGAAGCCACGTTTTGTTCTGCTTGTTGTTAAATAAGAAAAGTGCAAGCAATGATGTGTTTAAGGCACACGTCAAACCCAGAAGGAAGAATAGGGATGTTGGGAGGGGCATGAAAAGGTCTTTTGGTTCCAAAACTTCTTCCCTGAGGGCATACCAAGGTGCCCCAATTCCCCTCATTAGGTTTCCTCTTTAGGGGTTTTCTGTTTTAATGGAGCTAATGTTTTATATTACCTGGGAGGAGTAACCCATTAGTTACCTGGTAACAAGATTTGATTATTTCATTACATTCATTGCCAAACCTCAGGCTGAGTGATTAAGGGCCTGAAATATAGAATGAGTTTACTTTGTTGGAAGAATAAGGCTGGGTTGGGTAGCCATAAGGAAGTCATGGGGCAGGAGGTTACTAGTATCTTGGTGTGGATGGGCACTGAATAGTAACTTTTTCCTGCTTTCCAAATTTCCTAAATTTGCTATAGATCTTTCCATGCTAGATCTACTAAAATGAGGACATAAGGGCTAGATGTGTGGAGATTAAGAATATGGGTTTTGGCTTCAGATAGTCCTGGGTTCAAATCCCAGCTCAAACAACTCCTAGCTGTGCAGTCTTAGGGAAATCACTTAATCTTCCTTAGCCTTAGCTTCCTCATTAGGGAAATGGGACTATGTGTAGGAACACCTACCTCACAGGAATTTGCATAGATTAACATGAGTTGATTTGTATAAAGAGTTTAGCACAGTTGCTGACAATAAACAAAAAATAACGAATGTTATCTTTTTGTAAAATGGTCTTAATAGTCTGATGTGTGGAGTATGCAAGAACTCAGAGTCATCTCTCTCTCTCTCTCTCTCTCCTTTCTTCCTTCCTTCCTTTCTTCCTTCCTTTCATTTTTCTTCCCTTCCTCTAACTCCACCTCTCTATTACTTGCTTTTTTAAAAAAAATACCTTTGTTGTGGGTTATCTATGGAGTTTTTATCTTTCTCAAATAGATTTCCTCATCAGTCACTGCCGTTCTCAGGTCTATCTCCCGTGGCTCCCTCCTCATTGTATTCTTGTGGATGATTTCAACACTGTTTACGGCATCTAATGAGTTCACAGCACATCTGCCTTCCTGATCAAAGAAGGGATTTCAAATCCAAAATGAAATAGGTTTTGGGTGAACTCTGATATTATTTCCCCTTTCATTGCTGCCCATAATAAAAGTTGTTCTCTCAATGTGTTACCTTCTTACCTGCCAGTAATGTGGAATGAATAAATGAGATAATAATTTGGTATAGGGGAAGGAGGTAAGAAGAAGAGGTGGATTTTGCAAGGATTTTCTCTATTGCTATTAAATCCAGGAGTAAATTTTGGCTGTGCTTGTGGGCATGCAACCACATTTAATGTGACAGGCAGACTCAGTCAACTGACACCTACTTTTTATGTGTCCAGTTCTATGCCAGGTGCCCCAAAGCTACTAAGACTTATGAGACACTATTTCTGATCATGAGTTGCTTAAAATCTAGCTTAAAAGTTCAGATTATATATTTAATAGTTGAATAATATTATAAATAATAGTTCATAAAACTATTAAATGAAAATGAAGTGGAAAAAGTTTTGTGGGGGAAATGGGACCTGAGCTAGGCCTTGAAGGTTGAGTTTGGATAGTAGAGGAAGATGGAAGGCATTCCAGTTATACATATATTGCCGGTGGTAAGGAATAAAGAGAGAAACTACTAATAGCCTAGTAGCAGGAATAAATATGATGTGTCCATGAGACAATGAAAACAGAATGTGAATGACAGAAGCAAAAAGTACCTTGTAGAGAGCAGTGGGAAATATGACTATAAAGCATAAATACGGCCAGCTTCTAAGGGATTGAAAGACTGGCTGAGGATTTTTTTGTATACAATGTGATGATGTGGTAAATTTATGCTTTGCAGAATGATTACCAAGAACGAGATAATTAACACATTCATCACCTCACATAGTTAATTATTTTTGTGTGTGTTTGGTAAGAATGTGTAAGATCTACTCTCAGCAACTTTCAAGTATAAAAGACCATATTATTATAAATCGTTACCATTCTCTATACTAGAACCTCAGAACATATCCTTCTTATAAATGAAAATTTGTGCCCTTTGACCTACACGACTCCCATTTCCCTTTCCCTCCAGCCCCTGCTAACCACCATTCTATTCTGTTTCTATGAAATCAGCTTTTTAAAAAAAGATGCCATATATAAGTGATACTATACAGTATTTTTCTTTCTCTGTCTGGCTTATTTCACTTAGCATAATTCCCTCCAGGTTCATCAGTGTTGTTACAAATGGCAGGATTTCCTCCTCCTTTATGGCTGAAACATATTCCTCTGTGTGTACGTACGTGTGTGTGTGTATGTGTGTGTGTGTGTGTGTGTGTGTATTTATCACATTTTCTTTATCCATTTATCTGATGAAGGACATATTTTGGCTAATGTGAATAATGTTGCAATAAACCTGGGTTACAAATATCTCTTCAAGATACTGATTTCAATTCTTTGGATATATACCCAGGAGTGAGATTGCTGAATCCTATAGTATTTCTACTTCTAATTTTTTGAGAAACTTTCATAGTGTTTTCCATAATGGCTATACCATTTTATATACTCATCAACAGTGGACAGTGTTCCCTTTTCTCCATATCTTCGCCAACTTGTCTTATTGGTAATAGACTGAGATTGCATGATAGGTAATAAGGAGCCATCATATGTTGAGAAACAGGGATGTAATGGGATTAGAGCAGAGAGATCATTGAGGTAGGGATTAGGTGAGAAGCCATTGCAATGGTATAAGGCCTACAACTAAACCAAATTCCAGGAGCATCACCTTTAGTGTCCCCTGGGAGCTTGTTAAAAATGCAGAATTTTTCAGGCCTTACCCCAGGCCTACTATTTAAGTTATCCCTCATTGTGTAACAAATCACCTCAAAACTTGACAGTTTAAAACAGCAAGCATTTATCTCACATTTTTGTGTTCAAGAATCTCAGTGTAGGGCTTAGCTGGGTGGTTCTAGCTCAGGATCTTTCATGAAATTGTAGTCTAAATTTTGGCTGGAGCTATAGTCATCTGAAGGCTCGACTGGGGCTGAAGGGCCTGCTTCCAAGCTCATTCATGTGGCTGTTGACAGGAGGCTTCAGTTTTCACTAGCTGCTTGTTGGACATTTTAATTTATCACTATGTTGGGCTCTCCATATCCTGCCTGAGTGACTTCTCAACATGGTAACTGGATTACCCCAGAGTGAGTGATCCAAGAGAGAGAGACACAGAGCGACTAAGAGAAAAGCCACATTGTCTTCTATAATCTAATCTGAGACGTGATATACCATTATTTTTGTCCTATTTTCTTGGTCATGCAAACCAACTCTGATACAATATAGGAGGAGACAAAACAGGAAGTAAATAATAGGAGTTGGGGAATGATTAGAGACCATCTTGTAAGCTGGCTACCATACCTACTGGTTCAGTATCTGCATTTTAAAAGTTCTCCAGGTTATATGTATGCATGTTATATACTGGCCTAAGGTAATATTCCTGCAAAAGCAAATGGTGAGGGAGAGAGATGTGAAAGAATAAAGTTATTGATTCAGTATATCTAGGGAATGAAGTAGAAGGAAGAATCAAACTAAAGAATCCAGTTTCTAGCTTAGGAGATTAAAAAGTAGGAAGGTTGAGATGAAAAGGGGATGACATGCTCACTTTGACATGCTGAGTTGGAGGCAATGGGATATCTAGATTTGAAACTTTGAGAATGTGATGCTGGCATTTTGGTGAAAGGTGAACTGGGAGAGACAGCCGTAGAATAAAGGTAGTGAAATCATAAATGAGTGTAGAAAGTTTGAGACAAATGAAAGGACTGAGGCAATGGAGAGGAAGGGGATCTAAAATTAATTAGCAGTAGTCGAAAGTGGAAATTATAAGCAAAGTAGAAGATGGGTGGGCAGGAGATGAAGCCAAGAAATCTAAAATGCTAGGGAACAATTGTTTCTATTTAAATTGTTTCTATTTAAAAATTATTTAATTTTTAAAATAGGTATTACTTAAGTATTTGGTACAATATTCAGAAGGTATAAAAGTAAGTCACCTTTCATTCTTGTCTTTCAGCCAGATGTATCCACCCAGGTATGTTCTTTGCATATTTATTTATTTAAAAAATGTTTATATAGCACTTACTCTGTGTTAGGTAGTATTCTAAGACTTTTATAAACATTAACTAATTTAATCCTCAAAGAGCCCAAACATGGTAGGTAATATTATTTTCCCCATTATACAGATGAGGCAATTGGCACAAAGAAGTCACATAAGTATTAAGTGGTAGCACCAAGAATCAAATTCAAGCTGGTTGACTTCAGAGTTCATACTCTTAACCATTAGGTTCGACTTACTTTCATATATATACATATATATATATACACACACACACACTATATATATACACACACACACACACACACATATACATATATATATACACACACACACATGTATATATATATAAATTTGGGGGAATACATATATTTCCCCAAATTTTAACAGATGGTAGCATACTATAGACCACAAACATTGTTATGGCACTTACTTTTTCATTTAAGTGTATATTTTGGAGAGCATTCTGTATCAGTAACATATGGATGTCTAATGATTGGACAACCATAATCTTTTTTTTCTACTTTCAGGTATAGTGCTCAGTAATTTGTCAGTTGCGTATAACACCTACTGCTCATCATGTTATGTGCCCTCCTTAATGCCTATTACCTAATTACCCCATTCTCCCAGCCCCCTTCTTTCCAGCAACCCTCAATTTGTTTCCTGTAGTTAAGTGTCTCTCATGGTTTTTCTCCCTCTCTGGTAATTTCCCATTTAGTTTTCCCTTCCTTCCCCTATGATCCTCTGCATTGTTTCTTATATTCCACATATGAGTGAAACCATATCAAAATTGTCTTTCTCTGATTGACTTATTACAATCAACATAATACTCTCCAGTTCAGTTGACATTGATGTAAAGGGTAAATATTCATTCTTTCTGATAGCTGAGTAATATTCCATTGTGTGTGTGTGTGTGTGTGTATGTGTATATATACACATACACACACACACAAACATACCACATCTTCTTTATCCATTTATCTGTCAGTGGACATCTTGGCTCTTTCCACAGTTTGGTTATTGTGGACTCTGCTGCTATGAACATTGGGTGCAGGTGCCCTTTCGGATTAGACCTACCATAATCTACAAACAAATTCCCTATTGATTAATTTAAAATACTTCTAATCTATTACAAAAACTCAAATTTATATCTTTATATATTTGCCATTTATTATACATTAATATATATGTAGAATAAGTTTTCTTCTTTCTTTCTTTCTTTCTTTTCAGTGTAACAATATTCATTGTTTTTGCACCACACCCAGTGCTCCATGCAATACATGCCCTCCTTAATACCCACCACCTGGCTACCCCAACCTCCCACCCCCCGCCCCTTCAAAACCCTCAGGTTGTTTTTCAGAGTCCATAGTCTCTCCTGGTTCACCTCCCCTTCCAATTTCCCTCAACTCCCTTCTCCTCTCCATCTCCCCATGTCCTCCATGTTATTTGTTATGCTCCACAAATAAGTGAAACCATATGATAATTGACTCTCTCTGCTTGACTTATTTCACTCAGCATAATCTGTTCCAGTCCCTTCCATGTTGCTACAAAAGTTGGGTATTCACCCTTTCTGATGGAGGCATAATACTCCATAGTGTATATGGACCACATCTTCCTTATCCATTCGTCCATTGAAGGGCATCTTGGTTCTTTCCACAGTTTGGTGACCATGGCCGTTGCTGCTATAAACATTGTGGTACAGATGGCCCTTCTTTGCACTACATCTGTATCTTTGGCGTAAATACCCAGCAGTGCAATTGCAGGGTCCTAGGGAAACTCTATTTTTAATTTCTTGAGGAATCTCCACACTGTTCTCCAAAGTGGCTGCACCAACTTACATTCCCAAAAACAGTGTAATAGGTTTCCTTTTTCTCCACATCCTCTCCAACACACGTTGTTTCCTGTCTTGCTAATTTTGGCCATTCTAACTGGTGTAAGGTGGTACCTCAATGTGGTTTTAATTTGAATCTCCCTAATGGCTAGTGATGATGAACACTTTTTCATGTGTCTGATAGCCATTTGTGTGTCTTCACTGGAGAAGTGTCTGTTCATATCTTCTGCCCATTTTTTTGATATGATGATCTGTTTTGTGTGTGTTGAGTTTGAGAAATTCTTTATAGATCCTGGATATCAACCTTTTGTCTGTACTGTCATTTGCAAATATCTTCTCCCATTCCGTGGGTTGCCTCTTTGTTTTGTTGACTGTTTCCTTTGCTGTGCAGAAGCTTTTGATCTTGATGAAGTCCCAAAAGTTCATTTTCGCTTTTGTTTCCTTTGCCTTTGGAGACATATCTTGAAAGAAGTTGCTGTGGCTGATATCGAAGAGGTTACTGCCTATGTTCTCCTCTAGGATTCTGATGGATTCCTGTCTCATGTTGAGGTCTTTTATCCATTTTCAGTTTATCTTTGTGTACGGTGTAAGAGAATGGTCGAGTTTCAGTCTTCTACATATAGCTGTCCAGTTTTCCCAGCACCATTTATTGAAGAGACTGTCTTTTTCCCACTGGATATTTTTTTCCTGCTTTGTCGAAGTTTCTTTGACCATAGAGTTGAGGATCCATATCTGGGCACTCTACTCTGTTCCACTGGTCTATGTGTCTGCTTTTATGCCAGTACCATGCTATCTTGTTGATCACAGCTTTGTAGTAAAGCTTGAAATCAGGTAACATGCTGATGCCAGTTTTATTTTTGTTTTTCAACATTTCCTTAGTAATTTGGTGTCTCTTCTGATTCCATACAAATTTTAGGATTATTTGCTTCTGCTCTTTGAAAAATACCAGTGGAAATTTGATTGGAATGGCATTAAAAGTATAGATTGCTCTAAGCAGTATAGACATTTTAACGATGTTTATTCTTCCCATCCAAGAGCATGGAATGGTCTTCCATCTTTTTGTGTCTTCTTCAATTTCTTTTAGGAGTGTTCTGTAGTTCCTCGAGTACAGATCTTTAACCTCTTTGGTTAGGTTTATTCCGAGGTATCTTATGGTTTTTGGTGCTATAGTAAATGGAATCGATTCTCTAATTTCCCTTTCTGTGTTTTCATTGTTAGTGTATAAGAAAGCCACTGATTTCTGGACATTGACTTTGTATACTGCTACGTTACTGAATTGCTGTATGAGTTCTAGTAGTTTGGGGGTGGAGTCTTTTGGGTTTTCCATATAAAGAATTATGTCATCTGTGAAGAGAGAGTTTGACTTCTTCATTGCCAATTTGAATACCTTTTATTTCTCTTTGTTGTCTGATTGCTGTTGCTAGGACTTCTAATACTATGTTGAACAAGAGTGGTGAGAGTGGGCATCCTTGTCGTGTTCCTGATCTCAACGGGAAGACTGTGGGCTTTTTCCCATTGAGGATGATATTTGCTTTGGGTCTTTATAGATAGATTTTATGAAGTTCAGGAATATTCCTTCTATCCCTATACTTTGAAGTGTTTTAATCAGGAACGGATGCTGGATTTTGTCAAATGCTTTTTCTGCATCAATTGAGAGGACCATGTGGTTCTTCTCTCTTATCTTATTGATTTGTTCTATCATATTGATTGATTTGCGAATGTTGAACCATCCTTGTAACCCAGGGATGAATCCCACCTGGTCATGGTGGATAATTTCCTTAATGTGCTGTTGGATCCTGTTTGCTAGGATCTTGTTGAGAATCTTAGCATCCATATTCATCAGGGATATTGGTCTGAAATTCTCCTTTTTGGTGTGGTCTTTTCCTGGTTTCGGGATCAGGGTAATGCTGGCTTCATCAAAAGAGTCTGGACTTTTTCCTTCTGCTTCAATTTTTTGAAACAGCTTCAGGAGAATAGGTGTTATTTCTTCTTTGGAAGTTTGGTAGAATTCCCCAGGGAATCCTTCAGGTCCTGGGCTCTTGTTTTTCGGGAGGTTTTTGATGACTGCTTCAATCTCGTTACTAGATAGCAATCTATTCAGGGTGTGAATTTCTTCCTGGTTCAGTTTTGGGAGTTTATAGTTTTCCAGGAATGCATCCATTTCATCTAGGTTGCTTAACTTATTGGCATATAACTGTTGATAATAACTTCTGATGATTGTTTCTACTTCCTTGGTGTTAGTTGTGATCTCTCCCTTTTCATTCATAATTTTATTAATTTGAGCTTTCTCTCTTTTCTTTCGGATTAGTGTGACCAATGGTTTATCGATGTTATTGATTCTTTCAAAAAACCAGCTTCTAGTTTCATTGATATGTTCTACTGTATCTCTAGTTTCTACCTCATTGATCCCTGCTCTAATGTTGATTATTTCCCTTCTTATGCGTGGAGTTGGTTTAATTTGTTGTTGATTCTCCAGTTCTTTAAGGTGTAGAGACAGCTGGTGTATTCTGGATTTTAGAATTTTTTTGAGGTAGGCTTGGATGGCTATGTATTTCCCCCTTAGGACCACCTTTGCTGTATCCCATGGGTTTTGGACTGAAGTGTCTTCATTCTCATTGGTTTCCATGAATTGTTTAAGTTCTTCTTTGATCTCCTGGTTGATCCAAGCATTCTTAAACAAGGTAGTCTTTAGCTTCCAGGTGTTTGAGTTCTTTCCAAACTTTTCCTTGTGATTGAGTTCCAGTTTCAAAGCATTGTGATCTGAGAATATGCAACAAATAATCTCAGTCTTTTGGTATCAGTTGAGTCCTGATTTGTGTCCCAGTATGTGGTCTATTCTGGAGAAGGTTCCATGTGCACTTGAGAAGAATGAGTATTCTGTTGTTTTAGGGTGGAATGTTCTGTATATATCTATGAGGTCCATCTGGTCCACTGTGTCATTCAATGCTCTTGTTTCTTTATTGATTTTCTGCTTGGATGATCTGTCTATTACTGAGAGAGGCATGTTAAGATCTCCTACTATTAATGTATTCATATTAATATGACTCTTTATCTTGATTAATAGTTTTCTTATGTAATTGGCTACTCCCATATTGGGGGCATAGATATTTACAATTGTTAGATCATCTTGGTGGATAGTCCCTTTAAGAATGATGTAGTGTCCTTCTGTATCTCTGACTACAGTCTTTAGTTTAAAATCTAATTTATCTGAAATGAGAATCACTACCCCAGCCTTCCTTTGAGGCCCATTGGTATGAAAGATGCTTCTCCATCCCTTCACTTTCAGTCTGGGTGTATCCTTAGGTTCAGAATGGGTCTCTTGTAGGCAACATATGGATGGGTCCTGTCGTTTTATCCAATCTGCAACCCTGTGTCATTTTATAGGCGCATTCAGGCCATTCACATTGAGAGTGACTATTGATAGATACGTTTTTATTGACATCGTGTTACCTTTGAAGTCTTTCTTTCTGTAGATTGTCTCTATATTTCTGTTCAATGATATTCTTAGGATTTTTTGTCTTTTATAAAACCCCCCTTAATATTTCCTGCAGTGTCGGCTTGGTGGTTGCATAGTCTTTTAAGCCTTGCCATTCTTGGAAACTCTTTCTCTCTCCATCCATTTTGAATGTCAGTCTTGCTGGATAAAGTATTCTTGGCTGCATGTTCTTCTCATTTAGTGCCCTGAATATATCTTGCCAGCCCTTTCTGGCTTGCCAGGTCTCTGTGGACAGGTCTGATGTTATTCTGATGGGCTTTCCTCTGTACGTTAAGAGCTTCTTTGTCCTAGCTGCCTTCAAGAGGGCCTGCCTACAATTATAATTCTTCATTCTTACTATTAGGTGTCTAGAGGACTTTTGAGAATCTATAATCTTGGGGGGAGACCGTTCTGCCTCTAGTACGTGAACGCTGGTTCCATTCGCAAGATTGGGAAAATTTTCATGGAGAACTTGTTCCACTATATCTTCTAGACTTCTTTCTTTCTCCTCTGCTTCAGGGATTCCAATAATTCTGACATTGGAACGTTTCATGGCATCATTTATTTCCCTGATTCTGTTTTCGTGGCTTCTAAGCTGTTTGTTCCAGGCTTCCTCCTGACCCTTTCTCTCTATCTGTCCTCCAGATCACTAATTCTATCTTCTGTCTCAGTTACCCTAGCTTTTAGAGAATTTAGATTAGATTGGAACTCATTGAGAGCATTGTGAACATCATCCCTGGTGGCTTTCAGTTCTGCCCCAATCAATTCCGTTTGGTCATCCATGGCTTTCTCCAACCTAGCTATTGCCTGGATAATTGTTAGCCTGAATTCCCTTTCTGACATATTGTCTATGTCGATAGCCATTAGCTCTGTTGCAGAAGGCCCATCCTCTGTATTTTTCTTCTGTTGGGCATTTCTCCTCCTAGTCATTTTGGTGAGAGATGGCTGAATGGATGTAGCTGGAGGTATTGAACATGGTGCAGTCTAGGTGCACCCTGGAACGCTTCTGAGCAATCAGGAGTCCCCACCCAAATGAGAGAAAAAAGAAAAGAAAAAGAAAAAAGAGATAGAGAGAGAGAGACAGGAAAAAAAGGGAAGATAAAAGAGAAGGCTCAGCCCAAATGGGCCCCAAGGTAAGATTTATGAAGTATACAAACAAAACCAGACAAACAAAAAGTCTGATAAAAGTATATGACAAGAGAAAAAAAATACATATAAAAGCAAAGAAAAAAAAAGTACCTCATCAAAAAGAACCCCAAGTATAAGATTTATATACTATCAGGACAAACACAAATACACAGAAATACTGGTGGAAGAAAAAGATGGGAGAGTGGTTATAAATTCTCAGTGTGAGTGAGGAAGGTTATTTTGATTCTTCCTGGGTGTATCTTGATATCTTTGTTAAAGGACTCAACTTTCCTAAGATAAAGGGGGATGAAAAATTGGTTTACCTATAGGGTACCATTGATTGGGGAAAGAGGATTACCTTGAAGTTTAACTCTATATGAATATATAAAAAATAAATATAAAAAAAGAATAAACTAAACTAAAATAAAAAAAATAAAAAATAGAAAAGCAAAAGGAAAACATGGGTATATGTTTCAAAAAGTTCAGTTTAAAAGGTTATTATGGAATTTGATGTACTGGACTTCTCACTGTGATGGTAAACAGGTTAAAAATTATCTATATAAAAAAATGAATCAGAATAGTGGGAACGAATTACAAATAAAAGTTGTATCTATGAAATAGTGGTGGTTGTTCTCTTGTCATCTTTTTTTTTTCCCTTTTTTTCCTGGTTGGTTTTCTGAGGGAGGGGCCTGCCACGTGGGTTTTCAGGCAATGTTCCCTGAGTTAAGTCCTCCCACCCCCCTCAACGGGGTGGGCTCTGAGGAAACCGGTTTTTCAGGCTTTTGTTCTCTGCAGGTTTTTATGTTTGTTTGTTCCTTTTTTTTTTTTCTCTCACCTTGACAGCTTTTGATGGTTTTTGGAGGTTTAGAGGAAAGCAAACCACACCCCTACCTCCCTCTCAGAGAGAAGCCTCAGTCTGTTCCCCTCTGGATGCTGCAGAGCACAGAAGTTCCCTCTTGGCCGCTGGCAGAGCACGTTCCGAGTCGCAGTCCATGGGGACACAGCAACTCCTGCTTGTACCCAAAACCATGACAGTGGCGGCTGTCTGGGCAGCTCTGGACTGCCAGAGAGGTTCCAAGCAGCAATAGCATACTGAGATTTTCCAGCTGGCCCAGGCTGGGAGTGCCTGGTCTTTCCAGGTCCGAGAGCACTGGGCTTGCGTGCACCTCTCTCAGGGGAGGGTGTGGGGCGCGTGCCTCTCAGGCTCTGATAGCAGGGTATGCTGCTCGTGTGGAGAGTGCAAAAAGGCTGTGCTTCCGCAGGCTGGCCTGGCTCCCAGTCCCTCATGGGAGCCAGACTCCACGTGCTCTCAGGTGTGCTGGCGTCTCAGGGACCAAGACCCGGTTTCTCTGTCGCACTCTCTCTGGCTCAGCACCAGGGGTGGCTGTCCTGGGTCCAGGGACTTAAACCCCTGTCCCTAACCACCCCGATTCCCACAATTTCCCCCTGTGATCCTTTGCTCTTTTTGAGTGCTTTCGACCAGACTCCAAGTTAATGCTGGTCCCCAGACACAGGGCACTCTCTTACTGGTGTATTACTTTCCAATGGGTCGCCTCTGGTGGCTCCCTCCCCCTTTTGTTTATCTTCTGATATCAGTCCAACATTCCCACTCTGCTTTACCTGACCACTGGCTTCTTCTGCCCCCGTAGAGATCAAGACGTGTATAATTATTTTTATTTATTTATTTATTTGACAGACAGAGATCACAAGTAGGCAGAGAGGCACGCAGAGAGAGAGGAAGGGAAGCAGGCTTCCCGATGAGCAGAAAGCCTGATGCGGGGCTCAATCCCAGTATCCTTGGATCATGACCCGAGCTGAAGGCAGAGGCTTTAACCCACTGAGCCACCCAGGTGCCCCCAGACGTGTATAATTCTGATCTCAGGCTGATTTCATGAGTGATTGGAGTTCTTTGGTAAGTAATCAGCTCACTTTAGTGTACAGGTTGAAATGGCACCTCCTCCTATTTCCCTGCCATCTTGTCTCCTCTAGAATAAGTTCTTTAAAGTGGAATTCCTAGGTCCAAAGGTAAGTATGTCCCAAATTTTATAGATAGGGCCCAATCACTCTCCATATAGGTTGTGTCAATTATAATCTCTTTGGCAGTTTATGAGAGTGATTATTTTCCCACATCCTCATCATCACAGTGTGTTAGCAAACTTTTTCATCATCACCAGTCTGATGGGTGGAATATCTCAATTAGGCTTTTAATTTGTATTTTTCTTATTTTGTATGAAGTTGAGCAACTATCATATGTGTAACTTGGTATTTTGTTTTCTACAACTAATCTGTTTATTATACTTTGATCATTTTCTATTTGGTCTTCTAAAATTGATTTTTAGGAGATCTTGTTATATTAGGAAAGTTCCTATTCAGTGATATAAGTTGTAAATATTTTCTCAGTTTGTCATTTTTTTAACCTCATGGAAATTTTTGCTGCAGAGGAATTTTTATTTCTGTGTAGTCAGCTGTATCAGACTTTTCTTTTTTGGCTTCTGGGTTTTGTGTCATACACAGAAAGAACTTCTACACTCCAAGATTATTAAAAAATGACTTTACTCTTCAAGTTTTTTCATGGTTTTATTTTTCATGTTAAAACTGATCTACCTGGAATTTGTCTGGGTCAGGTATGAGTTGTAGATTCAACTTTACTCTATTTCTGGATTTCTACCTAGTTGTTTCAACATCATTTATTCACCTTTTTCTTCCCCACAGATTTAAATACCACTTTTAGTATATACTAAATCCCTGTATGTTTCGGTTTATTTCTGGATGTTCTAGTCTGTTTTATCGAGGAATCGTTCCCTTTTTGAAAGGACTTTTCACTCAGCATAATCTCTTCCCGTCCCATCCATGTTGCTACAGAAGGTGGGTATTCGTCCTTTCTGATGGAGGCATAATACTCCATAGTGTATATGGACCACATCTTCCTTATCCATTCATCCATTGAAGGGCATCTTGGTTCTTTCCACATTTTGGTGGCCGTGGCCATTGCTATAAACATTGGGCTACAGATGGCCCTTCTTTGCACTACATCTGTATCTTTGGCGTAAATACCCAGCAGTGCAATTGCAGGGTCCTAGGGAAGCTCTATTTTTAATTTCTTGAGGAATCTCCACACTGTTCTCCAAAGTGGCTGCACCAACTTGCATTCCCACCAATAGTGTAAGAGGGTTCCCCTTTCTCCACATCCTCTCCAACACACGTTGTTTCCTGTCTTGCTAATTTTGGCCATTCTACCTGGTGTAAGGTGGTATCTCAATGTGGTTTTAATTTGAATCTCCCTGATGGCTAATGATGATAAACGTTTTTTCATGTGTCTGATAGCCATTTGTATGTCTTCATTGGAGAAGTGTCTGTTCATATCTTCTGCCCATTTTACTCTGAAAAACAACCTGAGGGTTTCGAAGGGGCGGGGAGTGGGAGGTTGGGGGAACCAGGTGGTGGGTATTAGAGAGGGCATGGATTGCATGGAGCACTGGGTATGGTGAAAAAACAATGAATACTGTTACGCTAAAAAGAAATAAAAAATTAAAAAAAAAGGAAAAATGTAAAAAACAAAAAAAGAAAGGACTTTTCAGCTTATTAATATATTCTTACAGGAGTCCTATAAATATTGGTTTGCCTTTTGTGTTTGTGTTTGTTTATGCATCGTTAAGTACTTGGCAGCAAAAATTGGGGGAAAGAGACAAGGAGGCAATAAACCAATTTGTTAACAACATCTGAAACTTTAATGTAAATCAGTGAGAAAATGGGAGTTTATTTATTTATTTTTTAGATTTTATTTTTTCAGTGTTCCAAGATTCATTTTTTATGCACCACACCCAGTGCTCCATACAATATGTGCTCTCCTTAATACCCACCACCAGGCTCACCCATTTCCCCACCCTCCTCCCTTCCAAAAGCCAGTTTTTTTCTCAGAGTCCACAGTCTCTCATGGTTCATCTCCCCCTCCTATTTGCCCCAATTCACTTTTCCTTTCCTTCTCCTAAAGTCTTCCATGTTATTCCTTGTGTTCCACAAGTAAGTGAAACCATATGATAATTGACTTTCTCTGCTCAGCTTATTTCACTCAGCATAATCTCCTCCACTCCCATCCATGTTGATAAAAAGTTGGGTATTCATCCTTTCTGGTGGAGACATAATACTCCATTGATATATGGACCATATTTTCTTTATACATTCATCTGTTGAAGGGCATCTTGGCTCTTTCCACTGTTTGGTGATTGTGGCCATTGCTGCTATGAACATTGGGGTACATATGGCCCTTCCTTTCACTGCATCTGTATCTTTGGGGTAAATACCCAGTAGTGCGATTACAGGGTCATAGGGTAGCTCTGTTTTTAAATTCTTAAGGAATTTCCACACTGTTTTCCAAAGTGGCTGCACCAATTTGCATTCCCACCAACAGTGTAAGAGGGTTCCCCTTTCTCCACATCCACTCCAACGCTTGTTGTTTCCCGTCTTGTTGATTTTGGCCATTCTTTTTTTTTTTTTTTTTTCTTTTTAACCACAATGTTGTTATATTTTATTTTTTGATATATTTTTTATATTTTTATTTTTAAATACATTGTTATAATTTTCCTATTTTTTTTTTAAATTTTTTATTTATTTTCAGCGTAACAGTATTCATTGTTTTTTCACCACACCCAGTGCTCCATGCAATCTGTGCCCTCCCTAATACCCACCACCTGGTTCCCCCACCCTCCCACCCCGCCCCTTCAAAACCCTCAGGTTGTTTTTCAGAGTCCATAGTCTCTCATGGTTCACCTCCCCTTCCAATTTCCCTCAACTCCCTTCTCCTCTCCATCTACCCTTGTCCTCTATATTATTTGTTATGCTCCACCAATAAGTGAAACCATATGATACTTGACTTTCTCTGTTTGACTTATTTCACTCAACATAATCTCTTCCAGTCCTGTCCATGTTGCTACAAAAGTTGGGTATTCGTCCTTTCTGATGGAGGCATAATACTCCATAGTGTATATGGACCACATCTTCCTTATCCATTCATCCGTTGAAGGGCATCTTGGTTCTTTCCACAGTTTGGCGACCGTGGCCATTGCTGCTATAAACATTGGGGTACAGATGGCCCTTCTTTTCACTACATCTGTATCTTTGGGGTAAATACCCAGTAGTGCGATTACAGGGTCATAGGGTAGCTCTGTTTTTAAATTCTTAAGGAATTTCCACACTGTTTTCCAAAGTGGCTGCACCAATTTGCATTCCCACCAACAGTGTAAGAGGGTTCCCCTTTCTCCACATCCACTCCAACGCTTGTTGTTTCCCGTCTTGTTGATTTTGGCCATTCTAACTGGTGTAAGGTGGTAACTCAATGTGGTTTTGATTAGAATCTCCCTGATGGCTAATGATAATGAACATATTTTCATGTGTCTGTTAGCCATTTGTATTTCTTCTTTGGAGAAGTGTCTGTTCATGTCTTCTGCCCATTTTTTAACCAGATTATCTGGTTTTTTGGGTGTTGAGTTTGAGGAGTTCTTTATAGATCTTGGATATCAGCCCTTTGTCTGTAGTGTCATTTGCGAATATCTTCTCCCATTCCGTGGGTTGCCTCTTTGTTTTGTTGACTCTTTCCTTTGCTGTGCAGAAGCTTTTTATTTTGGCGAAGTCCCAAAAGTTCATTTTCACTTTTGTTTCCTTTGCCTTTGGAGACATGTCTTGATAGAAGTTGCTGTGGCTGATGTCGAAGAGGTTACTGCCTATGTTCTCCTCTAGGATTTTGATAGATTCCTGCCTCACTTTGAGGTATTTTATCCATTTTGAGCTTCTCTTTGTGTATAGTGTAGAAAAGAATGGTCACATTTCATTCTTCTATACATAGCTGTCCAATTTTCCCAGCACCATTTATTGAAGAGACTGTCTTTTTTCCACTGTATATTTTTTCCTGCTTTTTTGAAGATTATTTGACCATAAAGTTGAAGGTACGTATCTGGACTCTCTATTCTGTCCCACTGGTCTGTGTGTCTGTTTTTGTGCCAGTACCATGCTGTCTTGATGATCATAGCTTTGTAGTAAAGCTTGAAATCAGGCAACATGATGCCCCCAGTTTTGTTTTTCTTTTTTAACATTTCCTTAGCAATTCAAGGTCTTTTCTGGTTCCACACAAATTTTATGATTGTTTGTTCCAGAATTTGAAAAATGTTGATGGAATATTGATCAGGATGGCATTGAAAGTGTAGATTGCTCTGGGCAGCATAGACATTTTAACAATGTTATTCTTCTGATCTGTGAGCATCAAATGCTTTTACATCTTTTTGTGTCTTCTTCAATTTCTTTCATGAGTGTTCTGTAATTTCTCAAGTACAGATCTTTCACGTCTTTTGTTGGGTTTATTCTAAGGTATTTTATGGTTCTTGGTGCTATAGTAAGTGGAATCGATTCTCTAATTTCCCTTTCTATATTTTCATTGTTAGTGTATAAGAAAGCAATTGATTTCTGTGCATTGATTTTGTATCCTGCTAAATTATTGAATTACTGTATAAGTTCTAGTAGTTTGGAGTTGATTTATAAAAAGAGTAAGAAATCTGTTTATCTAAAATTTGTGATGATCCTATAAAGCCACTCACAAGGTGCTATTCTAGAATATGCTCTGAAGTCAGTCTGCCTAGATGCAAATCTTTGCTATATAGCAGTAATACTTTGAAAAACTGTGGCTTTTCTCCAAGGGCCTCAATGTACTGCCTAGCTTGTATATTCTTTCACGTTCTTTTGGAACATAGCTCGATAGATTTAACCTCTCCAAGTCCAGTTAACTTTGATCACTTAAACACCTGGTATATTTGAGTTCTCACTACCACTACTGTTTGATATCTTAGAATTCTAGAGCAGGGATTGGCAAACTACTGCCAGCAGGTCAAATCCAGCCTCCTACCTGTTTTTGTGCTGAGATTTTTAAAGGATTATAGAAAAACAAACCCAACCAGCCAACCAACCAACCAACCAAAGAAGAATATGTAACAGGGGCAGTATGTGAACTGCAAAGCCTAAAATATTTACTGTCTATGTGACTTTCTGCAGAAAACTTTTCCTAACCTCTGTTCTGAGTATAGATTAGTTCTTTGTCTTTGAAAAATCATACTTATCTTGTCAATGACAAAGCAACTTTCCTCTTAAACTCTAAATTCATGGCATACAAGGCATTTACATGGTACAGAAATAGGGTCTTGTTTTATTCTCCATCTTATACCTCATCTGACCCTCATTTTCATGTAGCAGCTGATGGAGATTTAAAGGCTCACAAGGGAATTTCCTTTGCATGACTTTGAGGCAGGATTCATGGTTGAAAACCTGAGTGAGCTTTTGAGACAGACTTTTCAGGCTGTGACCCAGTAGATTTGTTTAGAGTAAATCAAAGTAACTAGACATCAATTTATTTTTGAACCATCTATTTTCTTCTTGGTTTTCTTGTGCACTCTAAATGAATTATTTGTTTCCTTTGCTGTTCCCCTCTTCCCTCCTCCTCTGTGCATGCACACACATATATGTATTCTCTAGCTGAATCTCTGGAGTCTGGAAATTATTTCTTGGGTACATGAAATCATTGAATCATAGAATATTAAAGGAGTTATAATACCATATAATGTTTTTTATAATATTCAGGGAGCCTCAAAATATTTTTATACAATACAGGGAGCCTCAAAATATTTTACACAATTGAATTGTATACACAGTTAAACCAAAGCTCTAATTTTACACACCAGATAACTGGAATCACGGGAGGTTTAGTTAAATGTCCAAGTTCCCACAATTAGGAAGGGGCAGAGCTGAACTAGAGGATGTATCTCCTGATTGCTGTTTCATTATCAAAACATAAAGCACTTTCCCTGCCAAGTATGTCTCCTCTTTTGCCTGAGGTGCTAAAAGCGAGCTGGGTTGGAAAAGAGGAAGAGATTGTTCTTCTAGCTTATTCTCTCATCCTTAGCATTCAGATTGGGCCTGTCCAGGTTACTAGTTTCTTTCTCCAATATTCCACATTGAGGAGAAAATAACCTATTAAGTTTTATTCTTTTATTCTTACTTTCCTTATTGTACCTGGATTGTTGGGACTGCTCATTTTATAGTTCATTTTTTGGAAAAAAGCTATTGTTGGTTAGATAGAAATGAACTATATTCTTTTTTTCTTCCCAAGTATTTCATCATTTCCAATATCATCTAGACTATAATGAATTAGAGTACATTTAGTAATATAGAGAAGCCCTGGTTTCTTATAATCTCAACCTAGGTATACTTTGGCATGTAGGGGCTATGATTTCTATACTTCACATTTTGGTCTTGACTCCCAGTTTTTCCTAGAGCTCAGTTAATCTGTTTCTCTCTCTCTCTCTGTGTCTCTCTCTCAACTCTTAAAATGTGTTTTAAAGACTTGTGCAACTTCTTAGGAAAGCCTTCTTTGTTCATCAGTGGGAAGATAAATAATGTAGTGTCTGCTTCGTTTTAGAAACTACTTAGTTGCATGGAGCACTGGGTGTGGTGCAAAAACAATGAATACTGTCACGCTGAAAAGAAATAAAAAAATAATAAAAAAAGAGAAACTACTTAGTTCATTCTTTTACAACTCTAGAGAACTAAAATACATTTTTGGTTTTTTTTTTTTTCCCAAGGTAGAATGGACCTTAATGGTATTTAACAAGTGGAAGCTGCCTGCAGTGTGACAGAGTTTAACTGAAGTGGAAAAAGATTATATTTTTTTAACCGCTGAGAATGTCTTTGGCTGAATTCAAAGAACTCTCCACATTTCAGAGGGTCTCTTAGGTCTTCCATTCTCTCAGCTTAAACTCCAAGCTTTTCAAGGACCACTTAGCATTAGCTATACCTGTTCAACCAAATCACTCTCTATATTCTCAAAACTAAAATATATTATCAGTGTTTTGGAATAAATGATGGAGACGTTGAGCAAAAAGCTGTCTGAATTAGTGAAACATTTTGATGTTGTATTGACTGGGATATGGGTCCTTAGAAGAGCCACTTACAATATTAAAATGAATTATTCTGGGGTGCCTGGGTGGCTCAGTCAGTTAAGGGCCCAATTCTTTTTTTTTTAATGGTGTTATTTTCATCACCATAAAATACATCAGTAGTTTTTGATTCAGTGTTCCAAGATTCATTGTTTATGCACCACACCCAGAACTCCATACAATACATGCCTTCCTTAATACCCACCACCAGGCTCACCCATCCTCCCACCACCAGGCTCACCCATCTGCCCACCACCCTCCCCTCTAAATCCCTCAGATTGTTTCTCAGAGTCCACAGTCTCTCATGGTTCATCTCCTCCTCTGATTTGCCCCAATTCACTTTTCCTTTCCTTCTCCTAATGTCTTCCATGTTATTCCTTGTGTTCCACAAGTAAGTGAAACCATATGATAATTGACTTTCTCTGCTTGACTTATTTCACTCAGCATAATCTCCCCACCTCCCATCCATGTTGATGCAAAAGTTGGGCATTCATCCTTTCTGATGGCTGAGTAATATTCCATTGTATATATGGACCACATCTTCTTTATCCTGTCATCTGTTGAAGGGCATCTCAGCTCCTTCCACAGTTGCGTTATTGTGGACATTTTTACTATGAACATTGGGGTGCATATGGCCCTTCTTTTCATTACATCTGTATCTTTGGGGTGAATACTCAGTAGTGTAATTGCTGGGCCATAGCTCTATTTTTAACTTTTTGTGGAACCTCCATTTCTTTTTTTTTAAAAAAAGATTTTAATTTATTTATTTAACAGACAGAGATCACAAGTAGGCAGAGAGGCAGGCAGAGAGAGGAAGGTACGCAGGCTCCCTGCTGAGCAGAGAGCCCAATGCAGGGCTCGATCCCAGGACCCTGGGATCATGACCCGAGCCAAAGGCAGAGGCTTTAAACCACTGAGCCACCCAGGTGCCCTGGAACCTCCATTTCTTAAGTATTTATATAGAAACACAAGAGAAACTGTTTCATGCATTTAGGAAAAAGATAAAAGATACTTTAAAACATGGGGGGAGTTGCAGGATTTTTTTCTAAAAAAAAAAAAAGCAAATATCTATCTCTGGTCACAGGGTATCTCTACCTGGCTTCAAGCTACTTTTCTGACTTTCACTCAACATACATTGGTGCAATGCTTACTCTGCCCAGACAATATCTTTTGTCTATGGCTCATAGGTCTCTTTAAAAGTGAGATGCATGAAGGTTGGTTGCAGGCTTCTTTGTAGCTCCTGCTGCTAATGATCATTGGCTTCATTTTGCTTCACTTCTCCCGTTTATTACTTTGACACTTGGTGAATTGAAATCCTTACTCCCCTCACTCCTCAGAAAGGCTTAGTGTCTTTAACTGAGTAGCAGGCATTCGTGGAGTACACTGATATGTATACAGTAGATGCTGAAAAAGAGCTAAACTTGGAGGCCCTCCTTAATGACTTAGTACTGCATTTTGAGAGAGTGGGGGCCCTGAGGGAAGAAATATTTGAGATGTGTGCAGAGGATGGTGAGGTGTCCTAGGCTGGGAACCTTAATTATGACATTGACATTTTTAAGTTTCAGAGCTTTGGTTTATTGCACATAAGGCTGAATTAGGCTAGTGATTCTTACCCTTTTGGACTTTCCTTACCCCAGCACTTTGGTAACAGGAAAAACAAGAAGGTATCATGCTAAGATTGCCTTCTGGTGGCATTCTTCCATTCACTCATACCCTTGAGCAAGCTGACCTTGGTGCCTGTGCACCCACCATTGGAGCTCTATCTAAGCCTGTTTCCTGTCATAGATATTCTTTTTTTTTTTAAAGATTTTATTTATTTATTTGACAGAGAGCGATCACTCATAGGCTGAGAGGCAGGCAGAGAGAGAGGGGGAAGCAGGTTCCCCGCTGAGCAGAGAGCTCGATGTAGGGCTTGATTCCAGGACCCTGAGATCATGACCTGAGCTGAAGGCAGAGGCTTAACCCACTGAGCCACCCAGGCACCCCATAGATATTCTTAATATCTCCACAAACCACCCTCTCTTAACTGAGCCACCCAGATGCCCCATAGATATTCTTAATATCTCCACAACCCATCCTCTCTTAACTGTCATGATTCCTGTTCTCTGAGGACTCTATTCTACTCAATGAAAAAGGATAATCAAGACACCAGATACATGAACCCATGCTAATCTCTTGCTTTTCTCAAGAAAAAAAAATCTCCATATAATTTAAGTGCACAAGATTCCAGGAAAGTCTAAATGCTTAATCTTCATTCTTGAATCCTCTTACTGGATGGTGAGACTTTTACATATTAGACAAGTCAGTGGAAGAAAAAATCTTGGTGGTGGTGGTAGTGTTCCTTGGTATTTCTTTTTTTCCCCACTTTTTAAAAAGTTTTTGTTTTAATTCCAGTTAGTTAACATGCAGTGTTTATAGCAGGTTCAGGTATACAATATAGAGATCCAACACTTCATTACATTACCCGGTGCTCATCACAACATCCTCATCATCCCGGTGCTCATCACAACATCCCACATCATCCCACATCATCCCCATAACCCATTTCCCCCATGCCCCCACCTACCTCTCCTCTGATCACCATCAGTTTTTTCTCTATAGGTAAGAGTCTGGTTTTTTTTTTTTTTTTAATAAACATGTAGTGTATTATTTGTTTTAGGAGTACAGGTCTGTGATTCATCAGTCTTACAAAATTCACAGCACTCACCATCACAACATCCCACATCATCCCACATCATCCCCATCACCCCCATCACCTATTTCCCCCATCCCCCCACCTACCTCCCCTCTGGTCACCATCAGTTTGTTCTCTGTGGTAAGAGTCTGTTTTCTTTTTTTCTTTTAATTGACATGTAGTGTATTATTTGTTTCAGGAGTACAGGTCTGTTATTCATCAGTCTTACACAACTCACAGCACTCACCATAGCACATACCCTCCCCAATGTACATCACCCAGCCACCCCATTCCTCCCACCCCTCTCCATTCCAGCAACCCTCAGGTTGTTTCCTGAGGTTAAGAGTTTCTTACAGTTTGTCTCCCTCTCTGGTTTCATCTTGTTTCATTTTTCCCTCCCTTCCCCTATGATCCTCTGTCTTGTTTCTCAGATTCCTCATATCAGTGAGATCATATGATAATTGTCTTTCTCTGATTGACTTATTTCACTTAGCATAATACCCTCTAGTTCCATCCACATTGTTGTAAATGGCAACAGTTCATTTTTTGATGGCTGCATAGTATTCCTGTGTGTGTGTGTACACAGACACAGATAAACGAATAAAGAAGATATGGTATATATATCTGTATATAGATATATATACCATATCTTCTTTATTCATTCATCTGTCGATGGACATCTGCACTCTTTCCATAGTTTGGCTATTGTGGACAGTGCTATTATAAACATTGGGGTGCATGTGTCCCTTTGGATCACTACATTTGTATCTTTGGGGTAAATACCCAGTAGTGCAATTGCTGGGTCATAGGGTAGTTTTATTTTCAACTTTTTGAGGAACCTCCATACTATTTTCCAGAGTGGCTGTACCAGCTTGTGTTCCCACTAACAGTGTAGGAGGGTTCCCCTTTCTCTGCATCCTTGCCAGCACCTGTCATTTCCTGACTTGTTAATTTTAGCCATTCTGACTGCTGTGATGTGGTATCTCATTGTGGTTTTGATTTGTAGTTCCTTGATGCAGAGTGAGGAAGTACTTTTTCACATGTCTGTTGGCCATTTGGAGATCTTTGCAGAAATGTTTGTTCATGTCTTCTGCTCATTGTCTGATTGGATTATTTGTTTTTTGGGTGTTGAGTTTGATAAGTTCTTTATAGATTTTGGATACTAGCCCTTTATCTGATATGTCATTTACAAATATCTTCTCCTATTCTTTCAGTTGACTTTTGGTTTTGTTGACTGTTTCCTTTGCTATGCAAAAGTTTTATCTTGTTGAAGTCCCAATAGTTCATTTTTGCCCTTGCTTCCCTTGCCTTTGGCGATGTGTCTAGGAAGATGTTGCTGCAGTTGATGTCAAAGAGGTTGCTGCCTATGTTCTCCTCAAGGATTTTGATAGATTCCTGTTTTACATTCAGGTCTTTCATCCATTTTGAGTCTGTTTTTGTATACGATGTAAGGAAATGGTCCAATTTCATTCTTCCGCATGTGGTCGTCCAATTTTCCCAACACCATTTGTTGAAGAGACCATCTTTTTTCCATTGGACATTTTTTCCTACTTTGTTGAAGATTAGTTGACCATAGAGTTGAAGGTCCATTTCTGGGCTCCCTATTCTGTTCCATTGACCTATTCGTCTGTTTCTGTACCAGTACCATACTGTCTTAATGATTACAGCTTTGTAATAGAGCTTGAAGTCCGGAATTGTGATGCCACCAGCTTTGCTTTTCCTTTTCAACATTCTTCTGACTATTCATCGTCTATTCTGGTTCCATATGAATTTCAGGATTATTTGCTCCATTTCTTTGTAAAAAATTGATGGTATTTTGATAGGGATTACATTACCTGTAGATTGCTCTAGGTAGCATAGACATTTTCACAATATTTATTCTTCCAATCCGTGAGCATGGAACATTTTTCCATTTCTTTGTGTCTTCCTCAATTTCTTTCATGAGTACTTTATAGTTTTCTGAGTACAGATTCTTTGTCTCTTTGGTTAGGTTTATTCCTAGGTTATCTTACGTTATTTGGGTGCAATTGTAAATGGTATAGACTCCTTAATTTCTCTTTCTTCTGTCTTGTTGGTGTATAGAAATGCAACTGATTTGTTTGGATTGATTTTATATCTTGACACTTTACTGAATTCCTGTATGAGGTCTAGCAGTTTTGGAGTGGAGTCTTTGGGGTTTTCCAGATGAAGTATAATATCATCTGCAAAGAGTGAGAGTTTGACTTCTTCTTTGTCAATTCAGACGTCTTTTATTTCTTTTTGTTGTCTGATTGCTGAGGCTAGGACTTACAGTACTATGTTGAATGGCAGTGGTGATAGTGGACATCCGTTTTGTGTTCCTGACCTTATGGGACAAGCTCTGTTTTTCTCCTTTTGATATTTCTTGGAAATGACTATGTGCAAAAGTCCTAGTGATAATTTTTCATACATTTGGATGCCATGGCCTAAGTAGTTGCCATTCCTATTATACTGCCTGGAAACACAGAGGTTCAAGTAGGTACAGTCACTATAGAGTGGAGGGTAGAGGACCATGTTCTAGCAAAGGCAATGGAAAAACACCCAATTCTACAAAAACAAGACCCCATTATATATGGAAACTGCTGCCAATGTTCAGATTTGCTTACTAGAGGGTAGATATATTCTGTTTCAAGCAAAAGAGATTTTAACCTTTCCTATGACCATATTTTGATCACCAACACTCTCAATTCTTCTTCCTCAGTAAGTTTTCCATCTTTCAATTACCATTTTCACAGCTTTAGTTAAGACTGCCTTAAGCCTGGATAATGACCACAAATAACTCATCAGTTCCCTACTCTCCACTATAGTCTTCACTTTCTCCCTCTACAACCCTCTCTTTGCAACACATAATAGACACAGCAAAATGTTTATTTAACTGAATGAAATTCCACAAATTCAATTAACCTATAGTGTGGTTATGATTGGGTCCATTCTTGCTTGATCTCATTCTATAGCTTTCCATTCCCTGCAGAAATAGGTACAAGCTCCATAAAGAGCTCTTCCCACTCCTTTCAGCTTTATCTCCCACTATTTCCCAAGATGGACCAGAGGTTCCTACAACACCCAACTTAGTTTTTGTCTTTTCTCACTGCCCAGTGATTTCTCTGTATTAAAATTTTTTTCCCAAATAAACTTTTGGAATAAAGCAAGACCTGGGTTTGAATCCTGGCTTTGGCACTTAAACACTTAAGTGATTGTGAAAATCACATAAATGCTCTGATTTTTAGTTTCTCTCTACATAAAATGGGCATGTTAATTATACCTACCTCACTGGATATTCTACCTCCCTAGCCTTTCATCAACTGATATTTGGGATCAAAATATCACCATTATGAGCTCAGATTATGATTTTATTTTTGTCCAAACAAGTTTTGTTTTGTTGCATATACAATTGAATGAGCCAGGGTTAAGCCACGGATCAGCAACCTTTAGAGGCTGATTTAACCCTGGTAAACTAAGTTGTTAATATCCACATCTGTCCCTTAATACCTAAGTAATATTTTTGCAAAGAAATTAATCCATTCAAGTTTTCATAGTGAATTACATGCATTTTCTTTTAGGATTTTTTTTCAGAATTTCATGGTGAAATTAGTGACCCACTGAGTTGTCAAACTACGATTAAGAACTATAAAGCTAGGCACTTCACATTTCATCATTTGTTTATCAAAGATTTACTGAGCACTTACTGTGTGCCAACACTGTGCAAGGTGCCAGGGCTACCTAATTGAGTAAGACACAATTTTTGCTCTCAAAGAACCCATAATTTGGCAAGAGAAACAAATAGGCAATCCAACAATGACAATATAGAGTGATAAAAACTGTGAGAGTGGAAAGTACAGGTGGCAGAAGAACTCCAGTAGGCCATTAAACAGTACTTGGTGCCCTGAAGAGTGGCTGTATTTTCCCTCATACATAGAGGTGACACTTAGAACCTTGTATCTGCTAGTTAGTTTTCACAGAGCCTACCACATACTCTTTCTTGGTGACCCCAGTGACCAATGGCACAAAACTTTGAGATGACTGGCCAGAGTTCAGGGGTCAGTCAATGGCTGTGGGAGAAAGCAGAGCTAATTGGCCCACAAGGGCTTCAAATTGGCAAGCATGGCCTCGTTAGCACTGTGCTTGCTCCTCCCTTCTATGTGCTCTGGCTACCAACTCAGCTTCCCAGAGAGACCTTTAGAATCCATGTATCTTTGGTCAGGTTTTCACTCTCAGAGCCTTATAAGCATCCCTGAGAGTATTCTTCACCCTTGATTTTTAGAAGAGGAAATCAAGTCATGAAGAAAATTGGATTGAAGTGAAATTGCTGACAATATCATGAGGAATTTTCTAGCTTCTTTGATGAGTTTTACATCCTCATGTGATCTGTGCACCACCAGGGTGGGTAATAGATGGCTTCTACCAACACTTGATCTTCTAAGCTGCAGAGGGTTGCTCATTGCAAACTGTAACATTAGCTCTGAAAATGAGTCTTTCAAACACAGATGGGGAAAAAGTTTCCTGATCATCCCTTTCTTTGTTTCATCTTCACGCCTCCTTCAAGTACAAACCATTCTGTTCCTCCAAAACACCAAGTTTTCTCCCCAGCACTCCCCAGTCCTTAACAAGCTGTTGATGTTCCAGGAAATGTCTGTTCTTATGAAAGACACATCATGGCAGCTAAACAGCTGGAGTCTCTGACAGCCAATCAGCCAGGCCTTGGGGTATAAGTGTGATGAGCAACTCAGCTAGAAAATGTCTATTCTTCAGCTGAGCAAATGTCATCTCCACCAGGAAACTTCAAAAAGGGTGGTGAGAGACTGCACTGAAGTGTCTGTGAAGCTGAAAAAAAATCTATAAATATAAATATGCTGTAATATGGGAGTGCCTGATTCAAGGGTAAATATACAAATGTATCTCTCTTTAAAATGTTCAGAAGCACTATTTACATGCTCTGCACATTAAATGGATGAATTATAAGTAATATGTCTTAATAGATTATTAACCTTAACAATATTAATTCATAGGTTTTCCTAAGATAGATTCTTGCAAGAAATTAATAGCATTGTATAACTATACTGTCCTTTGTGCTTGAAGAAAATGGCTACCCACCACCAGCAAGATAATACCACTGAGTTTGACTGTTAATTGGAATTGGCTTACTCTAATCCTTTTATATACTTATTAGGGTTATTAACATTTTTCTAAGCAGAGGTTCCTAGGCCAGTAAAAAAAAAAAGGAAAAATTGTGTGTGTGTGTAGATAGATAAATATAGATATATACTTGGGAACTAATATTAAATTGCCAGAATTTTATTTTGCCATGTAAGAACACATATACACACAACTACCAAGTACTGTTATTATTTTATTAAAGAAAAGGCTGTTTAAAAACAAGCAAGTAGGAAGGCCAGAATATTAAAATAGAAACAACCATTTTAGTTGACTACATTAAATTATATGACTAACTTAGTCTCTGTTAAAAAAAAAAAAGATAAAAAAGAACTTAGACAAAAAAAAAGACAAAAACATAATTAAATTTAGTCTTTGTTATCTTTATCTTTGTTTTTATTTCATCTCCAGCAGGGGCAAACTGCATCACAGACTGGCACAGGACCATGAGCTGGCATATGGGAACAACCTATTTTAAGTGTGAGCTGTTTCCAGCTATAAGAAATGGGGTAGGGACTAGCACTCTGAAACAGGTCCCTCACAAAGACTCATTCCAAAAGAGGGCATGGAATAGACCATGCCCTCTTATTATAGGATTTTTATAAGCTCTCTAAGCATTTCTTAAAAGATCTAGGTATACGTCATATTCTCTAGTCTGCTGACATGATGATTAATGGGTTGTGAAAATCTGATTGGTCAGAAAAATTGTTAGTGCGTTACAAAATGAAGCTACTCGTATCATGGAAGAGTCAGTCAGTAATGGTAAGTTTCCTAAAATTAAACTCTTTGCCCAGATTTCTACTGAAATAATTTAACATTTAACCAGTTGACCATTATCATACTGCATTAAGTAATCAAACTTTCTGTATTGCTTTGACTATTATCTTTCCATTAGCTGACTATTTTTTACTTTATGTCTCTTTGACCAATTTTAATTATTTTATCATTTTGGGTATCATGCTGGATTCCCATTATTTTTTTTTTTGATGCTGTGGTCAGGATATTAGAAATTGTATGCTATTAAAAAACAAAATTCAATGGAGTAAATTTGAATCTAACTGGTTTTATTAAGTAATTCATGAGTCAGGCAGCATCCCAACTAGTGGGTAGAAGGGAGCTCTGAGGAGTCATACAAAATAGATTTTTATAGGAAGGAGGGTAGGGAAAGGAAGTTATTAGCAAAACAAAAGATTGCATCAGACAAGGTCCCTTTTCCATATAAGAAAGTGCAGGGGGTCTTTTCATGCAGATTATCTCATCATCCTTTGAGGGGGAGGGGAAGGGAAAGGGATCATGTGACAGATTACCTCTTTGGTGCTGATCAGGAAATTCCTGACTAACTGATTAAGACTACATTTCTGGGGGAAATCAAAATTATAGTTAGGTTAGGTATTAAGCTGTAATTTGGTGATTTGGTCTAGAGTAAGTGACTCCATCTTGGGCCTGTGGGTTTCTTTTTAACAATGTTGTCCTCTTTATGACCTTACCGTTTTCATCCTGTCATGTTCTCACACACATGGTTTATACCTATCCTAGGTTCCTTCCTCATGCAGACTTTTGATATTTGTACATATTGGCTTCTGGCTATTTCTTATGCTGTTACAATTCTGACATCTTTTCCACTTTACATTTTTTCCCTCACATCTCTCACTGTTCTTGCTTCTTTGTTTCATAGCAACGTGTACATGCATGTCTTAACTGAAAATGCAATTCAGTTCACATATATTTGGATTCACTGTTTGGATGGCACTGTATTTGGCTCTGTAGAGGAGTCAAAGATAAGCGTGGACCCATTTCTGCCTCTAAGGAATTTATGGTTGAATAGAAGGTAAAGATAAATATTCACCCCAATATCCACTAGTAGCTAGACCATAACAGTTTCCCAAAGAAGAAATATGAGGAAGAAGAGATTTTATCTAGCTAGGTTCAGAGAGAAGAGAATATTTGAGATGGAACTTGAAGGTGTATAGGATTTTGACAGGTAGAGATAGAACTGGGAGAAGAGCATGAGCAGAGAGTTGGAATGATTTTCCATGACAGCCCATACCTAGAGAATTTGGAGCACAGGCATTACCATTTGTCTGACTAAAGCAAAATGTAAGTGCTATGGCAAAGACAAAAGAATGAAAATGACAGTAATTGAAAGACTTTATTGATTTAAAATCAGCAAATTATGGTAATTGGTTTAACAGAAGTATTTTTAATTGTTTTAAGAGTAGTGAGTTGAATAAATTAATTAAAAAACACATGGAGTTAATTGAGTTCACATCTATTAGCTGTGCAGTCTTCAGCAGGTTACTTAGCAGAGCTATACCTCAGTTCCCTTACCTGTAGAAAATGAGATAACAGTTAAAACAGTACCTGACTTATAGTAAGCACACAATAAATGGTAGCCATTATTACTTAAAAAGAGTCAGCTTACAGGTTGAGTTTCAGTTTCTCTCTTGAGTTATCTCTGCATATAGGGAAGGACTATCTGCTAATTTGCAGACTGACCACTCAAGATCTATGCCTGGGATCTCTGCATATTGTCATGATCTGGAAGTCTTGTACTAGGCAGAACTTAGATTTGAAAGATTTCCAGGAAGAAAGAACAAATAATGTGTATTCCAAATCATATGAAGCCTGTTAGAGAAGTTTGAAGCTTACCTGAAACACTAAAAGTCATTTTGCTTGAAGTAGACAATTTTCCAGATTTAGTCACAAGATGCTCAGTGCTGTTTCCACCTTTTTGAGCACAGGTGTGAGTTAGTTAGGCATGGGTGTGTGATTTTCTAGTCTTTCAGCGGACACAAAGAAAGTCTGATTGCATTGCTTGGCGCCTAACAATAGGCAGCCTGTGGGTTCACTCACCACATGCTAGGAGGAAACGTTGTTTTCCTCCTGGGGTATGTTTAAATCAGGGAGTTTGTTTGGTGGAAGAGGGGTTGGAAGAAATTGCTGCTGCCAGTGGCTCTGCATTAGGGAAACCAGGTTTGTCAAACTTACCTAAAAGATCAATTACATTGTCCGGGTGTGTGGTATTTAAATGGGGTGTCTGATTGGAGGGGGCCCCAAAATGTGGGGCAAGGGTCCAGTGGAACCAGTGGTGTGGGCATTGTAAGGATTCACCTGAGGCAGAACGAAGGAGATAGAAGTTTATTGAATACACAGGAGGAAGGGGGCAGGGCAGGATAGCAGAGGAGAGGCTCTCTGCACCCATGAGGCAGTGGGTTAGGAACACACTGCAAAGGAGTGGACTGCCAGTAGGCCAGCAAAGAAGAGGATGGATGTGTGCAGTGAGGCAGTGGGTGGAGCTGTTTTTAAAGGGGAAAGATGAGAAGGTATGACAATATATGGAATTTTACCTTTTTTGGTAACTGTGCTTAGTTATAAGTAGTCTTTTGGTTAGTTAAGGTCTAGTTTGTTGAGAGATATTTGATTACTGATTCCATTTCTTTGCTGGTTATGGATCTGTTCAATTTTCTATTTCTTCCTATCTGAGTTTTGGTAGTTTATATGTTTCTAGGAATTTATCCATTTCTTCCAGATTGCCTAATTTGTTGGTATATAATTGCTCATAATATTCTATTACACTTAAAATTACATCATAATATTCTCTTATACTGTTTGTATTTCTGTGGTGTTGGTTGTGATTTTATTTATTTGGGTCCCTTCTCTTTTCTTTTTGATAGGTCTGGCTTAGAGTTTATCAATTTTGTTGTCTTTCGAAGAACTAGCTCCTAGTTTTGTTGATCTGTTCTGTATTTTTTTTTTTTACTTTTATATCATTGATTTATGTTCTAATTGTTATTATTTTCCTTCTGCTGGTTTTAGGCTTTATTTGGTGTCTTTTTTTCATCTCCTTTAGGTGTAAGTTTAGGTTGTGTATTTGATTTTCTTCTTGAGGAAGGCTTATATTACTATAAACTCCCTCTTGGGACCACCTTTGCAGTATCCCAAAGGTTTTTGACTGTCGTATTCTCATTTTCATTTGCTTCCATGTATTTTTTTTTTCATCTTCACTCTTTAGTAGGATGTTCTTTACCCTCAATATATTTGTGGTATTTCTAAATTTTTTCTAGTGGTTGACTTCAAGTTTCATAGCATGTGGTCTGAAAATGTGCATAGTATGATCTCAATCTTTTTGTACTGGTTGAGGCCTGATTTGTGAGCCAGTATGTGATATGTTCTGGAGAATGTTCCATGTATGCTCAAAAAATGTGTATTCTGCTGCTTTAAGATGAAATACTCTGAATATATCTGTGAAGTCCATCTGGTCCAGTTTGTCATTCAAAGCTATCATTGCCTTGTTCATCTTCTATTTAGATGATCTGTCCATTGCTGTGAGTAGGGTGTTAAAGTTCTCTACTATTATTGTATTTTTATCAATGAGTTTATTTATATTGCTTATTAATTGATTTATATATTTTGCTGCTCCCAAGTTGGGGACATAAATATTTGCAATTGTTAGATCTCTGTGTTGGCTAGACACCTTTATTATGATCTAGTGCCCTTATTCATCTCTTATTACAGTCTTTGGTTTAAAAGGAAACAGACAACAAAACTAAGAGGAAACCCATGGAATAGGAGAAGATATTTGCAAATAACATTACAAATAAAGGGCTGGTATCCAAGATCTAAAAAGAATTTCTCAAATTCAACACCCGAAAAACAAATAACCCAGTCAAGAAATGGGCAGAAGACATGAACAGACACTTCTCCAAAGAAGACATACAAATGGCTGATGGACACATTAAAAAAATGTTCCACATCACTTGCCATCAGGGAAATACAAATCAAAACCACAGTGAGATACCACCTTACACCAGTCAGAATGCCAAAAATTAACAAGACAGGAAACAACAAATGTTGGCAAGGATGTAGAGAAAAGGGAACCCTCTTACACTCTTGGTGGGAATGCAAGCTGGTACAGCTACTCTGGAAAACACTGTGGAGGTTCCTCAAGGTGTTAAAAATAGAGCTACCCTATGACCCAGCAATTGCACTACTAGGTATTTACCCCAAAGACACAGATTTAGTGAAAAGAAGGGGCACCTGCACCCCAGTGTTCATAGCAGCAATGTCCACAATAGCCCAACTGTGGAAGGAGCTGAGATGCCCTTTAACAGATGAAAGGATAAAGAAGATGTGGTCCATATATACAAAGGAATATTACTCAGCCATCAGAAAGGATGAATACCCAACTTTTGCATCAACATGGATGGAACTGGAAGGGATTATGCTAAGCGAAATAAGTCAAGCAGAGAAAAACAATTATCATATGGTTTCACTCATATGTGGAACATAAGGAATAGCACAGAGTACCAAAGGGGAAGGGAGGGAAAAGTTAAGGGGGAGATGTCAGAGAGGGAGATGAACTGTGAGTGACTATGGACCCTGAGAAACAAACTAGCATTTCAGAAGGGAGGAGGTAAAAGAGTTATCAGTACCAAGTAGGGCACATGGTGTGATGAGTACTGGATGTCCTATATAACTAATGAATCATTGAACACTACATCAAAAACTAATGATGTACTATACGGTGGTTAACTGAATATAATTAAAAAAAACAAAAAAGTAACATCTAGTTTGTCTGATGTTATGTATGGCACTTCCAACTTTCTTTTGATGCCCATTAGCATGGGCTAATAGTCCTCCAACCCTCCCTTTCAATCTGGAAGTGTCTTTCAGTCTAAAATGAATCTCTTGTAAGGAGCATATTGGTAGGTCTTATTTTTGTTTTGTTTTGTTTTGTTTTGTTTTGAATCCTTTTGGATTCCCTGTGTCTTTTGTTTGGAACATTTAGTCCATTTACATTCAGAGTGATTATCGATAGATATGAATTTAGTACAATTGTATTACCAGTAAAATCTCTGTTCCTATAGATTGTCTCTGCTCCTTTCTGCACTTTGTTGCTTTTGATATCTCTTTCCTGCTCAAAGAGTCCCCTTTAATATTTCTTGTAGATCTAGTTTAGGGGTCAGAAACGTCACAACCTCCTTTAATTTTTGCTTTTTGGGAAACTCTTTATCTGTTCTATTCTGAATGATAGCCTTGCTGGTATATATAGATATAGTATTCTTGGCTGCATATTTTTTTCCCATTCAGCAGGTTGAGTATATCATGCCACTCACTGCTGGCCTCCCATGTTTCTGTGGACTGGTCTGCTGCTAACCTTATGTGTCTACCCTTATAGATTAAAGACCTTTTGGTCCTAGTTGCTTTCAGAATTCTTTCTTTGTCTTTGTATTTTGGAAGTTTCACTATTATATGACTTGGTGTTGACCTGTTCTTGATATTGAGGGGAAGCCTTTGTTCCTCTTGGTCTTGAATGCCTGCTTCCTTTCCCAGATTAGGGAAGTTCTTAGCTATAATTTGTTCAAGTAAACCTCCTGCCCCCTTTTCTCACTCTTCTTCTTCTGGGACTCCTATGATATGGATATTATTATACTTCATGAAATCTCTGAGTTTCCTAAGTGTATATTCTTGATCTAATAGTTTCCTTTCTCTCTTCTTTTCAGCTTCATTATTGTCCCTAATTTTATCTTCTTTATCACTGATTCATCCCTTGCTTTCTTCCATCTTTGTTGTGATTACATCCAGTCGAGTTTTTATCTCAGTTATAGAATTTTTTTATTTTGGCTGGACTGGTTTTTAGGCCTTTTATCTCTGCAGCCAGTCTCTCTGGTGTCCTCTATGCTTCTTTCAAGCCCAGCAAGTATTCTCATGACTGTTGTTCTACATTCTTGTGCAGATATATTGCTTCAGCCTGTTTTGAGAAAATCCCTGGCTGTGATTTCTTCTTGATCTTTCTTCTGGAGAGAATTCTTTCATCTTAACATTATGTCTACGTTTCTGTCTTTTGTGTATTATGAAGGCTTGGTATGTTTTCTGCTCTTGAGAGTAATGCTATATTAAGCAGGGGTCCTACATTGTCCAGGGCCTGACAATGCATCAGGAAGTATTTATGGTGTGTGCTGTGTGCATACACATTATGATGTATAGTATATGCTGTGTGCATACATATGCTCTCTGCTGTTGTGTTTCGGCTGTTCTTTCCCAGAGGTCAGTCGTCTACAGAGTTCCTCCTTGCTTGCAGTATGGAATGTTTGGATCTGTAACTAGGTATACTGTCATTTGTTTGTGAAGGTAAGCCTGATTTTAAAAAAGTCCTGATCTGAGAAAAGAGAAAAGGAGAAAGAATAAGAAGCAAACAGACAAACAAAAGGCATAAACCTGATTCCAAAGAAAAGGAAAGAAGGAAAAAGAAAGGGGGGGGACCTGATCCCAAAAAATGAGAAAAGGAAACAAGCAAGCCAACAAATGAACAAAAAAACCTATAAGCCTGATGCCAAAGATAAAGAAAAAATATACAAAATTTTTAAAAGTGAAGAAACTAAAGAAAGCCTGGTCATATTTCCACCAGACCTGAATCGAACCTGATGTTTTAGAGCACTACATGATCTGTAGCCTTGATCCATGTGGAGGGCCTATATTGGTTTTCTAAGGGAGAGAGCCCCACTGTACTGGCTCATAGTCAGACCTGCTCTAATAAATATGCCCATGCCAATTGCTGGGGTTTGGGGTTTGGTGTAAACAACTCCAACCTCCACTGGAAGCACTGTGTTTCTCTCTGAAATCCAACAGTCTTGGTGGGCAGAGGCATAGAAGATGATGTCACTGTGCCCTCTCCGTCCCAGGGAGGGGAAATTGCAGCTGCTGTTGTTCAGGAGGCCCTCATGGAAGGATGAAGAGTCTACTCTTCTGTATCCCAGGCTCTCATCAAATCCCTGCCTTCAACCTGTCTGTGCCCAGCTGTCAGCACACCCAGTGACACAGTTTCCCTGTATTTTTTTTTCCATTTCATTTTCTTATTTCTTTTCAGTGCTCCAAAATTCATTGTTTATGTGCCATACCCAGTGTTCCATGCAATATCTGACCTCCATAATATCCACCACCTGGCTTACCCAATTTTTATCTCTAGACAGCTGCAAGGATTCAAAACAACAAATCTTAAAATACCTGGCCAGGCACAGACCCACTCCCTTTCCCTGGAAGAAAGCCTAGTAGCCCTGCACCCAACACCTTTCTGTCTCAGAAAAACAGTAGCCATCCTGTGTGAGTGCCCAGAGTCTATGTTAAAGCATAGCAAAAAGCTGCAACTAGGTTATCTGCCTTCTGCTTATGCCCCTGTTCCCCTGATGTTGAATGGCCACTCAGTGCTACCTGGTGGGCCTTTTGTCCTTGAAGATGCAATATGCCCTTTCTCAAATGCACTCCCATAGGGGAACCCTCTCTCATGCAACCCAGGGGAATCCCCACACCATAATACCTTGTGTGAACCATATGTACTACTGTGCTCTCTCTCCTACTTTTTCTTCTCTCTCTGACTTCTCTCTGGAAGAGGGCTCCCACCCCTCTGCAGTACATGGCTTTTTTTTCTCTCCCAATTCACATCTCTGAACCTTGCATCTGTCACATCACCTCCCTCCAGTTGTGAAGATTGTTTTCTTAATCCTCAGAATGATTTCCTAGTTGTTTAAAATGATTTGTTGTTGATCTAGCTGTGTTCAAGGGACAAGGCAAGACCAGTGTCCCCACAGTATTCTGCCATCTTAACTCCTCCTAAAAATTTGCTTTATAATCCTGTTTGTTTGCTCCTTGTATTGAATATCTACAAGGGACCAGGCATTGTAATAGGCACTGGAGAGGAAAGGATATTACCTATCCTCAAGGATCTTCCCTTCTAGGAAGTGGTAAGTTCAGTAACAGAGACATGAATGAGATAGAGCATGATCACCAAGCTGGGGGTATTGGGGATATTGTTTTCTTTATCTCTGTGGTCACATGTGTCTCCAGGGACTTGCATGACAAATAGTAAGAGGTCAAAATAGTTTTTCATTTTACAACAGTAAGAGGTAAAATTTACACAACTCTGCTGCAGTCTAGAGGGTGAAAAAGGTCCAGCCATTGAGACAAGTCATAGCATCCAGTCTTTTCTGCATCAAAGGCTCACTTCTCTGATGAATGAACTATGAATCTATATCTCTATTTCTCTCTCTCTCTCTCTCTCACACACACACACACACACATACAGACACACACACACATACACCCAAGTCTTCTGGACATTTCTCTACCTTGTGGGGATCTGTGCTTAGCTGAGGTCTTTAAGAGCCATCCCATACACTGTTAGAGCCTGGCTGCATTGGTTGTGACAGCTCAAGGACCCATAAATCCTTCTGGCTGCCACGTTTACTTAAGACCAGACATGGTCAATGTCTTCTTTAAGAAAGATACAAAATTTGGAAACAAGCTGCACTTAACCCTATTCTGTTCAGTAGTTAAAGGTGGCTTATGTGAGTCAGGAAAGATGTAACATGGGGAAAGAAAAAACAGAAAAGCTAGAGATGCCATTAGCTGATGCAATAGTTTTGAGAAATACATTTTCTTGGCCAGCTGAGCCAGTTTTTGTTAGTATTAAAATGTGAATTCTGAACTATGTTGCACAGCTTGGGATACTGAGGAACATTCTTTCTATTTTCTTATTTTTAAAAAAAATTTATTTATTTTTATTATTTATTTTATTAACATGTAATATATTATTAGCCCCAGGAGTACAGGTCTGTGAATCGCCAGGTTTACACACTTCACAGCACTCACCATAGCACGTACCCTCCCCAATGTCTATAACAACCACCCTCTACCTATCACCCTCCACCCGGCAACATTGTTTGTGTTGTGAGATTAAGAGTCTCTTATGGTCTCTCCCCTCCCGATCCCATCTTCTTTCACTTATTCCCTTCCTACACTCCCACCCCACCCCATGTTGCCTCTCAACTTCCCAATATCAGGGAGATCTTATGATAATGTCTTTCTCTGATTGACTTATTTCACTAAGCATAATACCCTCTAGTTCCATCCACATCATCACAAATAACAAGATTTCATTTCTTTTGATGGCTGCATAGTATGCCATTGTATATATATACCACTTCTTCTTTATCCATTCATCTTTTGTTGATGAACATCTAGGTTCTTTCCGTAGTTTGGCTATTCTGGACATTACTGCCATAAACATTCGGGTACATGGGCGCCTTCGGATCAGTACATTTGTATCTTTAGGGTAAATACCAGTAGTGCAATTGCTGGGTTGTAGGGTAGCTCTATTTTCAACTTTTTGAGGAACCTCCATGCTGTTTTCCAGAGTGATTGCACCAGCTTGCATTCCCACCAACAGTGTAGGAGGGTTCCCCTTTCTCCACATCCTCGCCAGCATCTGTCATTTCCTGACTTGTTAATTTTAGCCATTCCGACTGGTTTGAGGTGGTATCTCATTATGATTTTGATTTGTATTTCCCTGATGCCGAGTGATGTGGAGCACTTTTTCATGTGTCTGTTGGGCATCTGGTTGTCTTCTTTGCAGAAATGTCTGGTCATGCCTTCTGCCCATTTCTTCATTGGATTATTTGTTCTTTGGGTGTTGAGTTTGCTAAGTTCTTTATAGATTTTGGATACTAGCCCTTTATCTGATATATCATTTGCAAATATCTTCTCCCATTCTGTCAGTTGTCTTTTGGTTTTGTGACTGTTTCCTTTGCTGTGCAAAAGCTTTTGATCTTGATGAAGTCCCAATAGTTCCTTTTTGACCTTGCTTCCCTTGCTTTGGCTATGTTCCTAGGAAGAAGTTGCTGCGGCTGAGGTTGCTGCCCGTGTTCTCCTCAAGAATTTTGATGGATTCCTTTCTCACATTGAGGTCCTTCATCCATTTTGGGTCTATTTTTGTGTGTGGAATAAGGAAATAGTCCAGTTTCATTTTTCTGCATGTGGCTGTCCAATTTTCCCAACACCATTTGTTGGAGAGGCTGTCTTTTTTCCACTGGACATTCTTTCCTGCTTTGTCGAAGATTAGTTGACCATATTGTTGAGGGTCTATTTCTGGGCTCTCTATTCTGTTCTATTGATCTATATGTCTGTTTTTGTGCCAGTAGCATACTGTCTTGATGATGACAGCTTTGTAATAGAGCTTGAAGTCTGGAATTGTGATGCCACCAACTTTGGCTTTCTTTTTCAACATTCTTGTGGCTTTTTGAGGTCTTCTCTGGTTCCATATAAATTTTAGGATTATTTGTTCCATTTTTTTGAAAAAAAAAATGGATGGGATTTTGATAGGGATTGCATTAAATGTGTACACTGTTTTAGGTAGCATAGACATTTTTTACAATATTTGTTCTTCCAATCCATGAGCATGGAACATTTTTGCATTTCTTTGTGTCTTCCTCAATTTCTTTCATGAGTACTTTATGCTTTTCTGAGTACAGATTCTTTGCCTCTTTGGTTACGTTTATTCCTAGGTATCTTATGGTTTTGGGTGCAATTGTAAATGGAATTGACTTCCTAATTTCTCTTTCTTCTGTCTTGTTGTTGGTGTAAAGAAATGCGACTGATTTCTGTGCATTGATTTTATATCCTGACACATTACTGAATTCCTGTACAAGTTCTAGCAGATTTGGAGTGGAGTCTTTTGGGTTTTCCACATAAAGTATCATAAGATCTGCAAAGAGTGATAGTTTGACTTCTTCTTTGCCAATTTGGGTGCCTTTAATTTCCTTTTGTCGTCTGATTGCTGAGGCTAGGACTTCTAGTACTATGTTGAATAGCAGTGCTGATAATGGACATCCCTGTTGTGTTCCTGACCTTATTGGAAAAGCTCTCAGTTTTTCTCCACTGAGAATGATATTTGCTGTGAGTTTTTCATAGATGGCTTTGATGATATTGAGGTATGTACCCTCTTTCCCTACATTTTGAACAGTTTTGATCAAGAAAGGATGCTGTACTTTGCCAAATGCTTTTTCAGCATCTATTGAGAATATCCTATGTTTCTTGATCTTTCTTTTATTAATTTATTGTATAACATTGATTGTTTTGTGGATGTTAAACCAACCTTGCAGCCCTAGAATAAATCCCACTTGGTCGTGGTGAATAATCCTTTTAATGTACTGTTTGATCCTATTGGCTAGTATTTTGGTGTGAATTTTCACATCTGTATTCATCAAGGATATTGGTTTGTAATTCTCCTTTTGATGGAGTCTTTGGTTTTGGGATCAAGGTAATGTTGGCTTTATAATATGAGTTTGGTAATTTTCCTTCCATTTCTATTTTTTAGAACAGTTTTAGGAATATATGTATTAATTCTTCTTTAAGTGGTAGAATTCCCCTGGAAAGCCGTCTGGTCCTGGGCTCTTATTTGTTGAGAAATTTTTGATGACTGCTTCAATCCCCTTACTGGTTATGGGTCTGTTCAGGTTTTTTATTTCTTTCTGGTTCAGTTGTGGTAGTTTATATGTCTCTAGGAATGCATCCATTTCTTCCAGATTATCAAATTTGCTGGCGTATAGTTGCTCATAATATGTTCTTAGAATTGTTTGTATTTTTTTGGTGTTGGTTGTGATCTCTCCTCTTTCATTCATGATTTTATTTATTTGGGTCCTTTCTCTTTTCTTTTTGATAAGTCTGGCCAGAAGTTTATCAATCTCATCAATTCTTTCAAAGAACCAGCTCCTAGTTTCATTGATTTTTTCTATTGGTTTTTTGTTTGTTTGTTTGTTTATTTGTTTCTATTTCATTGATTTCTGCTCTGATCTTTATTATTTCTCTTCTGCTGGGTTTAGGCTTTCGTTGTTGTTGTTTCTCCAGCTCTAGGTTCTCTAGTTTCTCTAGGTGTAGGGTTAGGTTCTGTATTTGAGACCTTTCTTGTTTCTTGAGAAAGGCTTGTATCACTATATATTTTCCTCTCAGGACTGCCTTTGCTGTGTCTCACAGATTTTGAATCGATGTGTTTTCATTATCATTTGTTTCCATGAATTTTTTCAATTCTTCCTTAATTTCCTGGTTGACCCATTCATTCTTTAGAATGATGCTGTTTAGTCTCCATGTATTTGGGTTCTTTCCAAATGTCATCTTGTGATTGAGTTCTAGCTTCAGAGCATTGTGGTCTGAAAATATGCAGGGAATGATCCCAATCTTTTGATACCGTTTGAGACCTGATTTGTGACCCAGGATGTGATCTATTCTGGAGAATGTTCCATAGGCACAATACACAGAATGTGTATTCTGTTGCTTTGGGATGGAATGTTCTGAATATACCTGTGATGTCCATCTGGTACAGTGTGTCATTTAATGCCTTTATTTCCTTGTTGATCTTTTCCTTGGATGATCTGTTCATTTCAGTGAGGGGGGGGGTGTTAAAGTCCCCTACTATTATTGTATTATTGTCAATGTGTTTCTTTGAATTTGTTATTAATTGGCTTATATATTTGGCTGTTCCCATGTTAGGGGCATAGATATTTAAATTTGTTAGATCTTCTTGTTGGACAGACCCTTTGGGTATGGTATAGTGTCCTTCCTCATCTCTTATTATAGTCTTTGGCTTAAAATCTAATTGATCTGATATAAGGATTGCCACCCCAGCTTTCTTCTGATGTCCATTAGCATGGTAAATTGTTTTCTACCGCCTTACTTTCAATGTGGAGGTGTTTTGGGGTCTAAATTGAGTTTCTTATAGAGCGCATATTGATGGGTTTTGTTTTTTTATCCATTCTGATACCCTGTGTCTTTTGATTGGGACATTTAGTCCATTTACATTCAGAGTAATTATTGAGAGATATGAATTTAGTGCCATTGTATTGCCTGTAAGGTGACTGTTACTGTATATTGTCTCTGTTTCTTTCTGATCTACTACTTTTAGGGTCTCTCTTTGCTTAGAGGACCCCTTTCAATATTTCCTGTAGAGCTGGTTTGGTGTTTGCAAATTCTTTTAGTTCTTGTTTGTCCTGGAAGCTTTTAATCTCTCCTATTTTCAGTGATAGCCCAGCTGGATATAGTATTCTTGGCTGCATGTTTTTCTCGTTTAGTGCTCTGAATATATCATGCCAGTTCTTTCTGGCTTGCCAGGTCTCTGTGGATAAGTCTGCTGCCAATCTAATATTTTTACCATTGTATGTTACAGATGTCTTGTTCTGGCTGCTTTCTTGATTTTCTCTTTGTCACTAAGACTTGTAAGTTTTACTACTAAATGATGGGATTTGGACCTATTCTTATTTATTTTGAGGGGGGTTCTCTGCACCTCCTGGATTTTGATGCTTGTTCCCTTTGCCATATTAGCGAAATTCTCTACAATAATTTGCTCCAATATACCTTCTGCTCTCCTCTCTCTCCTGGAATCCCAGTTATTCTGATGTTGTTTTGTCTCATGGTATCACTTATCTCTGGAATTTTCCCCTCGTGGTCCAGTAGTTTTTTGTCTCTCTTTTGCTCAGCTTCTATATTCTCTGTCATTTGGTCTTCTATATCACTAATTCTCTCTTCTGCCTCATTTATCCTAGTAGTAAGAGCCTCCATTTTTTATTGCACCTCATTAATAGCTTTTTTGATTTCCCCTTGGTTAGATTTTGGTTCTTTTATTTCTCCAGAAAGGGCTTTTATTTCTCCAGACAAGGTTTCTCTAATATCTTCCATGCCTTTTTTGAAACCAGCTAGCACCTTGAGAATCATCATTCTGAACTCCAGATCTGACATACTGCTAATGTCCGTATTGATTAGGTTCCTATTCTTCAGTACTGCCTCTTGTCCTTTTTTTTTGTGTTGAGTTTTTCTGCCTTGTCATTTTATCCAAATAAGGATATATGAAGGAGAGAATAAAATATTAAAAGTGTGGCAAAGACCGCAGGAAAATGTGTGTTAACCAAATCAGAAGAGACCCCAAATTGTTGGTAGAAGAAAGTGGGTAAAAATAAGTTCAAAAAAATTTTAAAAAAAGAATAAAGAAAATATATATGTTAGACTGCTGAATAGAACAGAGCCACCCACATAATTTTGGGAGTATTTTAGTCTCTTAGAAGAAACTACCTCCTGAAATTTTAAGGAAAGAAAAAAAAATATATATATTTATATATACATACACACATACATGCACACACACACAAGAAGTGATGGAATATGAGTATAAATATGAAAATTAAAAAAGAATTCTAAAAAAGTAGTTAATAAGATAAGTTGGTTGGGAAAAGAAAGAAAAAGGAAATGGAGAGAATTTGCTCAGGCTGGAGACTAGAACAAAGTCCTGTGGTAGATTTAAGGTATGTTTTCATCTATCAGAAGTAGTTGCATCCCAAATTTTTTAGAAGAAAAAACCCTATGTGTATACACAAACTAAGATTAGATATAATGAAGGATAAAATATGACTATAGTAATGAAAGTTCAAAAAGATTTTTTAAAGAAAGGTAGTGTTAAGATAAACTAGCTTAAAAAACTTTAAAAGAGGAAAGAGTAAAAGTTAAAAAAATTAGAAGAAAGAAAAAATAAAATTAAAATAAATTTAATTACGTTTGCAAGACTAAAGAATCATGGGGAAAAAGCCATGAATTCCATGTTTTGCTTTTTCCTCCTCTGGAATTCTACTTTTCTCCTTGATAATGAACTTGATCTTGGCTGGATTCTTGGTGATCTTCTGGGGGAGGGGCCTGTTTTAGTGATTCTCAAGTGTTTTTGCCCCAGGTGGAATTGCCCCGCCCTTGCCAGGGGCCAGGATAAGAAATCTACTCTGGTTTGCTCTCTGTAGCTTTTATTCCCTGAACACTTTCTGTAGACTTCTGGAGGATGGGAATGACAATGGCAGCCTCCCAATCTCTGGCCCAGAGGAGCCGAGAGTTCAGGGCCCCACTCCTCAATGAGCCCTTGGAGAAAAGTGCTCAATCACTCCCGTCTCCCTGGCCTCCGGCTGGGCTCCAAGCTCACCCAGCCTGTGACCAAGTGTTTCTGTCTCTGGCACACAGCCCTGTCTGGAGTCTCTAAACCCACCAGATCCCTGCCATTGGGGTGGGGGAATTTTGTGTTCTTCTTTATGTACTCTGAATTTGAATCTCAATAAGCATATGATCTCTTTTTGCTCAGTATAGTGGTAAAGAACATAGGCTTTGAAATCAGACTGACCTGGATTATATCCCAGTTAGTAATTTAATAGTTGGGTGTCCTTAAACAAATTTTGTAACCTATGTTCCTTAATTTCCTCATCTGTAACATGTGGGTGAAAATACCTAGTAACTGGGTTGTTTAAAGGATTACACAATAGAGGTAAGGTTCTTGGCAAGGGTGTTAGCACCAGAGTGATAATTTAAGTATTTAGTATTATAAATATGTCCTTCTTCATGTCACTCCTCTTCTCAGAAAACGTGCATTATTTCCTACTGCCTAGAGAATCAAGTACTAGACTCTTATCTTGTCAATTACAACTTTATAAGATTGGGCAGTAAGTTAAAATACTCTAAGAATGTTTTGAACATTCTCTGTCCATGAATTCTTTGAACTATAGAGTCAGACTCAAATAAAGGAGAAGACCTTTCCTGGAGAACACTAAGCTGTGTATAAATGTAGTTCAAGCCAGTTCTATTTCATAGAATGATACACAGAAATCCAAAATAAGTCCTCTTCATTTTGGGCTACACAGGAAGATTGTGGAAGCATGCAGAGGAGTATTGGTAATCCATGAATGGGTAACAGGTTCTTTTCAAAATTAAAAAACTGATGCCCAAAGAAAATAAATCACCATAGAGACCTTGAACTAGGACCCTGTAGTCCTTTCAGTTTGGTGGACTTTTAGGCCAGCTTTCATTTACTGTACCATTCTGCTTCCTATTTTCTAGGGTAGGACAAATGTGGAACTGAATAACAAAGCTCATTTTCAGGCATTAATAAATTAATTGTAATTAATTTCTCAGAGCTTCTTGCAATTCCATGTGATATCTTAAGAAGAGGGTCACTTAAACATATAAGTGTAGGTGAGAGACATGAGATACTACAGGGAGGGCAACATCAGATGGTTCAAGCAATGGGAGACAGCATGAGGGCACTGGGCATCTGGAGAGCAGAGAGCCAGAAGAGGAATGAATGCATGCTTTAAGCAAGATCGTTTTTTACCTTTCAGGTGTACTTCATTTACCTTTGGGGCAGTAGCAAGGATGGGAAGTATAATGATGTTTAAGATTCAGGGTTGACTTGAAATCTGCTGAATTGAGGTCACCTATTCTTGACCTTCATTCCTTGACTGATGCTGAATTCAACATTCAAACAAATTACTCTTTGCAGTTAAAGTCTCCATAGATGAGTCCTTTTGTAAGCTATGCTTAGTATGCTTGTGAATCATGCTTCTCTGTAAGTTTATCATTGAAGGGCTAATGAAGAACAGTCTATTAAAAATCATTTATATCTTCAGCTTGCCTCTAAAATTTTGATTGGTGTATGTGTACTGATGTTCAGAGTCCCCATTATGTCACCTTACTAGAAGAGCTTGACCTGGATCCCAAATACTGGCTATGGTTTCCTTGTACTGTAACACTTCAAGAAACTTGCCATCCCTAAATTTTATGGAACTTAATTGGGTAAAAAGTCTTAATTAAAAGAGCTTTCCAGGGAATACAGTACTCATGTTATATGGCAAAGAGAACATTTCCTGATCTTCATGTACCCAGAAAAGCAAATGGGTAAGGCAGCTTCAGTGTATTGGCAAGAAAACTTGACACTGACTAGCTGTGTGGCCTTGGTCACATCACTCCTCTAGAGCCTGGTTTCTCTTCTATATATAGGGAATAATTTTCTTACCTCACCTTACCTGAATTGGAGCCCCTTGTTTCTTCTGTTACTAAAAAATGCATTTCATTATGAATTACAAGGCAGCTTCTTTTTAATACAATTTAAGGATGTTATCATCTATTGTGCTCTTTAAGCCTTTCCCACGCCTGTTTATGAGGCTGTCTTTTTTTTTTTAAACTTCTTTGTTAATCACAGCAGATATCTCTGTCATTTGGAAACCTACTCTGTATTAATGAATATGGATTGGACTCTTCCTAATTGTTCTCTGAACACTTCCGAATTTTCAGCAGGGTAATTGATTTCAGTCAACTTCTTTAGTGCACTTTCTACACTCTTGAAGCCTGTAATTTTCAAGTTCAGTATTTGTGTGCTTATACTCTCAAGAGTGCTTCAGTTGGATCCCATTATAATCCTAGAATTCTAACCAGTCACTAACTTGGAGTGTATTTATCATTAAACTAATTCATTTTTTAGTATGGATGAGACTTGATTTAGAGCATAACCCATATACAGAACCTAAATTTTCTAAAAAGTCAAATTATAAAAGCACTCTTAAATTTAAACCATTAAAAAAGTTATTTGGCTTTAGTGAAGAGTGTATAGAAATGTTTCCTATGCCTTTAGTTGTATAGAAGTCTGAGGCAAAGAAACTAAAGGTCATATGTCAAGTGTTTATTGTGGACAATTAGTCAAAGAGAAGACTCAGAAATGAGAGAAGCTCATTGGGGCAGTAATAATTTCATTTACAAAATTTGGTTTTAGCCTAACTTCTAGAAATGCAGAGAATAAACATAAGTATATTTGGATATACTTCCACATAATAGCTAGACTTTTCTGGTTCTGAAACTTTTCCCATATGAGATATATATATATATATATATATATATATAATGATATATGATATGATATCATGATACACACACACACACACACACACACATATATATATATATGATATGGTAAATGATATACATTGCTCAAGTCCATATTCAAAGATCCATAGTGACTTACTATTTTTCTATAGACTTTAGAGTGATTAAATTAACCTACACTAGATATTCTGTCATTAGTTCTGACTCTGAGAGGTCAAAGCTTCTTTTAAAAGAATATTTTATTTATTTATTTGTCAGAAAGAGAGAGAGAACAAGCAGGGGGAACAATAGGAAGAGGGAGAAGCAGGCTCCCCACTGAGCAAGGAGCCTAATGTAGGACTTGATCCCAGGACCCTGGATCATGACCTGAGCCAAAGTCAGACACTTACCTGACTGAGCCACCCAGGCATCCCAGAGCTCAAAGCTTCTTATAAGATATTTTTGAGAGGAATACCTAAATCTAGAATAGACCCTTAAGTACTATTTTGTACTAGAATTAACCTCATTGAGGTTCTTATTGCTATTCTTTGAGATTCTTATTTTCACTCTTAAGCTGGACTATTGCAAAAACCTAACTGGACTCCCTATTTGTTTTCTCTCTCCACTTCAACCCAAATGTACACTGTTGCCAGAATAATTTTCCCAAATTATTATGTATTCTCTTATTATATCTTTAATGGCTACCTGCTACCATTGACCAGAATGCCATATCCTGTAATCTAACTTTTGAACTTACCTTTCAAATTCTATTTGTTATTACAACTTCATATATTGTGTGCTTCAGCCAGCAGAAATATTGTGATTCCTTGAATACTCCATGCACATTCACACATACCCCTGTGTCTACTTATGCTGTTCTTTCAGCCAGTATCTCTTTCTCACCATCTCCTTGTATCTGCATTTTATGTCTGCATTTGTTAGGTAAACATAGGACTTTCATTGGGAAAGAGAGACAATAAAGTAGAATGGCTTTAAAAATTCAGAAGTTCATTTTTCTTGAATGTGACAGTTCTGTCGTGTTTCAGAATGGCAATGGTTCTATTTTGCATGGCTATTCAAGAACCTAGCCTTTTTATTGGTTGTCAGTTGAACAAGTTATTGCTCTACCATCCCTTAGGGTGCAGTCCTCCTCCGAGTGGTCAAGGCTGGCCCACTTCATCTAGGTTCCCGCTGGAGGAAGAAGAAGGAGTGCATAAAACAGGTCTATTCTCTTAAGGTTTATACCTGGAAGAGGCACAGGCCAACTTTTCACATTCCACTGGCAATAAATCACACAGTCACACATAACTGCAAAGGAGGCTAGGCATTATAGGAGGCCAGGCATTATAGTCTAGCCACATGTATGGAAGAAGTAGAAAGCAAATTTCGTTAGCCAGATCCACGTTTATGCCACACTGTTGGAATCTGTTTCATTAGCCATTTTCTTTCTTTCAGGCCTTTCTGAGGCCCTAAGCTGAAAGTGATTTCTCCTTCCTCTGAGCTACTCTAGTCCAGGGTTTCCTTACCAGTGATGTGTATAAGAATCACTTGTGATTTTGATAAACTGCAGTCTTAATCAGTTGGTCAGGGGCTAGGTCTGCAATTCTGCATCTCTATCAAGCTCCTCAGTAATGCCCCTGCACTGGTCTGCAGAACACACTGTGAGTACAGATGTTCAAGCCCATTTTCTGTTCCTCTCCTGTGGGATATAACTTTTCCTCCTTCATAGTAGTTATTCATATGCATATCTGAACCTCCTTAATAGACCATTAACTCTCATAGCAGACTCTGGATTTCCTTGGCATTTTGTTTTTCTCACCCTGCCTCTCTCCAGCACCAAGAATGGTCTTGTACACTTAGAAGTACTTAATAAATATCTGAATAATTGATAGGAAGTATCAACTATTTTAGAATGTTGAGCATAAGCTTTTTTAAAGTCTTTATTTAAATTCCAGTTAGTTAACATACAGTGTAATATTAGTTTCAGGTGTACTATATAGTGATTCAACACTTCCATATACCTGGTGCTCATCAGGACAAGTAGCATAAACTTTTGGAAAGGCACCATTACTTATGCCAGGTTTTGGACTATGTTCAATGCAATCACTTGTTTGAAAGTGGTTTGTTGGGAAATCCATTCCCACATAGCCCAGACAAACTAAGGGAAAATCTTCCAGATAGCTGAGCTGAGGTAAGTGGAATTCAGCAAATGGAAACCACGGAAACCACGTTTTATCAGACTTTCCCCTCCATGGGCTGTAACCAGTTCAAAGGAAATGCTAATCCCTATGTTTGGAATGCATTTTCAGACAGCCTCTCTCTTTGATAAGAGTAATTTTGTGTGTACACAGCTTCATGAGTCAGTTTGATAATTTTTATTGAAGAGGTGTTTGTTTATTTTTCCCCCACCTGGAAGCACTCAATTCTCTTCCATTTGAAAAGTATCAAGTCGGGTTCCAATTAAAGCTGACTGAGGAGGACTCTTCTCAGCTTGACCCTATTTTAGCCTGTTCTTTTCTCAGTACTGACATAACGTTCTGGACCTTGAGGGTTAGAGTGGAAGAAGAGCAGATGAAGTGGGCTAGGCTTGAAAACAGACTACTTCGTAATCTAGTCTGATTCACATGGAGCAAACCAGACGTCAGGCCTTCTGCCTTACTCCTCCAGCCTGCATAATGAAAACCCTAACTGGAATTACTTTCTACTTGGAAATTGTCATAAATGAGACAGGGCTGAAGTTTTTCTTTTGGTCTCTGTGTGGAAAAGGATTTCACAAGTAAATGAATCACGTTACCAAGATTTTAGAGCTTCTTAGCCTAGATGTATAAATAAGTTTTAGTCTCTATTAGGCCCTCAACTAATGCATCAGTCACAAACCACAGAACTTCAGAGTGGAGTCCTCACTTCTCACCTACAGGCTCTCTCCTTGGTAGTACCTTGCTAGCCCTTAATTCCATGATTAGCCTTTGGTATTCAGAAAAGGATATTCAGACATGCTACTAATTTATACTGACTGCTCTCTTTCCTTACTGTGACTAGGTAAGTGTTTACAGTATTATCAGTGCAGTGTGTCCTAATAAGTTGTTATTGCACATATTACTGTACATGACTTTGTAAGTATTCTACGTGTTTTTTGCCTTCCCACTCCTTTGGTGAGAACTTATAGCTTCATAATTCAAGAATGAAAATGTTCCCAGTGGGGTTGGGACTAGGGTGAGCTAAGCCAGACCACTGGGGAGCACAATTTAAGGAGGTGCTCACTCAAACACACTGACCCTGTACTTGAATGATCCTGAGAGTGACAGTCTTCTTAAATTTTGTACCCCAGGGGACTGGCTTGCCTTATCTTAGTTCAGATTCTGATTTTCAAGGCAGAGAGCCTAAAGTACTGGTTTCTGAGATGATTTGGATAACAGGCCTTTAAACCCTCCTATCCCCTTTCTTTTTGGTAAATGCAGAAATCCGACAAATGCAGATGGGAGAAAAAAATGAAATTTAGTAATCGTAATTTTATTCATCATATGGATGTAAGACTCTCATTCTGCTCATTTGCCATATATGCTGAAGCTAAACAAAGCCTTGACATAGATTTTATAATGAGGACACATTCATTATTGGCTTTGGGAATCTCTCTGATTTAAATCTTGACATTGCTCCTTAGTCTCAAAGCCTCCTGAATTTTTAGACCTGCACATCTAAATGCAGACAAGCACATCATTCCTATCCACTGCCAAACTATGCCCAACTTGCAAGGCACATGTGGACACCACTTAATTAGCTGTGATGTGCATTTTGGCATATGTCAGAAGTTAAAGCCACTTTCTTAGAGGAACTCAAACTCTGAATTTATCTTTATCAAAGCCTTGTCTAAATGATAAATATACACTGCCTCCTTGCTATCTACTGCCTGGAAATAAATCACTTTAGGATTGATTTGTTAACAGCTTTCTTCACTCTAGGGGTCTTCCTGCCCCAGAGGTTATACTGTCCTTCTTCACAAATGCCGATAACCAAACAAAACACCAAGCTGATCATAGTGAACAAAGAAGGAAACCTGGGGCAAGAGTAAGCAATTCCCTTTGCACAGCCCAGAAAAAAAAACAGCTTTATAAGACACAGTATCATATTCTAGAAATCTAACCTCCCACCAAACTACTGGTTGACAGATGGGATATATTCTCTCTTTTTCTTTTTTATTTTCTTTTTTTTTTTTTTAGCAGTGTACTCTGAACTCTGCTACTGGAGCCAGGAATTACAAACTCCTCCAGGAACCTACCAAGTAGTATAAATAAGTAAAACTGGCTGGTTTATGAGGCATTCAAGAGTGGTGGGGACTTCTGGGAAACAGAGAATGTATTCCTCATCCACTCCAGGATCCTTTTGCCACGTGGGAACATGAGCCAGATCTTATTAGATCTTCTGATTCTTTAAGAGGAGGCAACTTGATATTTTTCTAAAATGATAGTTCCCATTTTTTAATTCAAATTCAATGAGCCAATGTATAGTACATCATTATTTTTTGATATACTCAACTAATGAATCATTGAACATTGTAACACCCAGTGCTCATCCTATCATGTGCCCTCTTTAATTCCCATAACCCAGTTACCCCATCTGCCCACCCACCTCCCTTTCCACAACCCTGTTTGTTTCCCTCTCTGATTTCTTCCCACTCAGTTTCCTTCCCTTCCCCTCTTTGTCCTCTGCACTATTCCTTATGCTCTACATATGAGTGAAACCATATGTTAATTGTTTCTCTGACTGATTTATTTCACTTAGCATAATACCCTCCAATTCCATCCATGGGGATATGAATGGTAGATATTTATCATTTCTGATAGCTGAGTAATATTCCATTGTATATGTGGACCACATCTTCTTTATCCATTCATCTGCTGAAGGGCATCTCATCTCTTTCCACAGTTTGGCTATTGTGGACATTGTTGCTATGAACACTGGGGTGCAGGTGTCCCTTCTTTTCACTAAATCTGTGTCTTTGTGGTGAATACCTAGTAGTGCAATTGCTAGGTTGTAAGGTAGCTCTACTTTTAATGTCCTGGGGAACCTCCATATTGTTTTCCAGAGTGGCTGTACCAGCTTGCTTTCCCACCAAAAGTGTAAGAGGGTTCTCCTTTCTCCACATCCTTGCCAACATTTGTTGTTTCCTGTATTGTTAATTTGTTAATTGTTAACAAATTGTTAATTTGTTAATTTTTGGCATTCTGACTGGTGTAAGGTGGTTTTGATTTGCATTTCCCTGATGGCAAGTGATGTGGAACATTTTTTTATGTGTCCATCAGCCATTTGTATGTCTTCTTTGGAGAAGTGTCTGTTCATGTCTTCTGCCTATTTCTTGACTGGATTATTTGTTTTTTGGGTGTTGAGTCTGAGAACTTCTTTATAGATCTTGGATGCCAGCTCTTAATCTATAATGTCATTTGCAAATATCTTCTCCCATTCCGTATGTTGCCTTATAGTTTTGTTGATTGTTTTCTTTGCTGTGCAGAAGCTTTTTATCTTGATGAAGTTCCAGTAGTCATTTTTGCTTTTGTTTCCCTTGCCTTTAGAGATGTGTCTTGCAAAAAGTTGCTGTGGCCAAAGTCGAAGAAGTTACTACCTGTGTTTTCCTCTAGGATTTGGATGGAATCCTGTCTCACATTGAGGTCTTTCATCCATGTAGAGTTTATCTTTGTATGTGGTGTAAGAGAATGGTCAAGTTTCATTCTTCTGCATGTTGTTGTCTAATTTTCCCAGCATCATTTCTTAAAGAGACTATCTTTTTTCCATTGTCTAGTCTTTCCTGTTTTGTCAAAGATTAGTTGACCATAGAGATGAAAGTCCATTTCTGGAGACTTTATTCTGTTTCACTGAACCATGTGTCTGTTTTTGTGTCAGTACCGTGCTGTCTGAGGATCATAGCAATGAAATGAACTTGAAGTCAGGCATTGTGATGCTGCCAGCTTTGGTTTTCCTTTTCAACATTACCTTGGCTATTCAGGGTCTGTTCTGTTTCCATACAAATTTTAGGATTGTTTGCTCAAGCTCTGTGAAAAATGTCAATGGTATGTTGATAGGGATTACATTGAATGTGTAGATTGCTCTGGGTAGCATAGATATTTTAGTAATATTTATTCTTCCAATCCATGAGCATGGAGTGTTTTCTCATTTCTTTGTGTCTTCCTCAATTTCTTTCATAAGTGTTCTGTAGTTTCTAGAGTACAGGTCCTTTACCTCTTTGGTTAGGTTTATTCCTAGGAATCTAATGGTTTTTGGTGCATTAGTGAATGGGATCAACTCCTTAATTTCTCTTTCTCCAGTCACATTGTTTGTATATAGAAATGTAACTGATTGGGGTGCCTCGGTGGCTCAGTTGTTAAGCACCTGCCTTCGGCTCAGGTCATGACCCCAGGGTCCTGGGACCAAACCACACATTGGGCTCTTCAGCAGGAAGCCTGCTTCTCCCTCTCCCACTCCCCCCTGCTTGTGTTCCCTCTCTCACTATCTCTCTCTCTGTCAAATAAATAAATGAACTCTTTTAAGATTTTTGTTTATATATTTGACAGAGAGAGAGTAATCACAAGTAGGCAAAGCAGCAGGCAGAGAGAGGGAGAAGCAGGCTCCATGCTGAGCAGAGAGCCTGATGCGGGGCTCGATCCCAGGACCCTGAGATCATGACCTGAGCCAAAGGCAGAGGCCCAACCCACTGAGCCACCCAGGTACCCCAATAAATGAAATCTTTAAAAAAAAAAGAAATGCAACTGATTTCTGTGCATTGATTTTTGTATCCTGCCACCTTCCTGAATTGCTGTATGAATTCTAGTAACTTACGGTTGGAGTCTTGGGTTTTCACATAAAGTATCATGTCATTTGTGAGGAAAGAGTTTGACTCCTTCTTTGCCGATTTGAATGTCTTTTATTTCTTTTTGTTGTCTGGTTGCTGAGGCTAGGACTTCTAGTACTATGTTGAACAAAAGTGGTGAGAGTGAGCATCCCTGTTGTGTTCTTTACCTTAAGGGAAAAGTTCTCAGTTTTTCCCCATTGAGAATGATATCCACTGTGGGCTTTTCATAAATGGTTTTTATGATATTGAGGTATGTTCCCTCTATCCCTACACTTTGAAGAGTTTTAATCAAGAAAGGGTTCTGTAAGAAAGGGCTGATACCCAGGGTCTATAAAGAATGCCTCAAACTCAACACACACAAAAGAGATAATCATGTCAAAAAATGGGCAGTAAATATGAACAGACACTTCTCCAAAGAAGACATACAAATGGCTATCAGACACATGAAAAAATGTTCATCATCACTAGCCACCAAGATTAAAATCAAAACCACATTGAGATACCACCTTACACCAGTTAGAATGGCCAAAATTAACAAGACAGTAAACAACCTGTGTTGGAGAGGATGTGGAGAAAGGGGAACCCTTTTTGACTGTTGGTGGGAATGCAATTTGGTGCAGCCACTTTGGAAAACAATGTGGAGAGTCCTTAAGAAATTAAAAATAGAGCTTCCCTATGACCCTGCAATTGCACTGCTGGGTATTTACCCCAAAGATAGAGATGTTGTGAACAAAAGGGCCATCTGTACCCCAATTTTCATAGCAGCAATGGCCACTGTCGCCAAACGTGGAAAGAGCCAAGATGCCCTTCAATGGATGAATGGATAAAGAAGATTGGTCCATATATACTATGGAGAATTGTGCCTCCATCAGAAGGGAAGAACACCCAATTTTTGTACCAACATGGACAGGACTGAAAGAGATTATGCTGAGTAAAATAAGTCAAGCAGAGAGAGTCAATTATCATATGATTTCTCTTATTTGTGGAGCATAACAAATAACACGGAGGACATTGGGAGATGGAGAGGAGAAGGGAGTTGGGGGAAATTGGAGGGGGAGATGAACCATGAGAGACTATGGACCCTGAGAAACAATCTGAGGGTTTTGGAGGGGCAGGGGGTGGGAGGTTGGGTGAGTGTGGTGGTGGGTATTATGGAGGGCACGTATGGCATGGAGCACTGGGTGTGGTGCATAAACAATGAAATCTGGAACACTGAAAGAAATTTAAAAAATCTAAATAAAAATTAAAAAAAGAAAGGATGGTTTTTGTCAAATGCTTTCTCTTCATCAGTTGAGAGGATCTTATGTTTCTTGTCTCTTCTTTTGTTAATGTGTTCTATCACACTGATTGATTTGTGAATGTTGAATCACCCTTGCATCACAGGAATAAATCCCACCTGGTGGTAGTGAATAATCCTTTTAATGTACTTTTGGATCCTATTGGCTAAGATCTTTTTGAGTATTTTGGCATCCATGTTCATCAGGGATATTAGTCTGTAATTCTCCTTTTTGGTGGAGTCTTTGTCTAGTTTTGGGATCAGGGTAATGCTGGCCTCATAGAAGGACTTTGTAACTTTTCCTTCTGTTTCTATTTTTTTTTAAAGATTTTATTTATTTATTTGACAGACAGAGATCACAAGTAGGCAGAGAGGCAGGCAGAGAGAGGAAGGAAAGCAGGCTCCCTGCTGAGCAGAAAGCCCGATGTGGGGCTTGATCCCAGGACCCTGGGATCATGACCTGAGCTGAAGGCTGCGGCTTAACCCACTGAGCCACCCAGGTGCCCCTGTTTCTATTTTTTAAAACAGCTTCAGTAGAATAGGTATTATTTCTTCTTTAAATGTTTGGTAGAATTCCCCTGGGAAGCCATTTAGCCCGGGACTCTTGTTTTTTGGGTGGTTTTTGATTACTGCTTCAATTTCCTTACTGATTATTGGTCTGTTCAGATTGTATATTTCTGTTTCAGTTTTGGTAGTTCATAAGTTTCTAGGAATGCATCCATTTCTTCTAGATTGCTTAATTTGTTGGCATATAGCTGTTCATGATATGTTCTTAAAATTGTATTTTCTTGGTGTTGGTCATAATCTCTCCTCTTTCATTCATGATTTTATTAACTTGGGTCCCTTCTCTTTTCTTTTGGATAAGTCTGGCCAGAGGTTTGTTGGTCTTATTAATTCTTTCAAAGAACTATCTTCTAGTTTTGTTGATCTATTCTACTGTTTTTCTGGTTTCTAGTTCATTGATTTTTGCTCTATCTTTATTATTTTTCTTCTGCTTGGTTTAGGCTTTATTTGCTGAGTTTCTCCAGGTCCTTTAGGTATAAGGTTTGCTTGTGCATTTGGGATCTTTCTAATTTTTTGAGAGGGGCTTGGATGGCTGTGTATTTCCCTCTTAGGACCACCTTTGCAGTATCGCATAGGTTTTGAACTGATCTGTGTTTTCATTCTCCTTAGTTTCAGTGAATATTTTAAATGTTTGGAAGTTAAAGAAAAGTTTAAAAAATTAAATGTTAAAGAAAATTTTGTTTTTTAATTTTTTAAGGAAATTTTTATGGTCACTGTGGGGGACAAATTGCATATCTATGAAGGATAGATATGTCCTAAGTCCCAAAGTCTAACTCCAGCCCATTTGTGGTTCCTATTCAGGATGATGGCTCTTGATTCACTTGGTGACTTTTAAGGCTCAGTCACTCATGTTTAGGTTGTATGTTCTTAAAATACCAAGATGTTAAGATTTTGAAGAATCAAGTTTAGGATGATCTTTGCCTCCCTGCAGCTTTAGCTGCTTTTCCACATTCCTAGCACAACACAACTCTAGACACTCCATTTCCATTAGCCAGATGCATCTGATTGTTATGCCTTTATCTTTAGGGTAGGGTACAAGAACCTCTGGAACCATCTGCTTCCTGAGGAAGAAGTACATAGAAATAATGCTGTTTTAGCCAGCTTGGCTTTCTTAAATTCTTAATATCTTGCTTGTGTAAACTGCTTACTTCTTGGCCCCTTGGACTTCTCTTGGTCTATTTCTGAATTTGGCAATTTTTCACTAATAGAGGTGGAGCTTGAATCCTGGTGTCTATTTCTTGAGGGAATGTTCTCTGAATTTATTCCTTGTCAGTTTAATAACACTTCCTTGCTTTGCCCTGTGTCCTATTTCTTTGATTTGCCCTGTGACATGTATGTTTTATGTCAGCTCAGAGTTTTCCTATCTTTGTGATATAAGATTTGAAATTGCCTTATGGCCTGTGGAAGTTGAAACACATCCCAAAGATTTTGATTATCTTCCAGGGGAGACTCATATACTTCCTGGGCACTCATTTTTTCCCTGTCCCACACTATATTTGGTGTGAAACATAGCTTCTCTCTCAAACCATCTATCAGTTCAGTTGATTTTTCCCCAGTGTTTATGTGGCCAGGGTCACATTACCCCCACCCCAGGCTTGCTCTGTCTCACTCTGTCTATGATCCTCCTGTCGTAGCTCCTCACCTCTCCCTCCCATACTGTCCTGGCAACACCACATTCTTTACCTTTTATATTCACAGAGCAGCCACCTCACACTTCTGTGGACTTGTTGCCAATTAACACTTAGGTTGTTAGTATTGTGGAATCACCTCCAATGACCTGTACAAACTCAGATTCTGTTAATTAACAAAAGTAATGCTGAAAAAACTGGTTCTCTAAAATCTTAGGTTGTCACAATTTTGCTGTTTGAAAATGTATCAGTGATAGTGGAATATTCCATGTTTTCCTAGAAGCAGCATCTATTTCTAAAAAAGTTGTAGAGCTCAGATATGGAGATTTGGAACAAGCCATTCCCCATTTATCTTAATTCTGTAGTTTCCAAGGAGACAGAACCCTGGGTCTACTTCTCAGTCTAGGGCTAATATTTACCTGTTTACACAGCCTTGCTATACTTTAAGACCATCAAACTGTGGCTTCATTTACACTGTGCCTATACTCTTCTCCCTGATCCAAAGTTTGGTAGTTTCCCCTTACCCGCAGAGGTTTCTGGTTTCGCTTTCCACAGTTTCGGTTACCCACTGCTGCTGTCAGTTGCAGTGAGGAAGCAGGTGTTCCTTCTGACGAATCAGCAGAATGTCAATAGTAGACTAACGCTGTCACAAAGCCTGCGTCACAATGCCTGCATCACTGACATTTCATCTCATTACTAGGCATTTTATCTCATTATCACAAGAAGGGTAAGTACAGTATAATAAGATATTTTGAGAGAGTGAGTGAGAGAGAGCTTCAGAGAGGGAGGTATCACATTCATATAACACAGTATACTGTTATAATTGTTCTATTTTATTGTTAATCTCTTACTGTGTCAAATTTATAAATTAAACTTTATCATAAGTGTGTATAGGGAAAAACATAGTGTAAATAGGGTTTAGTACTATCTGTTGTTTTAGGCATCTACTGCAGGTCTTGGAATATATCCCCTGTAGATAAGGTGAGGAATGCTGTAACACTGCCACTTCCGTTGTTTGGTGAGTAGCCCATGGTTACTCTGGTATGTGGTATCCCTTGTTTTATCAAGTTAATAAGCTTAACTTTGTCTGATTATAAGGGTATCCCTAGTGGTGTTTACCAGAGGGACTTTATCTGCCCCAAGTATTTGTTAAAATATTTGTCCCAGTTCCTAGAGTTTTCTCTCTACAAGGACCTTTCATTGTAACATAACTTCCATGAAGGCAAGGAATTTTCTTCACTACTCTAAGAACAGTGCTTGGGACATGTTGAATGAATGAATGAATGATGAATTCTGTTAACAGCCTTTAAAGTGATAAAATGATCTTCACTTTCTTTTTTTTAAAATATTGTTTTATTTTTTCAGTGTTCCAAGATTCATTGTTTATGCACCATACCCAGTGCTCCATGCAATACATGCCCTCCATAATACCCACCACCAGGCTCACCTAACCCCTCACCCCTTTCCCCTCCAAAACCCTCAGTTTGTTTCTCAGAGTCCATAGTCTCTCATGGTTCATCTCCCGCTACGATTTCCCCCAATTATCTTTTCCTTTCCTTCTCCTAATGTCCTCCATGTTATTCCTTATGCTCCACAAATAAGTGAGACCATATGATAATTGACTCTCTCTGCTTGACTTATTTCACTCAGCGTAATCTCCAGTTCTGTCCATGTTGATACAAAAGTTGGGTATTCTTCCTTTCTGATGGAAGCATAATATTCCATTGTAAAAATTATCTCATTCTTATATAGAAGAGTATAGTACCTCATTTGAGCTTCCCTTGAACTCTATTTTGGGTTCTAGAATCAGAAAGACCTGACATAGACACTGTCTTAGTCTATTCTAGTTGCTATAACAAAATATCATAGATGGGACGACTTATAAATAGCAGAAATATATTGCTCAAAATTCTAGAGACTGGGAAATGTAAGTTTAGGTGCCAGTGTGGTTGTATTCTGAACATCTACTTATTCATAGTTGACTATGATTTTTTCCTTATATTCACACATGGCAGAAGGGGAAAAGAGCTCCTCAGGTCTCTTATAAGGGAACTAATGCCATTCATGAGGCTTCCTCCCCTAATTACCTAAGTGCCTCCCAAATGCCCCACCTCCTACTACTTTAGGGATTAAGGTTTCAACATAAGAATTTTTTGGGGGGGATATATTCAGTCTATAGCAGACTATTGAACTAACATTGAACTAACTCTATGATTTTGGGTAAATTACTTAACCTCTTTATGCCTTCATTGTTTTCAGTTGTAAAGTGAGGACAATGCTACCTATCTTGGTGGTTATGAAGATTAAATGAAGTGATTTATATGAAGGGCTTATCATAGAATGTGGCACTGATTAATGCTCAATAAACATCAGTGAGTATTTTTCATTTAAACTGTCCATGATCTTCATCTTTTCAGATGTTGGGCACTTACATATCTCTGGGCCTCTGTTACTGTTCAGCACTAAATTTCATTTTGCCTTGTAGTAAAGTAATGTGTGTGTCTTCTTTGTCTAGCTGTAAACTCTTAGAGGGCAAGGTCCATGCATTATTTATGCATGTATCATTTTAGATAAATATGTCTGTATATTGCCCGAACATAGTAGGCATTCTATTTGTGGTTGGAAGGTTTGCCTGAAAAGGGAGACTTTAGTTAAGTGTGTGTAGGCAGGCCCGGTTGTTGAATGCAGTGCACACATCAAGTAATAAATGATTATGATACAGCATTAATAACTTCTTTCCTGAGCAGTTTCAGAATGTAGCAACTAAAGAGGAGGGGCAGAGGCAATGAAGGGGCTTTTCTGAGTACTGTGTGCCCCTGCTGAGTGTGCATTTGAATGACCCAGGGAAAATGAGAGGGGCTAAGGAGATGGGTGTAGATGAACTTGGTCATTTAATTCCTGTATTTCTCAGGAATTGCCACTTGAGTTCAGCCTAGCAATTTGGAGCAGCAGGTGAATTATGTGTAGCTAATCTATAACTAGAGGCCATTGTGCTAGGCTGTACAGGAGTCTTGTTCTCCTGGTGACCAGGTGGGGATCTAAGACCCTTTCTGCCCTGTAGTCCTTCTGGGAGCTGGCACTATAGGCAGAGGAAGCTCAGTGGTTGTCCACTTAGGAACATATTAATGGCAACTACTATCTTGGCCCTCTTATACCTATAGTCTAGTGCAGGGGTGAGAAAGGGGAACAAAAGCCAAGACCTAGAGGATGGTAATAGGGCAGGGTTTCTCCAACATCCTTGTCCCTCACAAATTCACTCCTTTGGGCTTTTCCCCCCTTTTCCCAATGTCCTAATACTACCTCTTCAATGTCTAAAATCCTCTTGAGCTTGTGATGTGCTAATAAAGTGGATCTCTAGGAGGGAAAAACCCTGATTTGTAATGTTTGCTGGTTTCTATGGTATAAATATTCCCATTAAGGTGGATTTCAAACTACTACATTGTAGTCACTGAATGCGGGGTTGGGAGATAGGGATAATTGGCTCTTGTGAACCAGTTTGTGCTGGGTCCAGCATTCTATTGCCTTCAGCTCTGACATTTTATGACTGTGCAGTCTTGACCCATTTACTCTCCGTTCCCCATACAACACACTAGCAATACTCACATAGCAGAATTAAAATATAAAGCTCCTTCTCATACTCAAAATTGGGGCAAAAATAAGAAAGTATTTCTTGCAGACTTAGTATATATACTATCATGTCAAGGTTGTGTCAAGGATGCGTGCCAGTTGACAATTCTTCATAGTAATTAGGGCAGAAACAGCAGGAAGGACTGTGGTTTTGTGGTTCTGTAAGACTCTCTGTGAATTGACAAGAACCTTTCTGAAAGGCAAGCTTCAGCTATGCTGATGGTAGGTCCCCTGAGCCATGTCTTATAATAGAGTTGTCTCTCCATTAGCTATGGAAAAGCTGACATGGAGCAGTAGTATCAAAATATAAACAAGTAAAACTACATTATTCACTCTTGTATTTCACCTTTTTTCCATGCCTTCACAACATCTATCAAAAAAATGGCTCTGCTCACTTTTTAATATAGCAATTTCTGTTGCCAGCAGAAGCATCTGCAAATTCAATGTGTTTACCCTAGCTTGGAAGACAAGGATGAATGAAAAGATCTATGCTTGCTTGCAATTGGTCCAGGTCAGGGAAGAAAACTGCTAGAGCTGAGCTTGGCCAGAACTGCTTAACATGTGTGAGGTTTGGTAGTATTTCCTTGAGTTTTCTTAGGTATCTCCTGCCCATTCTCTAGCCTCTGCCCAGCTGCTTCACAAAAGTCCCTCTTTTCTTATCTCCATTTCCCAGGTTGGAGCTGTTGCCCAACAAGGTTCTAGTCACTTGGAGAAACTTAAACAATGAAATAAGACTGTAGTGACTGTTGATATATGTTTATCTGCATAGTTTTCCTCAGAGCAAAGGGACAGGAACCTATGTATGCTGGTAAAAGTTTAACAACAACTCTCTATAGAAAAAAATAAGCGTGTATTCCCAATTTTATTGATATGAAGGATGGGTAGCACACAATTTAAAACATAGTAAAATATACATTACTCCTTACTTTAAATGTCACATAGCCAGTTCATTCTCACAGAATGCTTTTTTGATTTTGTTGAATTCTTATATTTATAGCCAACCTATGGTTGTGATTGATGAATATAGTCCTGTAATAAGTGTTGGTTGATATTTTCATTTATGTTAATGAATAAGATGAAAGTAAAACAACAAATATGGATGTCAGAACTTCATTTATTCATCAGTGTTGTGAGCAACTTGATTGAATTGGATAATAGTTTTAAAATACCAGAAGAAAATGCCTTTAATTTTTGTGTTAGTTACAATGTAATGGCTATAGATACAATGCAAAAGTATTATTTTAAAATTTTTTTTGTAATATTTATATATTTTTAAAAGGCAAAATTTAATATATTTAATTATATTTATTTATTAAATATATATTTAATATATTCACAGAACTGTGAAAACATCACTACATCAATTTTTAGAACATTTTCATCACCCCTTTATTACCAGGTACCCTTTAGCAATCACTGCCCATTTCCTCCCAAACTCTCCAACTCTAGGCAGCCTATAACCTATAAGTTCTATCTTTATGGATTTGCCTATTCTGGCCATTTCATATAACCAGGATGATATAATATATGGTTTTTTATGGCTGGCTTCTTTCACTTAGCATAATGTTTTCAAGTTTAGTCCATATAGAACTTCATTTCCTTTCATGGGCAAATCATATTCTGTTATTTGGAACAAAATATTTGGAATAATATTCCTAATATTATCATATTTTGTTTACCCATTCAGTTGATAGACTTTTGAGTTATTCTAACTTTTCACTATCATGATTGCTGCTGCTATAGCCTTTTGTGTACAAGTTTTTGTAAGGACATATGTTTTCATTTCTCCTGAGTGGAATTGCTGGGTCAAATAATGACTCTGTTTAAACTTTTGAGGAGCTAACAGACTTCCACAGTGGCATCCCTACCAGCAATTTACGAGGGTTCCAGTGATTCCACATCCTCATCAACACTTGTTATTACCTGACTCTTTGATTATAGCTATCTTAGAGGTTGTGAAACGATGTCTTATTGTGGTTTTGATTTGCATTTCCTTGGTGGCTGATGATGGTGAGCATCTTTTCACATGATCATTGGCTATTTGTTTATTTTCTTTAGAAATAATATCTGTTTAGATCCTTTGCTCACTTTTTAAAAAAAAGATTTTATTTATTTGCCAGAGAGAGAGAAAGAGAGCAAGAGAGCACAAGCAGGGGGAGGAGTAGGCAGAGGGAGTGGGAGATGAGGGAGAGGGAGAAGAAGGCTTCCTGCTGAGGAAGGAGCCCCATGTGGGACTTGACCCCAGGACCCTGGGATCATGACCTGAGCCAAAGGCAGAAGGTTAACCAATTGAGCCACCCAGGTGTCCCTAGATCCTTTGCTCACTTTTAAGTTATTTGTCTGTTTTATTATTTAAAGGATTCTTTAAACATTCTAGCTACAATTCCATTGTTAGATATGATTTGCAAAAATATTTTTTCAATACTATGGGTTGTCTTTTCACTTTCTTGATGGTGGTCTTTGAAATATCAAAGTTTGAAATTTCAATGGTATGCAAGTAATTTGTTTTTCAACTCCCCTCTCTTTCTAAAAATAGATGTTACTCATTTTGTTTTTTATCTGCAGTTTCCTTTTATTGGGATTGGGGTTTTGCATTGTTGGCCTGAATACTGTACAATTGATGTGATGGTCTTCTCAGAATGTATGGAGCCATGTGATGTCCTTATGTCCTTAACTGGAGATGAAAATTTTGATAATCTGATCAAGGTATTACCTAATTTCTCTTTTGTATAATTACTAGATTTCTTGCCCCCAACTCATGAATTTTTAAAAGTTTTTATTTTACTTCCTGTCACTTAATATATAGTGTTATATTAGTTTCAGGTGTACAGTATAGCAATTCAATAATTCTATACTAGAGTTCATTATAATAAGTGTATTCTTAGTCTCTTTCATCTATTTCAAATCATTAAGAAGTTTACAACATTGTAAATATCTGAAAAATACTTCTCAGGGACTATAGAATAAGTTCCACATGCCATAGCATAACATTCAGAGTTTCCAACTTCAGATCTCCAACCTACCATTCTAGATTCACCTATTGCACACCCCTATATCAACCTATTTATTTATTTATTTATTTAAGAGTAGGGGAAGGGGCAGAGCGGGGGGAGAGGGAAACTTAAGCAGACTGCACAGTGAGTGCAGAACCCCACGTGGGGCTCCATCTCACAACCCTGAGATCACACCCTGAACCTAAACCAAGAGTTGGATGTTTAACCAACTGTGCCACCCAGGTGCCCAAACCTTTCTTTTAATTTTATTTTAAATCTGGTATCCTTAACATACAGTGTTTTATTAGTTTCAGGTATACAATACAGTGATTTAGCAATTCTATACATACTCAGTACTCATCAACATAAGTGTACTCTTAATCCCCTTCACCTATTTCACCCATCCCCCACTGACCTCCCCTCTGGGAGGTATCAGTTTGTTCTTCGTAAGTAAGAATCACTTTATTGGTTTGCCTCTCTCTCTCTCTCTCTTTTTTCTTTGTCCTTTCTTCATTTGTTTTGTTTCTTTAATTTCACATATGAGCGAGATCAGGTGGTATTTTTCTTTCTCTGACTTATTTTGCTTAGCATTATAGTCTCTAGCTCCAGCCACATCATTGCAAATGGCAAGACTTCATTCCTTTTAATGGATGAATAATATCCCATTGTATTTCACATCTTTTTAAAAGATTTTATTTATTTTATTTTATAGAGAGAAAGAGAGAGAGAGAGAAAGGGTATGAGTGGGAGAATCACAGAGCCTGACATGTGGCTTAATCTCACAACACTGAGATTGTGACCTGAGCTGAAACCAAGAGTTAGACTCTCAACTGACTGAGCCATTCAGGTGCCCCTACACCACATCTTCTTTATCCATTCATCTATTGATAGACATTTGGGATGTTTCCATATCTTGGCTATTGTAAATGATGCTTCTATAAACATAGGGATTCATGTATCCCTTTGAATTAGTGTTTTTGTATTCTTGGGGTAAATACCCAGTAGTTCAATTACTGGATCATAGGGCAGTTCTATTTTTAATTTTTTGAGGAACCTCCATACTGTTTTCCTGAGCTGCTGCACCAGTTTGCATTCCTACCAATAATGCAACAGGGTTCCCTTTTCTTCACATCCTTGTTAACACCTGTTTTTTCTTGTGTTTTTGATTTTAGCTATCCTGACAGGTGTGAGGTGATAACTCATTGTAGTTTTGACTTGCATTTCTCTGATGGGAAGTACTGATGAACATCTTTTCATGTGTTTGTTAACCATCTGGATGTCTTCCTTGGAGAAATGTCTGTTCATGTCTTGTGCTGATTTTTAATCAGATTATTTTGGTTTTTTTTGAGTATTGAGTTGAAGTGTTCTTTATATTCTTTGGATATTAATCCTTTATCAGATATATCATTTGCAATTATCTTCTCCCATTTTGTATGTTGCCTTTTAGTTTTATGGATTGTATCCTTCACTATGCCGATGTTTGTTTTGATGTAGTCTCAGTAGTTTATATTTGCTTATGTTTCCCTTGCTTCAGGAAAAACATCTTGAAAGAAGTTGCTATAGTCAATGTCAAAGAAGTTACTGCTTGTGTTGTCTCTAGGATATTTATGGTTTCATGTCACTCATTTAGGTCTCTAACCCATTTCAAATTTATTTTTGTGTATGGTATAAGAAAGTGGTACAGTTTCTTTCTTTTGCATATTGCTATCCAGTTTTCCCAACACCATTTGCTGAAGAGACTGTCTTTTTCCCATTGGATATATTTTCCTGCTTTGTTGAAGGTCAATTAAGTGGTAAGAGTGGACATCCTTGTATTATTCCTGAACTTAGCGGAAAAGCTCTTAGGTTTTCCCCAGTAACGATGATATTAACTGCGGATTTTTCATATATGGCCTTCATTATGTTGAAGTATTTTCCCTTGAAACATATTTTTTTTAAATTTTTTAATTTTAATAAACATATAATGTATTTTTATCCCCAGGGGTACAGGTCTGTGAATCACCAGGTTTACACATTTCACAGCACTCATCATAGCCCATACCCTCCCCAATGTCCATTTCCCCACCACCCTCTCCCGTCCCCCCTCCCCCCCGCAACCCTCAGTCTGTTTCTTGAGATTGAGACTTTTATGGTTTGTCTCCCTCCCAATACCATCTTTTCATTTTTTCTTTTCCTACCTCCCCCCAACCCCCCCCCGCCTTGCATCTCCACTTCCTCATATCAAAGAGATCATATGATAGTTGTCTTTCTCCGATTGACTTATTTCGCTAAGCATGATACCCTCTAGTTCCATCCACGTCATCGCAAATGGCAAGATTTCATGTCTTTTGATGGCTGCATAGTATCCATTGTGTATATATACCACAACTTCTTTATCCACTCATCTGTTGATGGACATCTAGGCTCTTTCCACAGTTTGGCTATTGTGGACATTGCTGCTATAAACATTCGGGTGCACGTGCCCCTTCGGAACACCACGTTTGTATCTTTAGGATATATACCCAGGAGTGCAATTGCTGGGTCATAGGGTAGCTCTATTTTCAGTTTTTTGAGGAACCTCCACACTGCTTTCCAGAGTGGTTAGACCAGCTTGCATTCCCACCAGCAGTGTAGGAGGGTTCTCCTCTCTCCACATCCTCGCCAGCATCTGTCATTTCTTGACTTGTTAATTTTAGCCATTCTGACTGGTGTGAGGTGGTATCTCATTATGGTTTTGATTTGTATTTCCCTGATGCCGAGTGATGTGGAGCATTTTTTCATGTGTCTGTTGGCCATCTGGATGTCTTCTTTGCAGAAATGTCTGGTCATGTCCTCTGCCCATTTCTTGACTGGATTATTTGTTCTTTGGGTATTGAGTTTGATAAGCTCTTTATAGATTTTGGATACTAGCCCTTTATCTGATATGTCGTTTGCAAATATCTTCTCCCATTCTGTCAGTTGTCTTTTGGTTTTGTTAACTGTTTCCTTTGCTGTGCAAAAGCTTTTGATCTTGATGAAATCCCAATAGTTCATTTTTGCCCTTGCTTCTGTTGCCTTTGGCGATGTTCCTAGCAAGAAGTTGCTGCGGTTGAGGTCAAAGAGGTTGCTGCCTGCATTGTTCTCAAGGATTTTGATGGATTCCTTTCTCACATTGAGGTCCTTCATCCATTTTGAGTCTATTTTCGTGTGTGGTGTAAGGAAATAGTCCAATTTCATTTTTCTGCATGTGGCTGTCCAATTTTCCCAGCACCATTTGTTGAAGAGGCTGTCTTTTTTCCATTGGACCTTCTTTCCTGCTTTGTCGAAGATTAGTTGACCATAGAGTTGAGGGTCTATTTCTGGGCTCTCTATTCTGTTCCATTGGTCTATATGTCTGTTTTTGTGCCAGTACCATACTGTCCTGATGATGACAGCTTTGTAATAGAGCTTGAAGTCTGGAATTGTGATGCCACCGACTTTGGCTTTCTTTTTCAATATTCCTTTGGCTATTCGAGGTCTTTTCTGGTTCCATATAAATTTTAGGATTATTTGTTCTATTTCTTTAAAAAAATGGATGGGATTTTGATAGGGATTGCATTAAATGTATAGATTGCTTTAGGGAGAATAGACATTTTCACAATATTTGTTCTTCCAATCCATGAGCATGGAATATTTTTCCATTTCTTTGTATCTTCCTCAGTTTCTTTCATGAGTACTTTATGGTTTTCTGAGTGTAGATTCTTTGCCTCTTTGGTTAGATTTATTCCTAGGTTTCTTATGGTTTTGGGTACGATTGTAAATGGGACTGACTCCTCAATTTCTCTTTCTTCTGTCTTGTTGTTACTGTAAAGAAATGCGACTGATTTCTGTGCATTGACTTTATATCCTGACACTTTACTGAATTCCTGTATAAGTTCTAGCAGTTTTGGAGTGGAGTCTTTTGGGTTTTCCACATATAGTATCATATCATCTGCAAAGAGTGATAGTTTGAGTTCTTCTTTGCCAATTTGGATGCCTTTAATTTCTTTTTGTTGTCTGATTGCTGAGGCTAGGACTTCTAGTACTATGTTGAACAGCAGTGGTGATAACGGACATCCCTGCCGTGTTCCTGACCTTAGCGGAAAAGCTTTCAGTTTTTCTCCTTTGAGAATGATATTTGCGGTGGGTTTTTCATAGATGGCTTTGATAATATTGAGGTATGTGCCTTCTATCCCTACACTTTGAAGAGTTTTAATCAGGAAGGGATGCTGCACTTTGTCAAATGCTTTTTCAGCATCTATTGAGAGTATCATATGGTTCTTACTCTTTCTTTTATTAATGTATTGTATCACATTGATGGATTTGCTGATGTTGAACCAACCTTGCAGCCCTGGAATAAATCCCACTTGGTCGTGGTGAATAATCCTTTTAATGTACTGTTGGATCCTATTGGCCAGTATTTTGGTGAGAATTTTTGCATCTGTGTTCATCAAGGATATTGGTCTGTAATTCTCTTTTTTGGTGGGATCCTTGTCTGGTTTTGGGATCAAGGTGATGCTGGCCTCATAGAATGAGTTTGGAAGTTTTCCTTCCATTTCTATTTTTTGGAACAGTTTCAGGAGAATAGGAATTAATTCTTCTTTAAAAGTTTGGTAGAATTCCCCTGGGAAGCCATCTGGTCCTGGACTTTTGTTTGTTTGGAGATTTTTGATGACTGTTTCAATCCCCTTACTGGTTATGAGTCTGTTCAGGTTATCTATTTCTTCCTGGTTCAGTTGTGGTAGTTTATATGTCTCTAGAAATGTATCCATTTCTTCTAGATTGTCAAATTTGTTGCCATAGAGTTTCTCGTAGTATGTTCTTATAATTGAATTTCTTTGGTGTTGGTTGTGATCTCTCCTCTTTCATTCATGATTTTATTTATTTGCATCCTTTCTCTTTTCTTTTTGATAAGTCTGGCCAGGGGCTTATCAATCTTATTAATTCTTTCAAAGAACCAGCTCCTAGTTTTGTTGATTTGTTCTATTGTTTTTTTAGTTTCTATTTCATTGATTTCTGGTCTGATCTTTATGATTTCTCTTCTCCTGCTGGGTTTAGGCTTTCTCTCCAGCTCCTTTAGGTGTAGGGTTAGGTTGTGTATTTGAGACCTTTCTTTTTTCTTGAGAAAGGCTTGCACTGCTATATATTTTCCTCTCAGGACTGCCTTTGTTGTGTCCCACAGATTTTGAACTGTTGTGTTTTCATTATCATTTGTTTCCATGAATTTTTTCAATTCTTCTTTAATTTCCTGGTTGACCCATTCATTTTTTAGAAGGATGCTGTTTAGTCTCCATGTATTTACGTTCTTTCCAAATTTCCTCTTGTGATTGAGTTCTATCTTCAGAGCATTGTGGTCTGAAAATATGCAGGGAATGATCTCAATCTTTTGGTACCGATTGAGACCTGATTTATGACCTAGGATGTGGTCTATTCTGGAGAATGTTCCATGTGCACTAGAGAAGAATGTATATTCTGTTGCTTTGGGATGGAATGTTCTGAATATATCTGTGATGTCCATCCGGTCCAGTGTGTCATTTAAGGCCTTTATTTCCTTGTTGATCTTTTGCTTAGATGATCTGTCCATTTCAGTGAAGGGAGTGTTAAAGTCCCCTGCTATTATTGTATTGCTGTTGATGTATTTCTTTGATTTTGTTATTAATTGGTTTATATAGTTGGCTGCTCCCATGTTAGGGGCATAGATATTTAAGATTGTTAGATCTTCTTGTTGGACAAACCCTTTGAGTATGATATAGTGTCTTTCCTCATCTCTTATTATAGCCTTTGGCTTAAAATCTAATTGATCTGATATAAGGATTGCCACCCCAGCTTTCTTCTGATGTCCATTAGCATGGTACATTGTTTTCCACCCCCTCACTTTAAATCTGGAGGTGTCTTCGGGTCTAAAATGAGTTTCTTGTAGGCAGCATATTGATGGGTTTTGTTTTTTTTATCCATTCTGATACCCTGTGTCTTTTGATTGGGGCATTTAGCCCATTAACATTCAGGGTAACTATTGAGAGATATGAATTTATTGCCACTGTAATGCCTGTAAGGTGACTGTTACTGTATATTGTCTCTGTTTCTTTCTGATCTACTACTTTTAGGTTCTCTCTTTGCTTAGAGGACCCCTTTAAATATTTCCTGTAGAGCTGGTTTGGTGTTTGCAAATTCTTTCAGCTTTTGTTTGTCCTGGAAGCTCTTTATCTCTCCTTCTATTTTCAATGATAGCCTAGCTGGATATAGTATTCTTGGCTGCATGTTTTTCTCGTTTAGTGCTCTGAATATATCATGCCAGTTCTTTCTGGCCTGCCAGGTCTCTGTGGATAGGTCTGCTGCCAATCTAACGTTTTTACCCTTGTATGTTATAGACTTCTTTTCCCGGGCTGCTTTCAGAATTTTCTCTTTGTCTCTAAGACTTGTAAATTTTACTATCAGGTGACGAGGTGTGGACCTATTTTTATTGATTTTGAGGGGCATTCTTAGCATTTCCTGGATTTTGATGTTTGTTCCCTTTGCCATATTAGGGAAATTCTCTCCAATAATTGTCTCCAATATACCTTCTGTTCCCCTCTCTCTTTCTTCTTCTTCTGGAATCCCAATTATTCTAATGTTGTGTCGTCTTATGGTGTTGCTTATCTCTCGAATTCTCTCCTCGTGGTCCAGTATTTGTTTGTCTCTCTTTTGCTCAGCTTCTTTATTCTCTGTCATTTGGTCTTCTATGTCACTAATTCTTTCTTCTGCCTCATTTATCCTGGCAGTGAGAGCTTCCATTTTTGATTGCACCTCATGAATAGCTTTTTTGATTTCAACTTGGTTAGATTTTAGTTCTTTTATTTCTCCAGAAAGGGCTTTTATCTCTCTGGAGAGGGTTTCTCTAATATCTTCTATGCCTTTTTCGAGCCCTGCTAGAACCTTGAGAATTGTCATTCTGAACTCTAGATCTGTCATGTTACCTATGTCCGTATTGATTAGGTCTCCAGTCTTCAGTACGGCCTCTTGTTCTTTTTTTTGAGGTGAGTTTTTCCGCCTTGTCATTTTGTCCAGATAAGATTTGCTTTCTCCTGCTGTGGAATTCTGCTGTTCTTGGTGACTGAAGTTGGTTTTGGGTGGGTTTCTTGTTGATCTTCTGGGGGAGGGGCCTGTTGTAGTGATTCTCAAGTGTCTTTGCCGCAGGCGGAATTGCACCGCTCTTGCCAGGGGCCGGGCTAAGTAATCCGCTCGGGTTTGCTTTCAGGAGCTTTTGTTCCCTGAGCGCTTTCTGTAGAGTTCCGGAGGACGGGAATGAAGATGGCGGCCTCCCAATCTCTTGGCCCGGAGGAGCCGAGAGCTTGGGGTTCCGCTCCTCAGTGTGCTCTCAGAGCAAAGCGCCCAACAGCCCCGCCTCCCTGGCTTGTGGTCGCGCCTCGAGGAAAGCAGTCAATTGCTGGAGCTGGAGAAAAGTGCTGGGTTGCTTTCGTCTCCGTGGCCTCCGGCCGCGCTCCGAGCCCACCCAGCCTGCGACCGGCACAAGGTAACCCCGGGCTTAGAGCTCACTCCTCGGCTTTGTCGCTGTAGCCGGCTTCCCCGCTCTAATACCTGCGAGCTCTGCGGCACTCAGACACCCCCAGTCCTTCTGTGCCCCCGCGGGACCTGGGGTTATGCTGACCCCGCCTGTGTTTCCCCCCAGTTTAGCCTCTGGAGCGATGTCTCCCAGTGGAGCCGACTTTTAAAAAAGTCCTGATTTTGTGCTCCGTCACTCCGCCGCTTGCCGGGTGCCGGACCCTCCCCCCAGGGTCTATCTTCCTGTCGCTTTGGATTCACTTCTCTGCAGGTCCTACCTTTCAGAATTTGATCGATTTTCTGATTCTGGAATTGTTGCTCTCCTTCTCTTTGATTTCCCGTTGGATTTGTAGGTGTTCACAATGGTTAGATAAGCTATCTAGCTGATCTCCTGCTACCCGATGTCGTCTCAGCCTGCTACTTCTCCGCCATCTTGACTCCTCCCTTGAAACATATTTTATTGAGAGTGTGTATCATTATTGGATCTTGTATATTGTCAAATGCTTTTTTTTTTGCATCTATTAGAATGATCATTTCGTTCTTATCCTTGTTCTTATTGATATATCATGTTGATTGATTCACAAATATTAAACCACCCTTAAACCCAAGAATAAATCTCACTTGTTGTGATGAAATATTTTTTAATATTATTGAATTTGATTTTCCAGTATTTTAGTGAGGATTTTAGATTTGCTAGTATTTTAGTGAGAATTTCTGCATTTGTGTGCATCAAGGTTATTGGCTTGTACTTTTCTTTTTTTCTTTGGTGTCTATCTGGTTTTGGTATCAGGACAATGCTGGACTCATAGAATTTAATTTGGGAGTTTTCCATTCTTTTCTAATTTTGGGGATAGTTTAAAAAGAATAGGTATTAACTCTTCTTTTAAATATTTGATAGATGGGATGCCTGGGTCGCTCAGTGGGTTAAGCCTCTGCCTTTGGCTCAGGTTTTAAAAGAAATTTAAGGGGTACCTGGGTGGCTCAGTGGGTTAAGCCTCTGCCTTCAGCTCGGGTCATGATCTCAGGGTCCTGGGATCGAGCCCCGCATCGGGCTCTCTTCTCAGTGAGGAGCCTGCTTCCTCCTCTTTCTCTCTCTACCTACTTGTGATCTCTCTCTGTCAAATAAATAAATAAAATCGTCAAAAAAAAATAAAAAAAAAAGAAATTTAAAAGTACATGGCAACAAATGAAATGAAAACACAATGGTCCAAAATCTCTAAGATGTAACAAAAGTGATTCTAAAAGAGAAGTTTATAGCAATTCAGGCCTATCTCAAGAAGCAAGAAAAATCTCAAATAAACAACCTAACTTTACATCTAAAGGAGCTAGAAAAATAATAACAAGCAAAACCTAAAACAAGAAGAAGGAAGGAAATAATAAAAATTAGAGCAGAAATAAATGATATAGAAACTAAAAACACAACAGATCAGTGAAACCAGGAGCTGGTTCTTTGGGGAAAAAATCAATAAAATTGATAAACTTCTAGCCAGATTTATCAAGAAGAAAGGAGAAAGGACCTAAATAGTTAACATCACAAATGAAAGAGGAGAAATAACAAACAACCACAGAAATACAATTATAAAAGAATATTATGAAAAACTATATGCCAACAAATTGGACAACCAATAAGAAATGGATAAATTCCTAGAAACATAGAAACTACCAAAACTGAAACAGGAAGAAATAGAAAATTTATACAGACCAATAACCAGCAAAGAAACTGAATCAGTAACCAAAAAACTCCTAACAAACAAAAGTCCAGGACCAGGTGGCATCATAGATGAATTCTATCAAACATTTATTTTTTATTTTTTTTAAGATTTTATTCATTTATTTGATAGACAGAGATCACAAGTAGGCAGAGAGGCAGGCAGAGAGAGGAGGGAAGCAGGCTCCCCGCTGAGCAGAGAGCCCGATGTGGGGCTCAATCCCAGGATCCTGGATCATGATCTGAGCTGAAGGCAGAGGCTTTAACCCACTGAGCCACCCAGGCGCCCCTCTGGCTTTCTTTTGACATCCATTTGCATGACAAATATTTCTCCATCTATCACTTTCAATCTGCAGGTGTCTTTAGGTCTAAAATGAGTCTCTTGTGGGGCATCTGGGTGGCTCAGCCAGTTAAGCAACTGGCTCTTGGTTTCAGCTCAGGCTGGTATCTCATGGGTCATGGAATCAAACCCTGTTTCGGGCTCTATCCTTAGCATGAAGTCTGTTTGTGCCTCTCCCTCTATTCCTCCTTGGCTCATGCTCTCTTTCTCTCTCATTCTCTCTCTCTCAAATAAATAAATAAAATCTTAAAATAAAATAAAAACAAAATGTGTCTCTTGTTTGCAGCATGTATATGGGTTTTGTTTTTTAGGAGACATTTTATTTTTTTAAGTTAGCTCTGTATCCAACTGAGCCAATTGGTTTTTCTTTTTATCCATTTTATCATTATATGTCTTTTGATTGGAACATTTAATCCATTTACATTCAAAGTAATTATTGATAGATATGAATTTATTGCCATTTTATTACTTATTTTATCATTGTTTCTGAAGATTTTCTCTGATCCTTTCTTGTCTTTCTATCTTTCATGTTTTGCTGATTTTCTTTCATGATATATTTGGATTTCTTTCTCCATTCTCTGCACATTTATTAGTGTTTTTGATATATGGTTACTATTAGGTTTATATAAACCTCTTCTGCATATAGCAGTCTATATTAAGTTAAAGGTCATTTAAGTTTGAATCCACTATTCTCTCCTCCATATATGTCAGGTAAATGTTTTTATATTTTATATCCTTTTTTGGGAATTCCTTGACTGATTTTTTTAACAGAAATTTTGATCTTTGCTATGTTAAACTGATGGTCCTTTTCATTTGAACACATTTTCCACTCCTCTCCTCCCTGAATTTTAGTTATACATTGTCATATTTTACATCCTTTTATGTTGTGAATTCCTTGACTGATTTTTTATAGAAATATTAATTTTTCCTGCTTTTGTGTTTCCTACCTGAATAATGTCACTTTTGGTCTCTTCTTTCTAGTCGGAGTACCCTTTAATATTTCTTGCAGGGCTGGGTTGATGGTCACAAACTACTTTAGTTTTAGTTTGTGTGGGAAACTGTTCATCTCTCCTTCTGTTCTGAATGGTAGCCTATTGGATAGAGTGATCTTGGCTGCAGATTTTTCCCATTCAGCACTTTGAATGTATCATGCTGCTCCCTAATGGTTTGCAAAGTTTCTATTGAAAAATCTCCTGCCATCCTTATGAGTTTTCCCTTGTAAGTTATGGATTTATTTTGACTTGCTGCTTTTAAGATTTTTTCACCACATTTTGCTAATTTAATTACAATGTCTTGATATGGGTCAGACTGCTTTTGTTGATTTTGATAGGAGCTCTCTTTGCCTCCTGAATCTGGATATCTTTCCTTCCCCAGGTTAGGGAAGTTTTCAGCTACTATTCAGAAAAATTTTAAATTTTCTGCCCCTCTTTCTCCTTTTCCCGGGACTCCTATAATACAAATGTTACATTTGATGGAGTCACTGATTTCCCTAAATAAATTCTCATTTTGTGTAATTCTTCTTTCTCTCTTTTGTTCAGTTGGATTACTTTCCATCACTCTGTCTTATAGGTCACTATTTTTTTCCTCTGCTTCTTCCTTCCTGTTATTCATTCCATCAAGTTGGTTTCTTATTTCATTTATTGAGCCTTTCTTTTTCTATGTTGTTCCTTATCTCTGTGTTAGGGTCTCACTCATGTCTTCCATTGTTCTCTCAAGTCCAGTGAGTATTATTATGATCATTGCTTTAAATTCTCTATCAGGCATCATGTTACTTATATATGTGTGGTTTAAATCTCTGGCTGTGGTCTTGTCCTTTTTTTTTAAAATTTGGGATAAATTTCTCTGTCTCCTCATTTTGTCTGCCTCTCTTTGTCTGTTTCTTTGTGCTAAGAAAGTCAGCTATGTCTTCTGCTTTTAAAAGTAGGGACTTTAGGATGTTTGGGTGGTTCAGTAGGTTAAGCATCTGCCTTTGGCTTAGGTTATGAACCCACAGTTCTGGGATTGAATCCTATATCAGGCTCCTTGCTTAGAGGGGAGCCTGGTTCTCTTTCTGCCTGCTGCTCCCCCTGCTTGTGCTGTCTCTCTCTGCCAAATAAATAAAACAATTTTAAAAGTAGGGATTTTATGTAGAGGAGGCCCTGGAATACCTGCAGTGCAGTGTCCCCTGTTCATCAGAATCTGGCCCTTGATGAGAGTTGCTTATGCCTTGCTATTGTGTCTGAGTCACTTTTCCTTTCAGCACAGTCATTTTCCCTGCCCTTCTGCCCATTGTTGGCTGTGCTTGCTCCCTGTGGTGTTAGTGAGACCCATGCAGGCCAACTCTGAGCCCTGGGCAAAGCCTACAAGTATCTGCCCTGACCTTCTGCCCACTGTTGTCTCTGCTTGTTCCCTGGGGTGTTAGTGAGACCCAGGCAGGGCAGCTCTGAGGTGACCCAGTGGGGAACTTGGGAGCAGGGTGGTGACGTTAGCAAAATTTGTGGTGGGCCACTAGTTCTATATTGGATTACCCAAAGCACTGTGTCAACTGGGGTCTGTTTAATGGGGTGGCCAGGGAATGCAAGGTTGGGTGTGCCATTTGAGGCTCCTGGGTGTGGCTGGGCCTGGTATGAGACAATGGTTGTAGGTGCACAGCTGAGTGCTGTGCAGCAGCTGGGCAGGGTACATGGTGGCAGCTGTGTACCCAGGGGCTGGGTGCAGTGCATAACAGTGGCTAGGGGCACATGGGTTACAGCTGGGCAAGGTGTGTGGCAGCAGATCTTCAGCTGGTGGCCGGGCAAACATGTATAATTTTAACAAAATTTGCCCTGAGCCCCGGGCCAAAGCTACAAGTATCTGTGCAGCCCTGCCTCCTGCACATAGCTCTGTATTTATGCTGGGGGGGGGGCAGGGGAGGAAAATGGTGCTGTCAGCTTCCTTGTTTTCAAAGAAGTTCCCCAACATGCTCTGAAATCAGTTTGAACAGATCTGTCTCCCATTTGCCCCTCTTGTTGTATAAATTGCCATTTTAAAAAGATTTTATTTATTTGACAGAGAGAGAAAGCACAGAGAGAGAGTGAGAGGGAGAAGCAGACTCCCCTCTGAGCAGAGAGCCCAATGTAGGGCTTGATCCCAGGACCCTGAGATCATGACCTGAGCTGGAGGCAGACACTTAACCAATTGAACCACCCAGGTGCCCCATAAACTGCCATTTTTATGTTGCATCTCTGCACAGGCTGCTGTCTCTTTAAGGGTAGTGACTCACCTATCACTTGCCTTCTTAGCTCACCTGGTGCTGAGTCAGCTGACTTTTAAATCTCCAGGCTCTAAGTAACACTGGTTTTATGGACTCATGGGATTTAGTCCCTCTTGTTTTTAAAGCCAAACTTTATGGGTATAAGTCTTCCCAATGTGCTCCCTGGTGCAAGGACCTGTTTCTCTGCCCTTCAAAATGCACAGCTCCCTCTCTCCCTCCCTCTCTACCCTCTCTCTCCTGAGGGTAACCTCCCTCTGCCTTTCTGAATTTCCTAACTTTTCAGATATAACTTCTTTTCTGTATTTTGTTCTGGAGTTTGTTCTCCCAGTCTTCAGATTGCTCTCTGGTCTTTTGACTTGGGTATGGATGATATCTAGTTGTAAACATGGGATGAGGTGAGCTAAGGGTCCTCATACTTAGCCATTTTCCCAAGCTCCCCAATATCCCAATGCAACAGTTTTTTTTTTTTAAAAGATTGTATTTATTTATTTGGGGAGGTCAGAGGGAGAGGGAATCACTAGCAGACTCTATGCTGAGCATGGAGACTGACGTGGGGCTTGATCTTACAACCCGAGCTGAAACCAAGAGTTGGAAGCTTAACTGATTGAGCTATCCAGGCACACCTCCAAAGCAACAGTTTTAAATATAATATGTGTTCACACTTTACCCATCACTTTTTTTTTTAGTTTAGACAATCAACAAAGTGATAAATCAAACCTTGCTTTTCTATTTTTATTTTTTTTTGAATTTTCAAATTCCCACATTGTAAATACTTCCCTCTATGGCTGATGTGAAACTATAGCTTTGATGGCACTGAATGAAGAGGTTGGAAGAGATGTGTAGCAGCATATAAGATGGGGTATTTCCATCTTACAGAGACTATACATGTAAATAACCTCAAGGGCATAGAGAATAATAAAATATAGTATAATATTGAAAAATATTGAAGAAATGATATGTTTTGAGTATTTCCTTTGGTTTTAATATAACAATTGTAGATATATATATATATAATTTTTAATAATAGCTGTGTTTAACAACTAGCTCATAAAATTTCTGAAGATTTAACAGTTAGCTCCTATGAGCTGGGATGGGACAACTTTGGCATATTGGGAGGCAACTGAACTTTTTCAGGAACTATAATGGGTTAGGCACTGCATGTGTAACCTCTAAGATTCCTTAGTTCTCAGCAATCTTTATAATAATGGTACATAATTCAATACCACTGACTCTTTCTCCAACTGTTGCTTGCAGGATTCCAGTCCTGTGTTGTGTCTCTTAAATTTTTCGTGAAGTTCCTAATTGGTATTTCCCCTGCGATCATAAACAAGTCTGTCATGTGTTGTTGGTGATTTGCAGCACATTAACTGGCTATCATTTGTTCTTACTATCTCCTATTAAGGCTCTTCTTTTTCTTGGGTGCTTCCCCTACTCTGCTGAGCTCAAGTGTCTCCTCCTGACCCTGTGGCTCCTCTTTTGGGTACTGACAACAGAGGACAGGACTATTCATGTTGCCAGAGTGTCTGGATAATTTGTCTTAAGGTAGGGGAGAATGTATCTCTCTTGCTTTGTATTATGCTTTTTTGGAAGGGGTTCTCAAGCGGGACTGCTGATAACCTTACAACTTTTTTTTAACTAAACTTTTATTTCAGAGTAGTTTCTAGATCTACAGAAAAGTTGAGAAGATAGTACAAGGAGTCCTCATATACTTTATAATTAGTTTCCCCTAGTTAATATCTTACGTTATTAGAATACATTTGTCACAATTAATGGATCAATATTAATGTGTTATTATTAACTAAAGTCCATACTTTACTCAGATTTATCCTGTTTTTCCTTGTGTCCTTTTTCTGTTCAAGTATTCCATCCAGGATACCATACTACATTTAATTGTCATATCTCCTTCAATTCCTCATGGCTGTGACAGTTTCTAAGACTTCTTATTCTTGATGACCTTGACAGTTTTGAGGCATACTGGTCAAATGTTTTATAGAATGCCCCTCAATTGAGATTTGTCTAAAGTTTCTCTCATGGTTAGACTTGGGATATAGATTTTTTGGGGGAGGAAGACCACACAGGTAAAGTGCCATTCTCATCACATTATATCAAAGGTACCTACTATCAATGTGACATATCACAGTTGTTGAACTTTATTACCTGGCTGAGGTAGTGTTTGTCAGGTTTCTCCATTGTAAAGTTACTATTTAAAAAAAAAAACGATTTTCTGTACTCTTTGGAAGGAAGTCCTATGCATAGCCAATGTTTAAGGAGTGAGGAGTATCTTGAGGATGGACTATTACCATAAATTTTTGGAATCTTATGCACAGGAATTGGTCTCCTCCTTATCTGTTATTTTATTTAACTATTTACATCAGTATGGACTCATGGATATTTATTTTAAACTTCTAGGTTATAACCTAGTATACTTAATGCTTATTATTCAGATTCTGTATTTTGAATTTGCTTACTAGCTAAAAATTTTTGTAACTATCAAATCAAAATTTGTGGCATTATCATGTTAATTATCAAACATGTGCAGAGCAACAAAAAATTTTAGCAGCCTAAAGTACATGTTCCCAGCTGAGGTCAAACAAGACAGTGTTCTGCCTTCTTGTTTCACCTCTCATATTTTAAACAAGTATGCTTTTTATCATATATTTAATGTCATGTTTTCACCATTTTTGTGATTTTTATTTGTGATTTCACTGCTTAAAATGGCCCCCAAGCTTACTGCCAAAGTGCTATCTCGTGTCCCCAAGTATAAGAAGGCTATGATGGAGAAAATATGTATGTTAGCTTTGTTCCAACATAAATTATAGTGCTCTTGTCCATGAGTCCGCTGTTAAAGACTCAACAGTATATACTAAACAAGTTGCCTTTAAATAGAAACCTGCATTAAAACAAGGTTCTATATTGATCAAAGAAAACAGTATATCAAGAAGCTTATAGGAACCTAACTCTGTATTTTTGCTAGGAGAAATGGTTCAGTATTTGCTAAGTCACCATTCACAGAGACTTTGTAGAATGTAACTACCATGGGATACGAGTATAGACTTTTCTAGTATTTTTTTTCCACTTTATTTCTTTTCAGTGTTCCAAAATTCATTGTTTATGCACCACACCCAGTGCTCCATGCAATACATGCCTTCCATAATACCCACCACCAGGCTCACCCAACTCCCCACCCTCCTCCCCTCCAAAACCCTCAGTTTGTTTCTCAGAGTCCACAGTCTCTTATGGTTTCTCTCCCCATCCGATTTCCCCCATCTTACTTTTCCTCTCCATCTCCCAATGTCCTCCGTGTTATTTCTTATGCTTCACAAGTAAGTGAAACCATATGATAATTGACTCTCTCTGCTTGTCTTATTTCACTCAGCATAATCTCCTCCAGTCCCATCCATGTTGATATAAAAGTGGGGTATTCATTCTTTCTGATGGAGGCATAATACTCCATTGATATATGGACCATATCTTCTTTTTTTTTTTAAAGATTTTATTTATTTATTCGGTGCAGAGAGAGAGAGACAGAGATCACAAGTAGTCAGAGAGACAGGCAGAGAGAGGGGGGAAGCAGGCTCCCCGCCGAGCAGAGAGACCGATGTGGGGCTCGATCCCAGGACCCCGAGATCATGACCCGAGCCGAAGGCAGAGGCTGTAACACACTGAGCCACTCAGGCGCCCCTGGACCATATCTTCTTTATCCATTCCTCCATTGAAGGGCATCTTGGTTCTTTCCACAGTTTGGTAACTGTGGCCATTGCTGCGATGAACATTGGGGTACAGATGGCCCTTCTTTTCATTACATCTGTATCTTTGGAGTAAATACCCAGTAGTGCAAATGCTGGGTCATAGGGTAGCTCTATTTTTAATTTCTTAAGGAATCTCCACACTGTTTTCCAAAGTGGCTGCACCAAGTTGCATTTCCACAAACAGTGTAAGAGGGTTCCCCTTTCTCCACATCCTCTCCAACACTTCTTGTTTCCTGTCTTGTTGATTTTGGCCATTCTAACTGGTGTAAGGTGGTATCTCAATGTGGTTTTAATTTGAATCTCCCTGATGGCTAGTGATGATGAACACTTTTTCATGTGTCTCTTAGCCATTTGTATGTATTCTTTGGAGAAGTATCTGTTCATATCTTCTGCCCATTTTTTGACATGATTATCTGTTTTGAGTATGTTGAGTTTGAGGAGTTCTTTATAGATCTTGGATATCAGCCCTTTGTCTGTAGGGCCATTTAAGGATATCTTCTCCCATTCTGTGGATTGCCTGTTTGTTTTGTTGACTGTTTCCTCTGCTGCGCAGAAGCTTTTGATCTTGATGAAGTCCCAAAAGTTCATTTTCACTTTTGTTTCTTTTGCCTTTGGAGACATATCTTGATAGAAGTTGCTGTGGCTGATGTTGAAGAGGTTACTGCCTATGTTCTCCTCTAGGATATTGATAGATTCCTGCCTCACATTGAGGTCTTTAATCCATTTCAAGTTTATCTTTAGGTATGGTGTAAGAGAATGGTCACGTTTCATTATTCCCCACATCGCTGACCAATTTTCCCATCACCATTTATTGAGGAGACTGTCTTTTTTCCACTGGATATTTTTTTCTGCTTTGTTGAAGATTATTTGAAAACAGAGTTGAGGGTCTGTATCTGAGCTCTCTACTCTGTTCCACTGGTCTGTGTGTCTGTTTTTGTGCCAGTACCATGCTGTCTTGGTGATCACAGCTTTATAGTAAAGCTTGCAATCAGGCAACATGATGCCCCCAGTTTTTTCTCTTTCAACATTTCCTTAGAAATTTGGGGTCTCTTCTGGTTCCATACAATTTTAGGATTGTTTGTTCCAGCTCTTTGAAAAATGCCAGTGGAATTTTGATCAGGATGGCATTGAAAGTATAGATTGTTCTAGGCAGTATAAATATTTTAACAGTGTTTATTCTTCTGACCCATGAGCATGGAATGCTCTTCCATCTTTTTGTGTCTTCAATTTCTTTCATGAGTGCTTTGTAGTTTCTTGAGTACAGATCCTTTGCCTATTTGGTTAGGTTTATTCCTAGGTATCTTATGGATCTTTGTGCTATAGTAAATGGAATCAATTCTCTAATTTCCCTTTCTATATTTTCATTGTTAGTGTATAAGAAAGCAACTGAATTCTGTACATTGATTTTGTATCCTGCCATATTACTGAATTGCTGTATGAGTTCCAGTAGTTTGGGGATGGAGCTTTTGGGTCTGCCATATAAAGTATCATGTCATCTGCAAAGAGAGTTTGACTTCTTCTTTGCCAATTTGAATACCTTCTATTTCTTTTTGTTGTCTGATTTGCTGTTGCTAGGACTTCTAATACTATGTTGAACAACAGTGGCGAGAGTGGACATCCTTGTCGTGTTCCTGATTTCAAAGGGAAGGCTGTCAGCTTTTCCCCATTGAGGATGATATTTACTTTGATAGATAGATTTTATGAAGTTGAGGAATGTTTCCTCTATCCTATACTTTGAAGCATTCTAATCAGGAACCGGTGCTGTATTTTGTCAAATGCTTTTTCTGCATCAACTGAGAGGACCATGTGGTTCTTCTCTCTTCTCTTATTGATTTGTTCTACCACATTGATTGATTTGCGAATGTTGAACCACCCTTGCATCCCAGGGATAAAAACCACCTGGTCATAGTGGATAACCTTTTTAATGTACTGTTGGATCCTATTAGATAGGATCTTGTTGAGAATCTTAGCATCCATATTCATCATGGTTATTGGTCTGAAATTCTCCTTCTTGGTGGGGTCTTTGCCTGGTTTAGGGATCAGGATAATGCTGGCTTCATAAAAAGAGTCTGAAAGTTTTCCTTCTGTTTCTATTTTTTGAAACAGCTTCAGGAGAACAGGTATTATTTCTTCATTGAATGTTTGACAGAATTCTCCAGGGAATGTGTCAGGTCCTGTTTTTTTGGGAGATTTTTTTGATCACTTCTTCAGTCTTGTTACTAGATATTGGTCTATTCAGTTTGTCAATGTCTTTCTGATTCAGTTTTGGAAGTTTATAGTTTTCCAGGAATGCATCCACTTCATCTAGGTTGCTTAACTTATTGGCATATAACTGTTGATAATAATTTCTGATGATTGTTTCTATTTCCTTGGTGTTCCTCGTGATCTCTCCCTTTTCATTCATAATTTTATTAATTTGGGTTCTCTATCTTTTCTTTTTGATTAGTTTAGCCAGTGGTTTATCAATCTTATTGGTTCTTTCAAAAAACCAGCTTCTAGTTTCCTTGATGTGTTCTACTGTGTCTCTAGTTTCTATCTCATTGATCTGTTCTAATCTTGATTATTTCCCTTCTTATGTGTGGAGTTGGCTTAATTTGTTGTTGATTTTCCAGTTCTTTATGGTGTAAAGAGAGCTGGTATATTCTGGATTTTTCAATTTTTTTTTGATGGAGGCTTGGATGGGTACGTATTTTCCCCTTAGGACCACCTTTGCTGTATCCCATAGGTTTTGGACCTAAATGTCTTCATTCTCATTGGTTTCCACGCATTGTTTAAGTTCTTCTTTGATTTTCTGGTTGATACAAACATTCTTAAGCAGGGTGGTCTTTAGCTTCCAAGTGTTTGAATTCCTTTGAAACTTTTTCTTGTGGTTGAGTTCCAGTTTAAAAACATTGCAGTCTGAGAATATGCAGGGAATAATCTGTCTTTTGGTATTGGTTGAGTCCTGATTTGTGACCCAGTTTGGGGTCCATTCTGATGAAAGTTCCATGTGTGCTTGAGAAGAATGGGTATTCTGTTGTTTTAGGGTGGAATGTTTTGTGTGTATGAGGTCCATTTGGTCCAATGTGTCATTCAGTGATTTTGTTTCTTTATTGATTTTCTGCTTGAATGATCTATTACCGAGAGTGGCATGTTAAGATCCCCTACTATTAATGTATTCATATCAATATGACTCTTTATCTTGATTAACAGTTGTCTTATGTGGTTGGCTGCTCCTGTATTAGGGGCATAAATATTTACAATTGTTAGATCTTCTTGGGGGATAGGCCCTTTAAGAATGATGTAGTGTCCTTTTGTATCTCTGACTACAGTCTTCAGTTTAAAATCTAATTTATCTGATATGAGAATCACTACCCCAGCTTTCTTTTGAGGCCCAATGGCATGAAAGATGCTTCTCCATCCCTTCACTTTCAGTCTGGATACATCCTTAGGTTCAAGATGGGTCTCTTGTAGACAACATATGGATGGGTCCTGTCATTTTATCCAATCTGCAACCCTGTGCCATTTTATGGGAATGTTTAGGCTGTTCATGTTGAGAGTGATTATTGAAAGATATATTTTTATTGATGTCCTGTTGCCTGTGAAGTCCTTGTTTCTATAGATTATCTCTGTAAATTTCTGTTCTATGACACTCTTGGGTTCTTTCTTCTTTTATAGAACCCCCCTTAATATTTCTTGTAGTGCCGGCTTGGTGGTCACATACTCTTTTAAACCTTGCCAGTCTTGGAAGCTCTTTGTCTCTCCATCCATTTTGAATGTCAGCCTTGCTGGATAAAGTATTCTCAGCTGCATATTCTTCTCATTTAGTCCCCTGAATATGTTTTGCCAGCCCTTTCTGGCTTGCCAGGTTTCTGTGGACAGGTCTGATGTTATTCTGATGGGCCTTCCTGTGTACATAAGGAATATTTTCCCCCTAGCTGCTTCCAATAGCTTCTGTCTAAAATTATGATTCATCATTTTCACAATCAGGTGTCTCTAGGTCTTTCTAGACTCTATGATCTTGGGGGGTGATCTTTCTGCCTCTAGAACATAAACACTGGTTCCATTCCCCAGATTGGGAAAATTTTAATGGAGGATTTGTTCAGCTATATCTTCTAGTCTTCTTTCTTTCTTTTCCCCCTCAGGGATCCCAATAATTCTGACACTGGAATGTTTCATGGAATCATTTATTTCCCTAATTCTGTTTTCATGGCTTCTAAGCTGTTTGTTCCAGGCCTCCTCCTGATCCTTTTTCTCTATCAGTTTGTCCTCTAGATCACTAATTCTATCTTTTGCCTTGGTTACCGTAGCTGTTAGAGAATTTAGATTAGATTGGATCTCATTGATAGCATTTTAAATTTCTTCCTGGGTGGCTTCACTTCTGTCCTAATCCATTCCATGTTGTCATTAATTGTTTTCTGCAATCTAGCCTTTGCCTGGATAATTGTTACCCTGAATTCCCTTTATGACATACTGTTTATGTCCATATCCAATAGATCTGAAGGAGAGGGCACAGTCTCTGAATTTTTCCTCTGTTGGGTATTCCTCCTCCTATTCATTTTGGTGAGAGGTGGTTGAGGGGATGTGTAACTGAATATATCAACCACGATCCAGGCAAGGTGCACCCTGGAACAGTTCTGAGCAATTGGAAGTCACCACCAAAAAGAAAGAAGAAAGAAAAAGAGAGAGAGAGAGAGAGAGGGAGAGAGAAAAGACAAGACCCAGAGAGAATGGGCCTCAAAGGTAAGATTTATAAGGTAGACAAACAAAAAGAGTGACAAAAGTAAATAACAAGGAAAAAAAGCAGCCAAAATGAACCCCAAGTATAAGATTTATATAATACCAGAATGAGAGCAAATACACAGAGACACTGACAGAAGAAAGAGATGGGAGGGTGGTTATAAATCCTCGATGTGGGCAAGGAAGGTTATTTTGATTCTTCCTGGGTGTGTCTTGATATCTTTGTTAAAGGACTCAACTTTCCAGAGATAAAGGGAGGCTAAAGCTCTTTTACATATAGGGGTAGTATTGATTAGGGAAAGAGGATTACATTGAAGCTTATATCTATATGTTTATTAAAAAATAGAAAAGAAAAAGAAAAACACATGTATATGCATGAGTAAAGTTCATGTTAAAAGGTTATTATGGAATATGTTGTATTAAACCTCTAGTTGTGATGGTAAGGAGGTTCAAAAAAATTATACAGAACAAGAATAGTGAGAACAAATTAAAAATAAAGTTGTATCTATGAAATACACAGGTTTTAGGGCAAGACTGGTAGCTTAATATATTATTTTCCCCTGATATTGGAGTTTTACAGTTTTATGGGGACCCTATGGTCGTTGTCCTGTAGTTCTTTTGGCTGATGTTCTAGGGGAGGGGCCTGTTGGTTTTCAGGCAGTTTTGCTTGGGTTGAGTTCTCCTGCCCCCTATCAAGGGGCTGGGCTCTGTGGAAACAGGTTTTTCAGGCTTTTGTTCTCTATAGGTTTTTTTGTTTTGTTTTGTTTTCCTTTGGTTGCATTTTGAGGCCTTTTGGAGGTTTAGAGGAAAGCAAACTGCACCCAGACCTCTGTCTCAGAGAGAAGCCTAAGTCTGCTCCCTTCTGTGTGGTCCAGAACACACAGACTCCTCCTCTGCATACTCCACTGAGACATGCAACCTCCCACAGGCAGAGCTTGTCCCCAGCCACTGTCTCGGGGGTCACTGCTCCTGAGAAGCTTCTGCTTGTCTCTGCACCTATGCCAAAACCATGAGCAATATTGGTCCAGGGAGCCTGCTTCTGGTGGTTGCCTCTTTAGGGACTGAAGACCTCAAGTTGCCAACTTGGGTGATTGCACAGAGGCTGGGAGAGTCCAGGCCCTCAGCTGGTCCTAGAGACTGCCAGCTAGCTCCAGAATGGAGCTTTTTAAGGGCCGGCAGGGTGTGGGTCAGACCCCAGTCACATAGTGCGCAAAAGTTCTAGGGAGTGCAAGCTGGCAGTCTCATCAGACTCCCTCATGCGGGGGTGGGAGTGTGCCCAGCTGAGCTGTGATGCAAGCCGTGCAACCATGGGGGGCTCAACTGCACTCTATCTGGAATGGGTGGTTGCCAGTGGTGGCTGTCCTTGGTCCATGGGCTTAGGCCCGTGCCCATGACCACCTGATTCCATCAGTTGCCCCTTAAGATCTTTTGCTCTTTTTGAGTGCTTTTAACCTGACTCCAAGATAATGCTCGTCCCCAGTCACAGGGCACTCTATTGGTGTATTACTTTCCAATGTGTCACTTCTGGTGGTTCCCTCCCCTTTCTGATTATCCTCCAAAATCAGTCTGAACATTCCCACTCTGGTTTACCACTTCACTGGAGTCTTTTGCCCCCTTAGAGATCCAAAAGTGTATAATCCTACATGTCAGGCTGATTTCATGGGTGTTCAGAGTGTTCTGGTAGATAATTAGCTCACTTTACGGGACCAGTTGAAACAGGGTCTCCTACCTCTCTGCCATCTTGCCCCTCCTCCTAACTTTTCTAGTATTTTATTTATTTGTTGCTAAAATGGCTATCACTTTGATCATTGAAAGATCTTTCATTTGACATCTGCATCCCTTTTTTTCTTTGGTATAAATCTCTCATCATTGTACATTGTGCCTGTGTGTGTGTGTGAGAGAGAGAGAGAGAGAGCACGAGCGAGAGAGATTTTTTTCCAAAACAGTTCCTTAATTTCTTGCAATTCCTTAATTTTATGCCTCATTTGTAGAGTCAGCCATTTCTCCGTGGAGCCCTGTTTCTTTTTTCTTTTCTTTTTTCTTTTTTTGGAGAATTGTATTAGATAAAAAGAACTGGGGACTGGGTGTGCATTTTGCTATTGAGGTGTCAGTGCTTCTAGACCCTCTTAACTGACAGCGTGAAGAGGTATGTATGTCTATACTAACACATGTATATACATATATATACATATATCTATAAATATTTCTACATGTAACCATATGAATTTATATTAAGCTAAACATTAGTCCAAACTGATGTCTCCAACTCTTATCACATGGATCATTTTACCCTCTCCCCTTAATTATCTGTGACCTCCCATTCCAATAGCAAAATAACAGGCTCCTACTATCTGCCATCCATTTACTTAATTATTCAATCTAGTATACATGTATAGTGGTATCAAAATTGTTAAACTGTAGTCTTGTGGGAAACAACTTTCTCAAATGGAGTATGGTGTTTATGTACAGTGCCTTTTGTATTAGTCTTACTGTCTCCACTTACCTCCAAAGTTACTTAACTCAGTATCTTTTTGTCCCCCTCACAGCTTTTAATAATACACATAATGTCCTTATCTGTTCCATTACTACCTATTCAGATATATGGGACTGGGCTAGGAAATTAAATACATGTGAGAGATACCCCACTGTACTCAGGATCCCTAATGGCTAAGCTATTTTACTCCTCTCACTCCACCCCCTGATTCTGATTCCTTCCCTTACCACAATTCTCCTTCAGGAGCTTCCTCAGTTTTTGCAGAAATAGCTTTCTTTACAGTTGTTGATGATTGTACCAGATATACCCAAACATGTTTGGGTCTTAATTAGACATAAGCTGTGACCCCTGCTTTACATGCATCATCTCATTTAATTTCACTTAATCCTCATACAGACAGTTTCTAAAATTTATAAAGTGCTTACTGTTGTCAGGCATTTTCCTAGGTGTATTGGAAGTATCAGCTTGATTAAACCTCAAAAACCTATGAGATGGGGTCGTTTTCTGCCATTTTACAGATATGAAAGGCTCAGAGAGGTTAAGTAACTTGCTCAAGGTCATACACTTTAAAGTCTGTGCTCTGTTAAACCACATTGCCTCAAGTTAGATAGAGCTGAATCTCAATTAAAAAATAAAAAAAATTGTATGTCTTCTATTTTTCTTTTTTAGGGGATACTTTTTAGGAAGTAAGACCATTATGGACAATGGGGAAACATAAGGAAATCTAGATCTCACTGCATTGTATTTCTTGTATAATTTGTCACACATCTTGGCATGCCCAGACTTTTTAGTGTTGGTGACTGAGCAGAAAAACCACAAAGAGAAGGAAGGGTGCGCAGATGACCAGAAACTATTTTCCTAGTTCTGTCCCTCTCCCATCCTTAGCTATTTTTGAGATTCAAGCATATTTCAATTCAATAAACATGTATTGAGCACTTACTTTGCATGAATACTTTTCTAGGCACTAGTGGGAAAAAGAAAAATGAGTAAGGGATGGCTCTATAATGCAAGGAATTTTATCTCAGTGGGGAAGAACAACATGTATCTAAAATATAATTTCAAATAATATGGAAAGGGAGTAACATCTGATCTATTGAAAGTCCAAGCTGCTCATTTTGGGGGCTTTATCTTTTGCACTATGCTTGATTCATCTTAACATTAGAATGATGCTCTGCTGTGTATCAATGACCTGGGCCTCTTGGGAATATTCAGAGACCCAAAGGGAGGCCAGCCTGTAGTTCCAAAGTAGCTATGGATAATCATATTATAGAGCATTATAAGTTGGTTCTGGGCCTTTGTAGAGGGTCAGTGGTCCCAGTCCAGCAGGGGTTCAGATATGGTGCTTTGTACTTGCCTGGTTCCTGCTTGAGCCTTAAGAAGGGACAGCCTCAGCTTTGCCTTATTTCCTTTTGGCTCCTATACCTCCCACCCCTCTTATAGGCTGGCATTTCCTGGCTTCCTTGCCATCCATTCTTCCTCTCCCTACTCTAATTAGTAGATTGGTGGGAGGTAGCCTCATAAAGGGAAGGCTTTTCCTTGAGTACCCATTCTTTACAGCAATCTAGCCATTTGGGCTTTAATTGGCTTCAGAGGGCCCCTTAGTGCTTTGTCCTTTGTGCATCAGGAAGTTAATTACTTAATAAACCAAATGAGAGTCTTTAAAAAATGCAATGTTAGCTCTTCTCTTTCTTAGAGCACAACATGGGACAGGCTAGGGTACTCTAGACACTGCAAGAACCAGCTCAAGATAAACTGGGAGGCTGTTGAGTGCTCTGAATTTAGGAGTCCTCTTTCACAGTATGGCGTCTCTTGGGTCCCCAGGGTCCCTCCCTACAGCCCCTTTCTAGGATTACCCTTTCCATGCTAACCCCATGTTTTGACTCCTTTTTAGTATGTATGCTCTGTATTCAATCTCAAGAAGGCCCTGTTCACTTAATCTAACAAAGCAATTTATAGTAACATTAGTAGCCAACACTTAAAATGTAAGCCAACACTTACAGTCATTCTGCTAAATACTTTATACAATTTCGTTAAATCTTCCCAACAAACCTATGAGGTTGGTTGTTCTTATACCCATTATACAGATGAAGAAATCAAGACCCAGAGAGTTTAAGTGACTTGTTTAAGATCACACAGCTAGCAAACAGTGAAGATGGGATTTGAATCCAAGTTGTCTGACACTGGAGCCATGGTCTACAAACCACCAAATGTAATACCAGGTGTGTTTCAGTAATGACTGATAATGACCTAGTTGTTGAGGTATGTTTGCATACTTCCCCTAACACTTTTCTAGAGTGCCTATACATTTATTGAGTGCCTACTATGAACCAGATGATATTTTCATTTTAACAGTGGCATTTAATGTCTTAATTCATAGGAGTGACTAATGCAGGCATCATGAAAGGATTGAAGAACAATTAAGTGTTAAATTGTATAGTATTGATCCTATGTACACTGGTGTTTTAGGGGGTAGAATTGTGTTAGGTTTGGATAGGTAGAGATAAAGGAAGGGAAAAGCATTTCAAGCAGGGGGAATAACATAGCAAGGGATAAAATTGAGAAGGTGAAAAGGGAGGAATGAGATGTATTTAGCTAGCCTAGTGATTTTTCAAGTGTTTGTGTAACTACGACAGAACCTCCCAAACTCTATGGCCACAGCCCTTCCTGTTACATCTGCCAAGGACTATCTATAGCAGGGAAAGCACATTGTCTTGTAATAAGAGCTAACATTTATTGGGTACAGTTGTTCTACAACATTTATGAAAATTACTTCATCGAATCTTCAAAGCAACCTTATGAAACTAAAGCTGTTAGTCTCCCCACTTTTGAGATGAGGAAACAGAGGCTCAGGGATGCTAAGAAATTTACCCAAGGTTATATAGTTAGTAAAAAGCAGAGCTGGAAGATGAACCCAGGTAGTCTAACTCCAGAGAATGGATCTTAACTGTAAAGTTATACTTTATCAGTCCTACTCCTGTATAGGGTCTTGTAACCTCTTTGTATGCCCCTCTTCTGGTTTGTTAATCCAAACCTTATATTTGAAAGGACTACTTTTGTCCTTCATGTTTATGGCTTAGACCAGGAATAGACCAAGCAGCTTCTTTGATTCTTTTTGTCTAGGGCCTAACCTTAGATTTTTTTTTAAGATTTTATTTATTTATTTGACAGACAGAGATCACAAGTAGGCAGAGAGGCAGGCAGAGAGAGAGGAGAAAGCAGGCTCTCCACAGAGCAGAGAGCCCGATGCGGGGCTCGATCCCAGGACCTTGGGATCATGACCTGAGCTGAAGGCAGAGGCTTTAACCCACTGAGCCACCCAGGCGCCCCCTAACCTTAGATTTGTCTGTTATTATCATCACCACTTTTACAAAATGCAACAAAGAAAAACAAAACTAAAGAAAATAGGACCCTTCCCCCTAAAGTCTAGGGCTGAGCTGGCCTTAACTGTCCTTGCTAGCCTTCTTTATCTTGGGTTCAACCATGATCCTATTGGGCCTTACAAGTGATGATTTCCTCCTATTAGATGCTTGAGGAGGAAGACTTAATTCCGAGAAAGAAGCAATGGAAAGAGTAGTTGTCTTAGTCCTCTTCAATATACAGAAGTTGTATCTTCTAACATGGTGGATAGATTAGGTTTTTGGAGGCCATTTTCACTTTCAGCCTCATGTATTATGGACTTACAGAAGATGGAAAGAAAGCTTTGAGCTCTCCTTTGGTTGTAGGGCAAAGACACTACTACACCACAATTTGTTGCTTGGTTTACCCAAGATAATTAATAATTTAGCCTGTGGCCACTCAGGAGTGCTGTTCGTTCTTTCTTTCTTTCTTTCTTTCTTCCCTCCTTCCTTCCTACATTCCTTCCTTCCTTCCTTTTTTTTAAAGGATTTTATTTATTTATTTGAAAGAGACCCAGCAAGAGAGGGAACACAAGCAGGGGGAGTGGAAGAGGCTTCCTGGTGAGCAGGTAGCCTGATGCAGGACTTGATCCCAGGAAGGATCATGACATGAGCCGAAGGCAGATGCCCAATGTCTGAGCCACCCAGGTGCCCCAGTTGTTCTTTCTTTTAATGAAATAAGATGGGGGTTTAGGCCCTTAAAGCTTTTGTGAAAGTTGGGGTCCCTGGGTGGCTCAGTCAGTTAATCGTCTTTCTTTGGCTCAGGTCATGATCCCAGGGTCCTGGGACTGAACCCCACATTGGGCTCTCTGCTCAGCAGGAACCTACTTCTCCCTCTTCCTGCTGCTCCCCCTGCTTGTACTCTCTTTCTGTCAAATAAGTAAATAAATAAAATCTTAAAAAAATGTTTTTGTAAAAGTCTTTTTCATGTGTGCCACTACCCTACGCTTCTGAAATTGGTTTGTATAGAGTTACTTTAATTAAATTCACCAAACTAGGACAAAAAGCTGTTTTGTATTGTCAATTTCTCATCTTATACATCCCTATGTTAGTACACCCTCCCCAGAGAGGATTTAACAATGTGGCATTGTCCCAAATGGGCCCTCACCCAGAAAAAGTCACACTAAAACCCACCTCCCATTATCAAATGTTTCCCTGTTCTCAAAGGGAATTTAAATTTTTAAAAATTAGGAACAAAATTCCTTCCCCCTCAAAATGATCTCCATTCTCCTCTTTGCACATAAATAGGCTTTATTTTACAGGTAGTAGGTGGCCACTATAAGTTCTTAAGCAGCATGATAAAAGTGGTGTTACAGGAGGATTGATCTGGTAATAGCATACTATTGCTATAATAATACTATCTTAACACAGTATTTATCACACTGTGATGCAATTGCTTATTTACTTGTCTTTCTTCCTGAATGATTGCAAACCTGTGGGACAGTTACTTAGTCATCTCTACTTCTTTTTTTTTTTAAGATTTTATTTATTTGACAGACAGAGATCACAAGTAGGCAGTGAGGCAGGCAGAGAGAGAGGGGGAAGTAGGCTCCCCGCTGAGCAGAGAGCCCGATGCGGGGCTTGATCCCAGGACCCTGAGATCATGACCTGAGCCGAAGGCAGAGGCTTAACCCACTGAGCCACCCAGGTGCCCCAGTCATCTCTACTTCTGGTGCCTAGTGCAGTGTTCACTGAATGAGAAGAGACTGGAGGCAGAAAGACCAAGTAAGTATGTAAGAATGGGGTAGAAGAAAGGGCTACTGAAGTAGTTCAGATAGGTGAGGTGATAAGAGCCTGAATAAGCACAGCAGGTGTGAGGTACTTTGTAGGCAAATATGCCAGAATAATACAGTTGAAGGGGTGAAGATGTAAGAGGATGACAATTTCTAAGTTGGAGAGTCAGAAAATAGTACTATTGGGTTTTAGGGGGACAGAAAAGAGTACTTCTTTATTCCTCTACTGAGCTCAGAACCAACTGAGAAATAAGACTCAATAAATGAATTGATATAAAAATATGAGTACCCTGTGAATTATGAATATTTTTTCTTATAGTAATTGGCCTACCAGATCAACTGTAGCCTTCCCCTTCATGAACACAGATCATCCTGTAGGATTCTCATTTGGATGACAGCAACCTAAAGCAATGCTCTCAGTGAAGGCATATCTGATAGAAAAAGCCCCAGAACTGGAGTCATCCAACTTTTTCTGCAAAGAGCCAGGTAATAAACATTTGAGGCTTTTCAGGTCATATGATTGGTCCTGTCACAACTTCTCCCTTTGCTGTTGGAGTATGAAAGCAGCCATAGGCAGTAGGTAAGGGAACAAGCATGTCTGTATTCCAATAAACTTCAGTAACAAAAGTAGATGGTGGGGTGGATTTGTTTATGGGCTAGAGTCTGCCAACCCTGGAACAGAAGGAACTGAGTTGAACAGTTTTTCATTATTCTCACCAACCTTGAGGATAAGGGAGTGAGGGGTTGCAGACTGGCTATGTATATTATTCTAGTGGAAGCTTCTTTAGGGAAACCTAAAACCTGGGAAATGTTATATCCCTTCTAACAGACACCATTGACAGAGTAACTTGGAAGAGAAGGTTTGTGGACAGATTCTTATCTTTGGAGATGTTGAGTTTGAGGTGACAGTGGGACCAACAAGTAGAGGTTGTCTGTAGCCACAGTGATTTGGGAGTCCAGTTTGTAATATTTGGGGAGGACCAGTTGTGAACATCTCTTCTTAACTGTGTTCAGTGATCCCACTACAGTAGCTTGAAATTGGCTATGGTGGGAAATAGCATGGAAATTGGCAAAAAACTAGAAATCAGAGTTTCTTGACATAAGCAGACTGTTAAACATTTACTAGCACAGCACTGCATGTAGAAGATATGAAATATGGATTCAAAATATAGTTTCAAATAAGGTCCAGTGAGGGAATCATCTGCTTGGAGGTAAGAGCTGAAGCTTTGGCAGTGGATGAGTCTACTGAGTATGGGTTGGAAAAGAACAAAGTAAACAAGCCAACATACTCGTACTTGGGGAATAGTCATAGTTTGGGGTCTGTACAATAAGTAAACAGAGGCTTGAAAGAGATATGGGAGAAGTAGAAGGAGAATGGGGAAGATGCAGTGTCAGAGTAAGTGGCTATCCCTCACTACCTATGATATTAGGCCCCTTGGCAAACATATCAGAAAAGGACGACTTACTCCTGGTTAATTATAAAACAAGAAGCCTATATACCCCTGAATAGGTTGAGTTTGTGAGGGAGAAGCTCCAGGGAGTCTGTGGACCTCCAAATAGGCCCAAGGTTTGACCTAAGCATACCAGATGAAGCCACATGTAAGTATCCAAACACAAATTCTGGTGAGGCCACAGCAAAAACTGTGGTCTTTTAAATAGTACTTTGGTCTCTTAACATAGTACTTTAGTCTCCAAATGCCGTTGTGTTTATTCCCCAACTTTTCTAGGCCATGTTGGAGATTTGTGAGTCTAATCTGTCTACCAGTCTACCCTGCTTGGCTCTAACTGACAATGAACACAAGGAATTAGTTGCAGATCAATGTTGTACCTTTAGTACCTCATTAGTGATAACTAAAATTTATTAAATTATCAATGGTTTGCAGGATACTTTTTATCATATTGCTTAATCTTTATATCAACCTTACAAAATAGATATTAGTTTTCCTATTTTATAGAGGAGCAAATTAAGAGACAGAAATATTAAATAGCTTATTCAAGGTCATGCAGTAGGTGGCTGAGCCAGGATAAAAACCTCAGTGGTCCAACTCCACACATTCCATCATTTCCCTGTGTATATCGAAAAGACATGACTCTTTTAAAAGTTGGACCAGAGGGTATGGTTTAGGCATGAGATAGAATGGGGCTTATGATTACCCCAAATCAAAATTAGCTGTAGGCTTGGAAGCTGGAGAATGCAGTCTTTCTTTTCTTTTCTTCTCTCCCCTTTTCTTTTCTCTTTCCTTCCTTCCTTCCTTCCTTCCTTTCTTTCTTTCTTTCTTTCTCTCTTTCTTTCTTTTCTTTCTTCTTTCTTTCTTTCTCTCTCTCTCTTTCTCTTTCTCTCTTTCCCTCCCTCCCTTTCTCTCCCTCTTTCTCTCTCTCCCTCCCTCTTTTTTTCCCTCCCTCCCTTTCTCTCCCTCTTTCTCTCTCTCCCTCCCTCTTTCCTCCCTCCCCTTCCTCCCTTCCCCCTCCCTCCCTCCCACCCTCCTCCCTCCTTCCTCTTATCCCTCCCTACCTACCTACCTTCCTATGTTCCTTCTCATTCGTTCTACCTTCCTTCTCCTTCCTTCCTTCCTTCCTTCCTTCCTTCCTTCCTTCCTTCCCTCCTTCCCTTCTTTTTTTCTTTTTTCTTTCTTGCCCACACAGGTGGACTTACAGAATGGGAGACTAGAAACTGAGAATGTGCTACAGAGAAAAGAGACAGGCCCACATAATTATTTCAGTGAAGTGACCCTATACCTTCTGGTTAATATTGCCCAATTAATGTTTGCTCTTTCTACAGAGGAGAGGAGTGAATGTGGGATTCTAATACTGTTTCCTCCCAAGCAATGGAGCAATAGTCCTTCCCTCCATGGAGATATCAAGCAGGGACTCATATATGCAAAGGGCTTTGTACATAGTAGGTACTCCATTCATGTTAACCCCAGCTGATTTAAATAGAACCAGTCTGCTCATACATATGCTCAAGACAAGGCATTTCTCTCCTAGCCTTCAAGCATTTGTCTCTCCCCACAGCCTGTTAAGTGTTCTGACTTGCAATTCTTTAATCTCACCTATTCTGGTTCTTTGTCCTGTCTACTGTGGTGGGAGAATCAGACAATAAAGGTAAAAGTAATAGAATGTCAGGTAAGTGCCATGAAGAAAATAAAACATGGTAATGGGAGAGGGAGTGGCTGAGGGAGTGGCAACATTAGTAGAAAGGCTGTCAGAGGAGGTGACATTTGAGATGAAACTTGAGTGATGGGAAAAACTCATCCAGACAAAGATAGGGGAGAAGGGGGATCCAGACAAGAAGGAACAGCAAGTGCAAAGACTCCAGGCTGGGAATGACTTGGCAAGTCTAAAGAATATAAAGGGCTGTGTGGATGGAGTATAGTGAGTGGATAGAGTGTGAGTATGTGAAATAAAGCTGGAGAAGCTTGAAGAGTTTGGGTCACTCAGGACTTTGGGATCCATAGTACACAGCTTGAATTTGATTCTAAGGACAGTAGGAAGTCCCTGTTGGGCTTACCACTCTGGCTTCTGAAATATGACTTAGAGTCTTCTTGTTTCCTCATCTCTTATGTCTTCTCATTGTGAATAATGACTGGTTTTCACTGTCCCAGAGAACTGATTCAACCTCCAGTGGTTTAAAACCATCTATTCAGGGTACCTGGGTAGCTCAGTTAAGCATCTGTCTTCAGCTCAGTTCACGATCCCAGAGTTCTGGGATAGAGCCCCATGTCAGGGTACCTTCTTGGCAGAAGGCCTGCTTCTCCTTCTCCCTCTGTCTGCAGCTCACCCTGCTTGCACTCTCTCTGTGTCAAAATAAATAAAATCTTTAAAAAAAATAAATAGAGGGGCACCTGGGTGGCTCAGTGGGTTAAAGCCTCTGCCTTTGGCTCAGGTCATGATCTCAGGATCCTGGGATCAAGCCCCACATCGGGCTCTCTGCTCAGCGGAGAGCCTGCTTCCTCCTCTCTCTCTACCTGCCTCTCTGCCTACTTGTGATCTCTGTCTGTCAAGTAAATAAATAAAATCTTAAAAAAAAATAAATAGAACCACCCATTCTGTGCTGTCACTGACCCTCCCCAATTTCACCTCTCCATGCCCTGGCTCTGAGTGGGAATTCTTCATTGTTCTCAACATAGGAGCATCCCTAGAACTGGCGGATCAGGTCAGAAAAGTACTCCCGTGAAATGAAAGGCAACCTGAATCTTACCTGAATAGATAAGTGCAATTTTTGGCAGCAGCAGCCCAGTGACAGATGCATGAACGTGCAGCTGTTGAGGTGGGGGGATGTCTAAATGGCAGATAGGGAAATGTCCCCAGAAGGCATCCATCTCAAAGAGAATTTGTGGAAGATACCCTGCAGTATCCCTAATTTCAGCCTGTGCTTCAAGAGATGTCACAATGATGGAAGCTTTTCCTGTCTAAGGAAATTTTAAAATAGGAGAGTTAAAGATCTGTGATTTCTCCATGTGTCCAAGGGACAGAGACTATGTGCTGTTCCTTTCAGTCCTTAGAAAAGCAGTCTTTTAGTGTAGTGTAGAATGTTTTGGGTTCTACCAGATGCGGACTAAAACTGTCTACAGAACTCTCTAGTTCCCCTTTCTCAAATTCTTTGTGCACTAAACTGCGTTCTTACTGCTTACAAATAACCACTTCCATTTGTATCATGTCCTCCCTTGCATAAAATATTTTCAAAAATCACAAAAAACAATGCTAAGTGGTAAATATTTTTATCTTTTATACAGATGATAAAATCAAGGCCCAAAGCATTGTTACATGAAGCCATGAACCTAGATTTAAATTAATGTAGTTCATGTTTATCTTCTTTTCTTTAGAGTTGTTTGAGGAATTCAGTTTCTTTCCTAGAGACCAGGATAGTGGACCAGAGTGTTCTGGTTATTGGATAGGTCCATCCCACCATTATCTATCAAGAACTTGGAGATCCTTGTTATCAGTCAGTTTAGTGTGAGTCTGGCTAGTCTGAACCAGTCCCCAGAACCTGGGGAAATTGACAGAACCAAGGTCTTGTAGAGTGCCGGACCCTGGTTTGTGGCGATCATATCAGGGTGCAGACAGCCTCACAAGGTCTGGCTAGAAAATAATCTGATGACCTTTTCCAAACTGTCTTAACTACAAGATCATTCAACTGTTTCCACTTTGTTTTTGAGCTGGTTGAAAAAGCAAACAACTGTAATTTAGCTAGCCAGTTAGCCAGCTGGAGATGCAGAATGGCATGGGGAGCTGATTAAAATGAGGTGATAGTTTAAAAACCAGGAAGCAATTGACCTTTACTGTGTTTCTTCCAGGTTTATGTCATTGTTGAAGCTGTAGGTAAGTGATTTTCTGGCCTCTGCTCTAGAGAGGTTTTACATATTGTTCATACAATCATAATTTGCACCCATTTTCCTTTCATGCTTCTCAGTTAGGGGAATAATTACTGCCTTGGGTTCCTGCTGTTGGGGTATTATGTGATTCACCAATAAGTGCAGCCTGTCTCTTCTTCCTTTTTTCTTCCTTCCTTTCTCCTTTTAACATCTCTTTGTTTAGAAGAGAGAAATCAATTTTTGAATTGATTTCAAATTGCATTTGAATTCAGAAAATTAAAACAAATGAACAGCAAAATGTCATTACTTTCAGAGCACATACGACAAAGCCTGGCTGACTTGGGGTTTTGACTATTGGTTCTTATAACAAATGGCTCCTTTAAGATGGCACCAAAGTCAATACTAATGGTTATTATGATTAAGTACAGCTCCCTTGGTGTCCGTTTCCTGCTCTCTGGCTTCTCTGACTTCCCTCTCCAATGCACACACATGGATTATGTAAAGTCAAGTGACCCTGAGATACACACAGGCCAAGGAGAGAAAGTTTGCAGCTGGCACTTCCACATTCCTTACTGTGATTTCTCTTTCCCTAACAATTCAGTGGCCTGGCTTGAGCAGGGCCCCTACTGCAGGTGCCCTCTCCCCCAGCCCGCACTCTCTAAAAGTCTTCCAAGGTTAAGGCATTTCAAGGTTCTCCTCCCATCAACCCTCAGCCTGAGACTGCCTCTCCTGGGCACCATCCTCTAAGGACCCTTCTCTCTGCCAGGGAATGACAAGGTCAAGTGCCTGCACTAAAGGTTCACATGGTTTTCAATGTATTATGTCTCCAATATAGCATTAATCCAAGGATATGGCTGATGGCTGGGTTTTAGGTACCTGTGGTGGGCATCCTAAAGAGAAAGCAGAGGTACTGTTTTGGGTACCTCACATAATACTAAAACAATTCAGATTTGTACTAGACATTTTATTAAGTACTTTTTCATTCATGTTTTGTTTTTCTTTCTCTCCAAGTAGTATTGTGAGGTAGGTGATATTATTTCATATAAAAAATGTGGAAACCAAGGAAACCAAGGGTCCAAAAGGTTAAGCAGTTCGTTTGATACCACACAGCTAGTAAATGGCTAAGCTGAGGTTGAAACCTAGCTCTTTTGAAATTCCTTGCGATTTTTGCTCTGCCATACTACCTCATAATCACTTAACTCAATTATTTGACTACTAACTGTCCTGTGGGGATACAGTGAGGAATGAAATAGATATAGCCATGTCTTACTTGAAGTTTATTATATTCTAAGTATATAGAGAATTTAAGTATATAGAGACAGAGACAAAATATAAAAGTGAATGAATTTATTTCAAAATGACAGATCATGGGAAGTGCTATGAATGAAAGCTGAGGTAAAAAAAAAAAATTGGTGGGGAAGCTATTTTAGATAGGCCTCTTGGAGGAGATTTCAAAGACCAAGAAAGAGCTAAGGATGAGGGGTGGCAGAGGGAGACCAGTCCAGGTAGAGGGTATACGAAAGGCCTTGAGGCATATTCATGTGGTTGCCTGTCCCACATACTCTAGGTCCTCAGGAGCCACATTCTGTACACACAGATGCTTTTAGTGCTTGAAGCAGTCTCCTCAGGGATTGTTACACTATCAAGCCAACCATATATCCCAGCAACCGTACATACTGGGCTCATTTCCTTTTTTACTTTAAGAAGACCCTTGAACACTAGGCTGACTTTTTTTCCCACCAGAACCTCACAAGGTTTGCTGTTGAAGTTGGGCATTTACCTCAATTTTCACAATTACTGTGTCATTTGACACATACTGTGCCCCAAGTATAAGATTGTGGATGGCTCAGGCAAAGCCATCCCCATGGGTGGAGACACAGATCACAGAGGCCATACTGACAAGGGGTGACCAGGATGTGACCAGGCAGAATTTTGTGTGTGAAGAACAGATTTGTGTTCTGGGTTTGCAGGAAGAGGGATCTGGGCATCTTTTACCAGTGGGGTTCTATCACACTAAAATGGATGGGCACTTTACACTTAGCAGGTACTCAATGTCTTGAATATGTAGGAATCTTAGGTTAATCTATTTACCTTACTCACTGGTAGCCTTCCTTTCTAGATATTTCTAAAGCATTTATTTAAGCCCCAGCTGTAGGTACCAAGCCTTTTGATAAATGCAGAAATATGACCATCACAGTCCCTGCTTTTAAGGAGGCTACAGTCTACATAAAGAGACAAAATGTACACTTTTAGAGAAGAAAGAATGTGGAATATTCCTTCAAGAGCTAGGTGTTGGCATAAAGACACATAATAGGAGTTCAGGAAAGGAGAGGACATATCCTGGGAGTTTTTGAATTAGACAAAGGTCTTCAAGGGTGGTAAGAGTTGGATTCATGGGTCAAAAATGTAAAAGGACATCCCAGGAGGTCAGTGCTGCAATGCCCTGGTGTAGTCAGTTGGCCTTTTGGAGGTGGGATCCGTGTCACTGCATGTACAGACTGACTCACGGATATAAATGGTTCAGAGAGAGAGAGATGCACTTGGCTGTTGTACTGATAATGCCCTAAGGCGAGATGTATGAAATACTCTTGTTTTCTTTGTTTCACTCATCCTCCTCAGGTTGTATATTGCATTTTGGCATTTTTCTTTCCCCTTCAAGATTACCTTTAAAGTTTATTTGTGCTCACATTCTCCTAAATACAAAGAGTGGTGATGGTGGTGTGTGTACATGTGTATGTTGAAGAAATGATGTGGTTGGAGTTCAAGGAAATCACTTTCTTTACTGGACATTTCCCAAAGATGGTCATGAAGTTTACATTCTCTCTCAAAAGTGGCCCTGGAATGAGCAGAGGGCTGAAGTTGGAGTGAACATAATTTAGGCTTGAGGAGGGGAAGAGGGTGTGTGGGAAGGACAAATCACCACAAGTGAAAAAACTCAGAGCACAGCTAAGAACACTAGCTGGTAGCCTTAGAGCCAACCAGCAACACTATGAGGATGCCTAAGGAGCAGGAGACATGCTCCATGCCCTCACAAACCATCTGGTGTATTTGCAAAGACACTGTGCACAAATGGAAATACCATCAGATGGCAGGATCAGCAGACATATTCTCTGTAGCTCCACAGGAAATATAGGAAAGCAGATGGGGATTGGGGAAAAGGATGGCCTTTTAACCATTAGAGCTGTTCATCAGTAGAAGGGCTGCTGCCTCATGGCATGCTGAGCTTCCTCCGAGTAGGGGTGTTAAAGGTGGAATGCCTCAGTCTGGGATGTTGCAGTCCAAAGAAAGTGTAGCCGGCATGACCTGCAAGCAGCCTTCTACCTCTTAGAGTCTGGGAGTTTGCAAGCTTCATGCCTTTTAGCTGGCCTCACACTTAGAGTACTATGTAAGCCATCCATGGTGACAGCAAAGGCTTGACCAGTAGGTTGGAAGGGCTCACTGGACTAAGAATTCATCTCCAGGCTCTGCAGCAGGATCTGTGGCTGACTAGGAAGAAAGAGTGCTAAAAGTGGCACTGACTTGATTGCTTCAGGGCTGCTCTGGGAAAGTGGTTTCAGCTGTCTCTCTTCACAGACAGGTGTCAGCCCAATGTGTGGCAAGTCACCTCACATTGAGAGACACTTTTATGCCCAAAACCTGGGGAAGCACTAGAACTAAAACATTGCCTGCGGGAATCAGCTGCTGGGTTGGCTCTGCAAACCTTCCTATCCTGCTAATGAGGAAGACCTAATGGAAACAGCAGAGGGAAATTAAAAACCAGAAGTAGCTTTAACCATAGGAACCTCCCTCCCACTCCACTAAAGGCTAAGGCCTGGGCTCCTGTGAGGAAAATTAGGCTGAGACACTCCCCAAGGTCTTCTGAACTGAATTCTGGGCTCCTTTCCTGTACTAGAGGTTTTTTTTTTTTTTTAGATTTTATTTATTTGTTTGAGAGACAGAGTGTGCACACAAGCAAGGGGGAAGGCCAGAAGGAGAAGGAGAAACAGATTTCCCACTGAGCAGGGAGCCTGATGCAGAGCTTGATCCCAGGACTCTGGGATCATGACCTGAGCTGAAAGCAGACACGTAATGCACTGAGCCATCCAGGCGCCCCTTGTCTGTTCCAGAGTTTGGTTCCCCAGGCTCAGAAAGTCTTCTTAATGGTCTTAAGGGACCAGGGCTCCGTGGAAAGCAAAAATTACTTCCCAGCCCTTCACTAACCTGGAGTGAAATTCACAGAACTAGCCTGAGTTAGTTTCCTTAGAGAAAAATAAGCTATTACTTACATTTCGGAGAGGTCTCAGAGGTGTGATAAGGAGACAGAGAAGCCAAAGAGGTCTGCTTCTTGCTGATGCAGTTCTTGGCCAAGGTCTGCTTCTCCGCTAGGTCTAAAGGAATTATCACAATGATTCATTTTCATGGCTGATCCAGTTTATATTTCCACTGTTAACAAAGATTCCAGGGGACTCACTTGGGGGTGAAGTGGGGAACTGGACTCTGAAGTCAACCTCAAAGCAAGGGATCTGACATTTATTGAGAGTCTACTATACATTTAACTTGAAGGTTAGGTATATCCTGGCTCATCGTAGCAGCAATTTATATCTTTATGGCTCTGCCAGTAGTCATATATTTATTTTCCTTCATGCTTCACCTCTTGGGAAGAATATATTCAGTATGTGATGTCTGTATGAGGTAGGACAGCATTTTAATTTGCCCTTAATAGTAAATTGCCCCAGAACATCATTTCCGTCAACCAAGTGCCTTGAACTGGCAATGGAGACTGCGTTGGCCTCAGTTTTCCTGGCAGGGGATCTTAGAGACTGCCAAAGTACCCAAGGTCATTCTGGGGTTGTTCTGGATCAATGAGATCTGCCTCTACTTCACCCGACTTGGGATAAACATTTTGTTTACTCCAATATAAAGGGACTTGACATATTAACTGCTCAGGTATGGCCCTCATAGCTCTCTCAACAGATTACTTAAAAGTTTCCTGGGCCTGGGTGATACACAAGAGCACAGCACAGTGCAATTTTGTTAAACTTTCCATAGCATTTCAAAATCTGAGGCTCCAAAGGCCCTGATACATATCCTCACCCACCTTGGCATCTTCGTTATTCTGGGCTCTCCCTTCTCTCTCCTGTTTTCTCCTTGTTGAAATATGTTTCTAATCTTCTAGGCCTCTCAAATGCATTGGTGTTTCCTGCTTCAGTGGTCCCCGTGGAGGCACTCATTCTGTATTTAATGTATTCTGCACTTTAAATGGTCCTGTTAATTACTCCCTCCTCACTCTGAATTTACTAATTTATTGATCAAATTTCTTTTTGTGCATGTGAGTTTTATTTTGTATGTGCAAAGAATTTATTTGGATCAATTTTATTGACCCCCTCCTACCCCTGCCTCCTGGGATACTTTCCCAAACTTTAATTAAGTCTCTGGGAAGTCTCTTTGCTTAAAGGGGAGCCTCTTGCTTCCTCCTTTTGTGAGCACTGATAGTATCTGATTATCACATTCTTGAGCAGGTGGATATTTGAAAGGGCAATTAGAATTGAGAACTAGGGCAGGGGCTCTTAAAACTGTGGTCCCCAGACCAGAAGCCTCAGAATCCCCTGAGAACTTGTTAGAAAAGCAGATTCTCAGACTCCACCCAGAACTACTGAATTGGAAACTCTGGGGGTGGGTCCTAGCAGTTTGTCTTTTAACAAGTCCTTCAGGGGATTCTGATGCAGGCTCAAAATTGAGAACCACTGCTCTAAGGCAGGGTTTCTTAACCTCAACATTCTTGACAGTTTATGCTGAATGATTATTTGTTGTGGGAGCTATCCAGTATATTGTATGGTGTTCAGCAACCCACTGGCCTCCACTCACTGGATGCCAGAGGCACCTTCCAGCTGTGACAACAAAAATGTCTCCAGACATTGCCAAATGTTCCCAGGGGGACACATCATTCCTGGTTGAGAACTACTGAATTAAGTGTTCAAATCACCCTCCCTTCCCAATCTAGACCTTTCTCCTCTTTATTTCACTTGGGGATTCATACATCAGATAAAAGTAGCTATGAGTGAGTACCTCATGGTCTCTAGCATACTGCCTTATTTCATTTTGTGTTTTGTATGTATAGTTTTCCTATCCCCAACTATTCTGTTTTTGAGATAGTCAGATAACAAGCCCAATGCCTGATTTGTTTTAACAGTTCATTTAACCATCTTGCATTAATTCCCCATTTCCTGGCCTTTGTACAAAACTTTTCAAAAGAGTGATTTTTTACTTTCTCCAGAGATTTGAGAGCATTTCTAGGCTGTGAAAGAAGTGAGTGGGAGGGGAATTCAGACAATGTCATCACTAAGGAGGGAAGTGGGAGTAGAGAATAAGTGGCAGCTTCTGCTCTTGACCCCTCCCTCCTGAGAGCACCCAAATACAAAGAGGCATTGTGATGAGGATAGGTGAACATTACTCTCTGTGCCTAGAATAAATTGGTTTGGCTGAGTGAATTTGCCTTTGGACAGAAATAGTCCTTCCTTTCTGTTGCAGCCTGCTTCCTCTTTGCATATCTACTGCCTTATATCTCTCTTCCATACCTGGTCCATGGCAAGCCTGCCCTTCAACCCCTTACCTGAATGACTCCATGTCCATTCATCACAAAGCACCACTGTTAGTACCTGGGGCTAGAATGCCAACTGAAGAAGGTCCTGGGTGTATGGGAATGCCATGGTCAATTCCAGCACCTGGGCCACTGGGAGAGGCCCAAGTCGGAGGGGAAGTCATGGAAATCTGCCTCCTACCAAAGAAATGGTCTGGAACATTTAGTTTTTGTCCAGTAGGCCAGTCTCAGAGATGAAGTGTCTGCTCTTGAGCAGTACCAGTAAGCCCACAGGACACTCTTCCTCCTCACTCAGGCCAGGTGGCCAATTAAAGTGCAGCCAACTGGAAGGCAGCCAGCTGGAAGCTACAGCTTTCCAGTTTAGGTGCGCCCTAAAATATTACTGGAATAAACCAGCAATATAGTGCCTGTTTATTCAGGTTTCCATACACAATTTCACATTGTGTGAAAGTGACATGCAAATTGGTTCTGCTCCTTCCAAAGTAGGCAACATCCTTGAGTGAAAATTAAAAACAAAATAAAACAACAAACAAACAACACCACCACAGACTCACTTTACAGTCATAGCTGAAATTCCGACGCCCAATCAAGTATGGCATAGTGCTGATAATGGCAATAGAAGATTTGTTAACTAAACTTTAAACCTTTAATATGACTCTAAAGAAATTGGTTGGTTCAAAAAGTTGCAAAAGAAAAATGGAGAGCAAGAATGAAACAGAAAGCATGCTGCTAAAATAACTTTGGGCAGTGGGAGTAAATTAATAAATGACTCCATTTTTAGTAATAGAATATCAGTTTTACCTACCCCCACTAAATTAACGTTAAACAAATATTTGAAAAGTATGCCCAAAGCATCCCTAAGCCTCAAAACTTCCCTGCCAGGATCTGCAAAAAGCATCTAAAAATGTACTGCATTCATTAACTCAGGGAATGAAGGCCCCCTCCTACTTTCTCACTGTGGCACCATGCCTTGCTCTGTGTTTATCTGTGTTTTCAGATACCTTTGTGTTCCCGTCTTGGCTCTCTCTTCTCACTTTTTCTCTATACCAGTAGCCTGGTTCCCATAGAAGCTGTCAGTAGGAATCACCCCACACTCCCATCTTTAGAAATTCTGTTCATGTGCACCTGCATCAGCAATGAATCTCAGTCCCAAACTCAGGTGTGTATATAATGTAGCTTTCTTAATTTTCTTTAAGTTGTTACAGAAAAATAGAGTGCAGATTCAGAATTTTTAATGAAGTCTTTTCTGTTTATAAGAAGTATATTATAAGAAGGGAGTAGAGAAGTATTCACTAGCAAGAGGCTGAGACCCACCACACCCCTGATCCCAATCAAAATCTCAGGGTGTCTTTTATATGAGTATAATCTAAGATCCCTTCCCAAGAATTGTCTTGTCTTTCAGTAGCAGGGGATGAAGATCTTTATGATCCTCGGATGGAGGTAGTGAGACCTAGTGACATTTAGTGGGATGGAAGTAGTCTTAAGTTACAAACACCCAAAGCCTACTTAAAATAAGTGCTGATAACATCATTTGAAAGGGGAATGCCATTGTTTTAGTCTAGTGTAATATTAGAGATCTAGCATTTTGCTAGTACTTTTTCTCTTCTGATTACTGACATGGGATAGTGCCTTTTAATGGAGGAGATCATTTCTTTCTCATATTTTGTCTTTCTATATTGTAAGTCTACACAGTTTTACCTATGAATTAACTTGTCTATGAATATGCTTTGCCAAGGATTATACCTCTTTACCATCACCATAAGAGACACTCTAGGGGGATGAACAAGGTGAGAGGCCGGAAAGGAAGCCCTTTTTGGTGGATGATGGCAAACTACAGTGCTAAGCAAGGTGAATATGGTTGGTATTAATTAGCTCTGTTGTTTCCCAGTTCATACAATTAGTCCTGAGGTTATCTGTCCTTGCATTTCTTTGAGACTTCATTGTGGTCTTCCTATCTATGAGTCATGGATGCCAAGATCTTAAGTTGTGTTTGTTTTGTAGAGGACTTAGGTTTGTCCTGTTTTCATGGGCTTGTGGTTTGAGTCCTTGGTACTCTGGTTCATAGGTGGAGTAGACTTGCAATTAGATGTATGTTTCTATAGGGTGATTTTGAGCCCACAGAGCTATGTGGGTGTGCTATAGACTGAATATGTCCTCCCTAAAATTCTTATGTTGAAACCTAACCCCCAGGAGATATATGTGTATATACACACATGTACATATACATATAAACACACATATATAGATATATATGTATACACACACACAGATTTGAGATTGGGTTTTGGAAGGTGATTAAGTCATGATGTTGGTGCCCCCATAAGGGATTATTATCTTTATAAAAGATATCTCCAAAACCTCCCTTGCCTCTTTCTACCATGTAAGGACACAATGAAAAGATAGCCATCTATAAACTGGGAAGCAGGCACTTAACAGACACTGAATCTGCTGGCACCTTGGTCTTAGACTTTCCATCCTTCAGAATTATAAGAACTAAATTTTTGCTGTTTAAGCCACTTAGCTTATGGTATTCTGTTATAGCAGTCTGAACTGATTAAGACAGCGTGGATCTAGTGAACTTCACAGGACCTGGCACCTCTGAATTTGAGGTGGTTTTCTCTCTGGAATTTCTTGCATAGACCTAGTCCTCATTAGCATATCTTGGTGGGGAATCTAGTGTTGGTCTTGGCAACCTGTATACATTCTGAAAGGAAATGTAGACATTTGTCTTTGATTATAAGACTAAAATGTATCCTTCAACCTTTGAAGGAAAGTGCTGGACTACTAGCTGGAGGACAACTGCGTGTAGGCTAAGTTGTGACTTGCAGCTCACAAATTCATCATAATTTGAAGGGTCTTGGGCCACTTAAGGCCTGCTTTCTGCCAAAATGTACTTAGTCTTTGCTTAATGTCACAGATTTTGTTTTGCTTTTACTTTGCCAGAGTTTTGAGGGTTGTAAAGAATATGTCTTTGAAATTTGATTCTTTTTTTAGGGGGAAGGAGAGAGAGGGAGAGAGAGAATCTTAAGCAGACTCCAAGTCCCATGTGGACCCTGACGTGGGGCTTACAACCCTGAGATCATGCTACCAGCTGAAATCAAGAGTCAGACATTCAACCAACTGAGCCACCCAGGTGCTCCTGAAATTTGATATTTTTATAGCTTTAAGTAATATTGGAAATTTTATCCCATAAAACAAAAATTGAGTTCATGTTAAGAGAAATTCTACAGGAAAAAAATACATCCTGGAACATTTTTTAAAAACAATGGTAATAGCATTATCCTTACTGCAGAGGAAAGCCTTGGGCCATCCAGAAAAAAAGGTATATGACAACTAAGAAATGGGAGTATCCCAATTACTGGAAACAATCAATAAAATAAATTTGTGGGTAAGTGAAAGTCCTTCAAACTAGTGTCCTATATTACATTTGTAGCAGCTTCTTTGCATTATAATTAGCACAAAGAGAAGAGCATGTGTACACTGAAAAGATGCTATGTTGGAAAATCTCAGAATAATTTAAGCATTTTAAATTTATTCCATTATATAATCCTGTGTTCACCCATATATGCTTTAAAGGATATGCTGGGTATATCCCATAAGGACAGGTAGGGAGAACTTAGAAGCCATAGAATCCTGGTCAGGGTTTAGTAATAGAGTCTAGAGGAGGTAGGTTGCTGGCCAAGCAGGCTTTCTTTTAGTGAGGCCCCATCATGTTGAGGGGACAGGTAGGACCTGGGGAAAGAAGAGAGAGGCTTCTGCTATGAGCTGACAGTTTATGTGTCTGTGTGGGGAAACAGTTTTAACAGCTATATCAGTCTGAGCATGACCCTTTTAGTATTTTAACTGTCTAATCTATTAAGCAAATCTGTCTAGAAACTAAAAATTTCTTAAAAATTAAATAAATTCATGACAAGCCTTAAGGGTCTTAAATGTTTTAATACTGGGAAAAAAAAAAACAACAAGATTTCATTTTGAAATCCTAACCCACAATTAATTATACATTTTTCAGACTAGATTTACAAGGCTGTCATGGACAGGGCAGATTCTTTCATATATCACAAATACATAAAATATAAAATATGCACAGCTTTTTTCTTAACACAAAAATATAAGTATAATGGGTTATCTCTTTTAAATATCTCTATATCTAATTCTAAATCATCCCACATAAAGAAGAATTACCATACCAGCTAAATAAGGATATTTACTACCAGAGATTTAGGTCTGAAGGCTGACTAGATTCTCATTCATGACCTTCATAGGGTATCTTGAGCCCTATTAATGGTGGTTCTGTGAGTGATCCATAACCTTAAAATGTGAGGGATCAGCTACTTAGCCTACTTCCCTAGATTAACGTTTTATACATTGCTTCATAAGGTCTACAGCTTCCATTCCAATAGATAAAACCTTTTATTAATGTATTTCTTCTCACTCTAAAGAGGTTGGAAATTGATGGGATCCCGAGATATGTTAATATTTTTCATATTCATTCATGTTCCTAAAGCCATATAAATCTTAAGAGTACTTCAATTTATAGCCACTTGTCTAGGTATTTCACTTAGCTTTGTTTGATTTGAGACCACAGACTATGGGCCATTCTGATATTCCCTGGGAGTCAGAAAATGCCCCCCAAATGATATATTTACTATTTTAATTTCTATATTCTCTAATGATACAATAAATTAATCAGTAATGCCTCATGACTGAGAAATAATACTCCATAGAAACACATTCTATCCTATTCACCTTCTTTTAAAGTCACCTGTTATATTTTCTCTTTGTGTATCATTATAGAAATACGACTTCTCAGATATTTAATCAACTACAGTCATTATATTTCTTTTTTTAAAAAATAACTTTATTGAGGTATGATTGACATACAAAATTGTTACAACTTTGGCCAGTGGGAATCTCTTTTTAATTTGCTCCTTGGGGTGCCTGGGTGGTGCAGTTGGTTTCAGCTCAGGTCATGATCTCAGAGACTTGAGATTGAACCCGGTGTCAGGCTCCCTGCTGAGCATGGAGCCTGCTTGAGACTCTCTTTCTCTCCCTCTGCCCACCCTCTCTCTATCTCTCTTCCTCTCCCTCTGCCCACCCTCTCTCTATCTCTCTAAAATTTTAAAAAAAAAATTGTTCTTATGTCTTCCTCACATTATCCACTAATCATCAAAAGCTTTGTTGCTTTCTGGCACAAGATTTTCTAGGCTTATTTTGTACCTTCCTGCCCAGAATCACTCATTTCTCCAAGGAGCTGTGGTTCCCTTTAGTGGAAAAATAGTATTGGAGACCAGAATCTGAGCACTAGGAGGCAATCTGGGGGTTTCATTGCTCTTGGGTCATTTCAATAAACAGAGCTAGAAAAAATTTGTGTTCTTTCTAGTTTCATATTGGTGTTTTCGATTCTTTTCTAAAGGTAAAGAATTCCTTCCTAGATTTTTGATTCCTAATACAATAAATATAATTATTTAACCTGATAAAACAAGAAGAGTTCCAAAACAATACATATTAAACAATAAAGCTATGGAACAAAGTTCAAGATTTTTATTATGGTTCTTTTAGATCTTAGCTACATCCCACTAAGAATGTATAATCATATTTCTTCTAAAATCACTCTTAGGTCCTCATTCTGTGCAGTTAAATAAAAATTTGTCTGATAGTTTCATTCAATTATTTGCTTTCAATTTGAAGGCCTTGACAAAAGTCAAGCAGTTGATAATTCTTAGACTTTAGAAAGTGAAGGTCTGTACTAGTCCTCTTCATGGTGGAGATAGGAACTAAGGAGTGGGGGAGGGTCCATATATGTGTCTAACTAAAGATGATAGAAAATTACAAATGCTCAGTTTACAAGGTTTTGTTCTATATACATTTGTAAGAGATTCAGGTATATGATCTCTGACTGAATGAACCAATTCTGACTCCTCTTATATAATTTCTAGTAATACTAGAACTTAACATTTTCAAATATACTTTAACTCTACTGAATTCTGTCCTTATCTTAAAACTACTTAATTTCTTGCTCTCTTTTCCGAACTACATGCTCTTCTCTTTTGCAACATATCCTTAATAATTACATGTATCATGCAATGTATTGTTAACCAAAGTCTGTAGTTTATAAAATTATTTTTCCAATTAGTGTTATTTTAATGCAGTAACATTCGTTATCTTTAACTTTCTATTGAAGATCAAGATGATCTAGAATATTGGAATTTCATATGATTGGGGCACCTGTGTGGCTCAGTTGTTAAATGGCTGCCTTCTGCTCAGGTCGTGATCCCAGAGTCCTGGGATCAAGTCCTGCATCAGGCTCCCTGCCCAGCGGGGAACTTGCTTCTCCCTCTCCCACTCCCCCTGCTTGTGTTCCCTCTCTTGCTCTCTCTCTCTCTGTCAAATAAATAAATAAAATCTTAAAAAAAAAAAGAATTTCATAGAACACTACTCTAAAGTTCTGAAGGTTTTGCCCTAAACCTTCTTTTGATTCATGGCTCACAATTCAAATTTTACTTTGTATATATTACCAATATCCTTATTTAATTGTACATAGTTGTGTTGAAGAATTTTAGTTTCTTAGAGGCTCTTGGATATGTACCTTAATGTTATACAAATTCAAACTTCTAAAAGCCAATTTAAAATGTTAGAAAATACAGCCATAGTATATAAAAATGAAATATAGTAATTACTGGAAAACACATCTTTAAAATCTACCCAGAAGCTTCAAGGAGATTTTTTTTTTCTGTAGATTTGAAACATTTCCAGATTATCTGTCTTTGGTAAAATTTATGAGACAAGTTTACAATTAGAACAATTTCCACTGAGATCATAAGGTTTAGATTATATTTACAATAAAGCTCTAGATAATTTCATTTCAACAGAGAAATCCTAATCCTTGCATGAGATCAAATATGTCATGCCCCCCTTCCTGATTTTGCATTCTGTAGATCTACATGTGATTGCATTGTTTAATATTAAGGCAAACACAAAACGTTTTGTATTTTCACTATATGATGTGCTTTTCAATCACCTTTTGGAATTTAAAAGGTATTCAGTACTAAATTCCTACATAAATTATACATGTTTACAAAAACAAGATTCAAAAATGAGTATTTTATATCAAAAAAGTGATTAAAGATGAACTGACTCATTAAGATGAGATTTTGTCCAAGTCTTGTAGCTCTTTCCAGCACTTCCAGTTAGGAAATTGGGGTACTTACCTTTCCTTGTCCCTTGGACAGAGGAGCATGCATAGGAAGTCCATCTAGTATAGAGATGAATATGCCCCAATTTTTTGAGGTTCTAATGGGGAACAAAAGTACACTGACATGCTAGATTCCTACCTGAAAGTGGCAAAGCCTTTCTGAGCTGAAAAGGACTTGATATAGAAGATTCTCAGGCAGCAGAGGGAAGATGAGTAGAAGAGATAAGGTTTTGCTAAGAATGCACTCACCCTGCATCCTCTTTTCCATCTCCACCTTTCACTGGGGGGGTCTGTATTGCCTTTTCTTCTGTGGGGTCTTGCTATCTCCTTGGGATAAAACCTGAAATTTAGGGTCTCTGGACTCTTCTGTCTTGAAGACCAATAGATCTCATTCTCTGTCTTCTTGCTGTTGCCCTGCAAGCAAGGTCAGAAAGTGGGGTAGAGAGCCCCCCTCTCTCAGATTCTTAGTTTCCCCAGCTGTTGGATAACATCTTTCTTCATAGGTGGGGCTTTGACATTTTATCTTTACCAGAGAATCCTCTTCTCCTAAGGGCTTCAGGTTTGGGAACTTAAAGGCCAGCTAGTTGTTTTCTACTCTGCCACATGCCTCTTCTGAGATAGTAAGCACAAAGCAACTACTTGCATTCTGAATGAAGGGAAGGGAAGGAGGAAAGTGCCAGGGAGAATCCACCCCCACCTTCTAAGTTAATAATTAAAAAAAAAATACCGTGATAGTCACACTGTAGGAAAGGATCACATCTTTGGAGGACAGTGCATATCTAAGTTGTATATGGGCCCTGAAGATCCTGTAAGAACAATGTTAGAAGGAGTTCATTAGATACAAAAAAGGAGGAAGCAAATCAGGAAGATTACTTGCTTCTAGATTTAGAAGTTTTATTTAACATCTCGTTACTCTAAAAAGACCATTTATCTCCTCCATTTTAATTTTTTCTCTTTGAAAAGGTTGGTGGAAAAAGAGAAAGAGGATTCCCCAGCTCCTGGAGAGTTTTTGAAAGAAAAACAAGTTTTCAAATCTCACCCCACTCATCTAGTAACCTTGGGGAACAAGGTGGGTAAGCTATTTTCAACTAGTGGGGATCCCCCCTGCCCAAACCCTCCCAATGTCCACTGTCAGATCATGGGCCTAGAAAGAAGACAGAGAATTACGACTCTAGGAGATGACAAATGGTAGACAGGGAGAAAGTTTTCTTTCTACCACAAACCTTTTCTTTCGGCTTTGTGATCAGGGCTGGGGCGGCTGGCAGACTGTGTCCCCATGGTAGAGGGAAGTAGGCATCTGAAATAAAATCCTGTGGTAGGGGAAGAGATATTATGGCCCCATAAAAGAATGTGCAGTGCACAGTAACACAGCAGAGGAATGAGCCATGGCTAGCTTGGTGAGAATGTGGTCATCTACTTGGCAGTAGAACTAATCAGTGCATGGTACATTTCATGTCTCTAAAAAAAAAATCCTTGATGCTTAAATATAGCAACATCCTAGAACAACAACGATAAGCTGAAAGCTAATGAATTAAAACAAGAAAAATATCCACTCTCAATGCAGTGAGGTAGTTAACTGCAACATCTCAAAAATATTTGGGTAAGAAAATGTTTCTAGGGCATTTAGGCAAGTAAAGTTGCTAACTGACTAGATTATCTTCTTGTGATTTTCTCAGAAAAACTCCAGCAGACTGATCCTATCAATAACTCTTTATTTTCTACTTTATTTCAAAAGATAGAGCTAGACTGTCTCAGACTAGCTACATAAAACAAAAACAAAAACAAAACTGGTTAAGAGAGCTTGCTGGAAGTCTTGTAGTGACTTCTATGAACCTATTACCTATTCTAAAAAAAGTAAAACCAATGCTACTGGCCTGACATACAGAACAAAATTGGAGAAGGCTCTTCCAGAAGCTCCTAGGTTACCAGGTGTAGAGTGGTATTCACACAGGCTTACTAGTCCAAAAGCCTGTTAAAGTCACAAGCATTCACTGAGTGTTTAGTAATTATGGAGTACACTTATGCTAATGAGAACAGATTTACAGTTTAGCAATGCATTTTAACAATTTAATTATAATCCTGAAGTGATATACAAGGGATGAAATTGTACATTGCAATGCTGTTACTGATCAGAGCAGCTTTGTATTCTTATTATTTTTAAAGGTGTGCACACATACGTGGGGGGAGAGGGAAGAAATTTATAGGAGTTCTAGGAATACTCATGTAATAGATCCCTAGCTTATAATAAAATAACTAGAGCAGAAAAACTGCAGCACTGTAAACTCAACAGAGGGGATTTCTAAGTGTTCAGTTTCTGAAAGGATAAACTGAGTAAGGGACCATCTACCTCCAAATGCCATCCCCTAATAAAAGTCAGTCAATGAAGGATTTTGTTGAAATTAGTATTTAACCAGTGTTAAGGCATAGTAAACCACTAAGAGTCAAAGACAATGTAATAGTAAATAGCTTTTAAGAAAGTCATTTATCTGAATTGCTTATTTAGCATTTACTGTCATTTAGTTGGAGCACAATATCCAGAAATCTTGACAGAGATTTAGCAGAGGTAAAAGGAGAAAGAGCTGCAGAATGAGGTTGTGTTTAGGCCTTCTCTGGCTTTGGGTATCACAAAGCAAGGTGGCATCAGGGCCAAGAGACAGAATCAAAGATAAAGTTTATCCACTTCTCAATTTGACTGTGGTTAGTCCTATTATTCACTTTACCAGGAAACCTGAAACTAGAGAGATAATCCCTTTATATTTTTATAACACTTTCTAAGTTTATAATGAACTCTGTTTCGTATCACTTTGATCTCCATAGAACCCTGTGAAGTTATCAGGGTCAGGTTTTATTATATGTATTTGGCAAATAGCCACCTCCATTTTCATTTTCTCTTTTGTGGTGGCTCATTCTTCAGCAGGGAAGAGGCTCAAGGAATTGGATATGTGCTTAAACTGCCAACTGGAAACAAAGAGAACATTTACTATACTATCTGGATTACATTAAAAAACTGGTTTGTTGAGGTATACTTGACATACATAGTAAGACTGCACAATTTAAAGTGTACTATTTGATAAATTGTGTTATATTTATATATCTGTGAAACCATTACCACAATCAAGATGATGAGCATATTCAATACTTCCAAAAGTTTACTTATGCCCCTTTGTAATTCCTCCTGCCCTGTCCTCCCTGTTCTGATTGTTTTTTCTTTCTTTTCCTTGTTTTGGGTTTTATGTGCTCCTCTTCTGGCTTCTTAAGGTAAAAACTGAGGTCATTGATTTGAGATCTTTCTTCTAAAATAGGCATTTAGTGTTATATATTTCCCTTTAAGTACTACTTTGGTGGTAACCCCAACCATGGTTAGGTTGTATTTTCATTTGGTTAAAAAGACTTTCTGATTTCCCTTTTGAATTCTTCTTTGACCCATGGGTTATATAGGAGTGTAGTATTTACTTTCCAGATATTAGGGATTTTCCAGATACTTTCTGTTGCTTATTTATAATTTAATTCCATTGTGAACAAAGAATATAATTTTTATGACTTGAATCTTTTGAAATTCATCAAGATTTGTTTTATGGTCCATAATATGGTTGTCTTGGTAATGTTCTATGTGTACCTAAAAATAGTTTGTATTCTGCCATTGAGTGGAGTGCTTTATAAGAATCAATTAGGTAAAGTTGCTTGGCAATGTTCTTAAAATATTTTATATCATGATTTTCTGCCTAATTAATTCATTTTATCAGTTGAGAGAGGGATGTTGAAATCTCCAACTATAATTGTGAATTTATCTGTTTTTCCTTGCAGTTTTTTCAGTCTTTGTTTCATGTGTATTGGAGTTACATTATTAGGGGCATAAATGTTTAGGGTTTTTATGTCATCTTAATGAATTGACCCTTTTTTCATTATGAAATAGGTTTCTTTATTCCTGATAATATTCTGAAATCTAATTTTCCTGATAGTAATATTGATACTCAACTTTCTTTTGATTAATGTTAATGTGATATATGCTTTCTATCCTTTTACTTTTAACCTGCCTATTTACCTAAACATAGGCATATATTTATGTATTTCTTATAGGCAGCATGTAGTGTTGGATCTTGCTTTTCTATTCTGATGATCTTGGCCTTTAGATTCAGGTATTTAGACCATTTACATATAATGTGACCAATGATATGATTAGGTTCAATTTTATCATCTTGCTATTTGTTTTCTATTTGCCCGTCTGTTCTCTGTTCCCCTTTCCTCTTTTTCTACCTTATATTGGATTAAATATTTAAATATTAAATATTTATAAATATTAAATATTAAATTAAAAATTTTTTAAAATTTCTTTTCAGCGTAACAGTATTCATTGTTTTAGCACCACAGCCAGTGCTCCATGCAATACGTGCCCTCCTTAATACCCACCACCTGGCTCCCCCAACCTCCCACCCTCTGCCCCTTCAAAATCCTCAGGTTGTTTTTCAGAGTCCATAGTCTCTCCTGGTTCACCTCCCCTTCCAATTTCCCTCAACTCCCTTCTCTCCATCTCCCCATGTCCTCCATGTTATTTGTTATGCTCCACAAATAAGTGAAACCATATGATAATTGACTCTCTCTGCTTGACTTATTTCACTCAGCGTAATCTCTTCCAGTCCCATCCATGTTGCTACAGAAGTTGGGTATTCATCCTTTCTGATGGAGGCATAATACTCCATAGTGTATATGGACTACATCTTCCTTATCCATTCGTCCATTGAAGGGCATCTTGGTTCTTTCCACAGTTTGGCGGCCGTGGCCATTGCTGCTATAAACATTGGGGTACAGATGACCCTTCTTTTCACTACATCTGTATCTTTGGGGTAAATACCCAGTAGTGCAACTGCAGGGTCCTAGGGAAGCTCTATTTTTAATTTCTTGAGGAATCTCCACACTGTTCTCCAAAGTGGCTGCACCAACTTGCATTCCCACCAACAGTGTAAGAGGGTTCCCCTTTCTCCACATCCTCTCCAACACACGTTGTTTCCTGTCTTGCTAATTTTGGTCATTCTCACTGGTGTAAGGTGGTATCGCAATGTGGTTTTAATTTGAAACTCCCTGATGGCCAGTGATGATGAACATTTTTTCATGTGTCTGATAGCCATTTGTATGTCTTCATTGGAGAAGTGTCTGTTCATATCTTCTGCCCATTTTTTGATATGATCATCTGTTTTGTGTGTGTTGAGTTTGAGAAGTTCTCAAACTCTTTGTTTTGTTGACTGTTTTCTTTGCTGTGCAGAAGCTATTGATCTTGATGAAGTCCCAAAAGTTCATTTTTGCTTTTGTTTCCTTTGCCTTTGGAGACATATCTTGAAAGAAGTTGCTGTGGCCGATATCAAAGAGGTTACTGCCTATGTTCTCCTCTAGGATTCTGATGGATTCCTGCCTCACGTTGAGGTCTTTTATCCATTTTGAGTTGATCTTTGTGTATGGTGTAAGAGAATGGCTGAGTTTCATTCTTCTACATATAGCTGTCCAGTTTTCCCAGCACCATTTATTGAAGAGACTGTCTTTTTCCCACTGGATATTTTTTCCTGCTTTGTTGAAGATTCTTTGACCATAGAGTTGAGGGTCCATATCTGGGCACTCTACTCTGTTCCACTGGTCTGTGTGTCTGTTTTTATGCCAGTACCATGCTGTCTTGGTGATCACAGCTTTGTAGTAAAGCTTGAAATCAGGTAACATGATGCAGCCAGTTTTATTTTTGTTTTTCAACATTTCCTTAGCAATTCAGGGTCTCTTCTGATTCCATACAAATTTTAGGATTATTTGCTCCAGCTCTTTGAAAAATAGCGGTGGAATTTTGATCGGAATGGCATTAAAAGTATGGATTGCTCTAGGCAGTATAGACATTTTAATAATGTTTATTCTTCCAATCCATGAGCATGGAATGCTCTTCCACCCTTTCTGTGTCTTCTTCAATTTCTTTCATGAGTGTTCTGTAGTTCCTCGAGTACAGATCCTTTACCTCTTTGGTTAGGTTTATTCCCAGGTATCTTATGGTTCTTGGTGCTATAGTAAATGAATCCATTCTCTAATTTCCCTTTCTGTGTTTTCATTGTTAGTGTATAAGAAAGCCCCTGATTTCTGTACATTGACTTTGTATTCTGCCACGTTACTGAATTGCTGTATGAGTTCTAGTAGTTTAGGGGAGGAGTCTTTTGGATTTTCCATATAAAGAATCACGTCATCTGCGAAGAGAGAAAGTTTGACTTCTTCATTGCCAATTTGGATACCTTTTATTTCTCTTTGTTGTCTGATTTGCTGTTGCTAGGACTTCTAATACTATGTTGAGCAAGAGTGGTGAGAGTGGGCATCCTTGTCGTGTTCCTGATCTCAACGGGAAGTCTGTGAGCTTTTTCCCATTGAGGATGATATTTGCTGTGGGTCTTTCATAGATAGATTTTATGAAGTTCAGGAATATTCCCTCTATCCCTATACTTTGATGCATTTTAATCAGGAACAGATCCTGGATCTTGTCAAATGCTTTTTCTGCATCAATTGAGAGGATCATGAGGTTCTTCTCTCTTCTCTTATTGATTTGTTCTATCACATTGATTGATTTGCGAATGTTGAACCATCCTTGTAACCCAGGGATGAATCCCACCTGGTCATGGTAATCTCTTTAATGTGCTGTTAGATCCTGTTTGCTACGATCTTGCTGAGAATCTTAGCATCCATATTCATCAGTGATATTGGTCTGAAATTCTCCTTTTGGGTGTGGTCTTTGCCTGGTTTGGGGATCAGGGTAATGCTGGCTTCATAAAAAGAGTCTGGAAGATTTCCTTCTGCTTCAATTTTTTGAAACAGCTTCAGGAGAATAGGTGTTATTTCTTCTTTGAAAGTTTGGTAGAATTAAATATTTTTATAATTCTGTTTTTCTTTCCTTTGGTAGCTTATTAGCTATAACTCTTTTTTTTTTTCCGCTTGGTGGTTACTTTTTTTTTTAAAGATTTTATTTATTCATTTGACAGACTGAGATCACAAGTAGGCTGAGAGGCAAGCAGAGCGAGAGGAGGAAGCAGGCTCCCTGCCGAGCAGAGAGCCCAATGCGGGGCTCTATCTCAGGACCCTGGGATCATAACCTGAGCCAAAGGCAGAGGCTTTAACCCACTGAGCCACCCAGGCACCCCAGGTTACTTTTGAATTTATAGCAAATATTTTTAACCACAGTGTACCTTCAAGTTATATCACTTCATATAGGGTATGAGAACTTTTCAATATTTTATTTCTATTTCACGTATTCTTACATTTGTACTTTTATTGGCATACATTTTACTTTTTTCTTTTTATTTATTATATTGTGTTAGTCACCATATAGTACATAATTTGTTTTTGATGTAGTGTTCCATGATTCATTGTTTGCATATAACACCCAGAGCTCCATGCAATATGTGCCCTCCTTAATACCAATCACTGGGTTAACCCATTCCCCTCACCCCTCTCCCTCAACCCTCAGTTTGTTTCCTGGAGTCTGTAGTCTCTCATGGTTCATCTCCCCTACTGATTCCCCCCCCTTCATTTTTCCCTTCCTTGTCCTAAGTCCTCCACGCTCTTCTTTATGTCCCACATATAAGTGAAACCATATGATAATTGTCTTTCTCTGCTTGACTTATTTCACTTAGGATAATCTCCTCCAGTTCCATCAACATTGATGTAAATGGTGGGTATTCATCCTTTCTGATGGCTAAGTAATATTCCATTGTGTATATGGACCACATCTTCTTTAGCCATTCTCTGTTGACGGGCATCTCAGCTCTTTCCACAGTTTGGCTATTGTGGATTTTGCTACTATGAATATTAGTGTGCAGGTGATCCTTCTTTTCACTACATCTGTAACTTTGGGGTAAATACCTAGTAGTGCAATTGCTGGGTCATAGGGTAGTTCTATTTTTACGTTTTTGAGGAACTTCCACACTGTTTTCCAAAGTGGCTGTACCAACTTGCATTTCCCACAGTGAAAGAGGGTTCCCCTTTCTCCACTACCTCTCTAATATTTGTTGTTTCCTGTCTTGATAATCTTTGTCCCTTCACTTCGAAGAGTTTTGATCAAGAAAGGATGCCTGTAACTGGTCTAAGGAAATATTGCAACGTGGTGTTGATTTGAATTCCTGATGGCTAATGATGTTGAACATTTTTTCATGTGTCTGTTAGCCATTTGTATGTCGTCTTTGGGGAAGTGTCTGTTCATGTCTTCTGCCCATTTTTTGACTTGATTATTTGTTTTTTGGGGGGTGTTGAGTTTGAGAAGATCTTTATAGATCTTGAATACCAGTCCTTTATCTGAATGTCATTTGCAAATATCTTCTCTCGTTCTGTGGGTTTCCTCTTTGTTGTGTTGACTGTTTCCTTTGCTGTTCAGAAACACTTTGTTTTTTTTTTTAAAGATTTTATTTATTTATTTGACAGAGAGAGATCACAGTAGACAGAGAGGCAGGCAGAGAGAGAGGGAGAGAGGGAAGCAGGCTCCCTGCTGAGCAGAGAGCCCAATGCGGGACTCGATCCCAGGACCCTGAGATCATGACCTGAGCCGAAGGCAGCGGCTTAACCCACTGAGCCACCCAGGCGCCCCCAGAAACACTTTGTTTTGATGAAAACCCAAAAGTTCATTTTTGCTTTTGTATCCCTTGTCGTTGGAGACGTGTCCTGAAAGAAATTGCTGTGGCCTATGTCGAAGAGGTTACCACCTATGTTCTCCTCTAGGATTTTGATGGATTCCTGTATGACACTGAGGTCTTTCATCCATTTTGAGTTTATCTTTGTGTATGGTGTAAGAGAATGGTCAAGTTTCATTCTTCTGTATATAGCTATATATGCTTTTCATTTTTTTATCATATTTTATTATAACTTCATTTTGAATAGAAAAGAAACATACTGTATTACCAACCCAAGGGAAATGTTTGTGTGGTTATTACCTATTTTTTCATTCATTCATTCATTCATTCATTCACTCATTTATTCTGTATGTATATACATATTTATTTATTTTTATTAACATATGATGTATTATTTGCCACAGGGGTACAGGTCTGTGTATCATCAGGCTTACATATTTTGCAGCATTCACCATAGCACATACCCTCCCATAACCCAGACATGCTATCCCAGCAAACCTCAGTTTATTTTGTGAGATTAAGATTCTCTTATGGGTTGTCTCTCTCCCTATCCCATCTTGTTTCATTTTTTCCTTCTCTACTTCCCACAACCCCCCACCCTGCCTCTCAAATTCCTCAACCACAGAGGTCATATGATAATGGTCTTTCTCTGATTGACTTATTTTGCTCACCATAATACCATAAAGTTCCATTCATGTAGTTGCAAATGGCAAGATTTCATTTCTTTTTTTTTTAAAAGACTTTATTTATTTGACAGACAGAGATCACAAGCAGGCAGAGAGGCAGGCAGAGAGAGAGAGGAGGAAGCAGTCTCCCCGCTGAGCAGAGAGCCCGATGCGGGGCTTGATCCCAGGACCCTGGGATCATGACCTGAGCCGAAGGCAGAGGCTTTAACCCACTGAGCCACCCAGGCGCCCCAAGATTTCATTTCTTTTGATGGCTGCATAGTATTCCATTGTATATATATATATATACCACTTCTTCTTTATCCATTCATCTGTTGATGGACATCTAGGTTCTGTCCACAGTTTAGCTATTGTGGACATTGCTGCTATAAACATTCAGGTGCATGTGCCCCTTGAGATCACTACATTTCTATCTTTAGGGTAAATACCCAGTAGTGTGATTGCTGGGTCATAAGGTAGCTCTATTTTTACCTTTTTAAGGAACCTCCATGCTGTTTTCCAGAGTGGTTGCACCAGCTTGCATTCCCACCAACAGTGTAGGAGGGTTCCCCTTTCTCCGCATCCTCGCCAGCATCTGTCATTTCCTGACTTGTTAATTTTAGCCATTCTGACTGGTGTGAGGTGGTATCTCATTGCGGTTTTGATTCATATTTCCCTGATGCCAAGTGATGTGGAGTACTGTTTCATGTGTCTGTTGACCATTGGATGTCTTCTTTGCAGAAATGTCTGTTCATGTCTTCTGCCCATTTCTTGAGTGCACTATTTGTTCCTTGGGTGTTGAGTTTGGTAAGTTCTTTAAAGATTTTGGATACTAGTCCTTTATCTGATATGTCGTTTGCAAATATCTTCTCTCATTCTGTCAGTTGTCTTTGGTTTTTTGACTGTTTCCTTTGCTGTGCAAAAGCTTTTGATCTTGATGAAGTCCCAGTAGTTCATTTTTGCCCTTGCTTCTGTTGCCTTTGGCGATGTTCCTAGGAAGAAGTTGCTGTGGCTGAGGATGAAGAGGTTGCTGCCTGTGTTCTCCTCAAGGATTTCGATGGATTCCTTTCTCACGTTGAGGTCTTTCATCCCCTTTGAGTCTATTTTCATGTGTGGTGTAAGGAAATGATCCAGTTTCATTTTTCTGCATGTGGCTGTCCAATTTTCCCAACACCATTTGTTGAGAAGAGTGTCTTTTTTCCATTGGACATTCTTTCCTGTTTTGTTGAAGATTAGTTGACCATAGAGTTGAGGGTCTATTTCTGGGCTCTCTAATCTGTTCCATTGATCTCTGTGTCTGTTTTTGTGCCAGTACCATACTGTCTTGATGATGACAGCTTTATAATAGAGCTTGAAGTCTGGAATTGTGATGCCACCAACGTTGGCTTTCTTTTTCAATATTCCTTTGGCTATTCGAGGTCTTTTCTGGTTCCATATAAATTTTAGGATCATTTGTTCCATTTCTTTGATAAAAAATGCTGGTATTTTGATAGGGATTGCATTAAATGTGTAGATTGCTTTAGGTAGCATAGACATTGTCACAATATTTTTTCTTCCAATCCAGGAGCATGGAACATCTTTCCATTTCTTTGTGTCTTCCTCAATTTCTTTCATGAGTACTTTATAGTTTTCTGAGTATAGATTCTTTGCCTCTTTGGTTAAGTTTATTCCTAGGTGTCTTATGGTTTTGAGTGCAATTGTAAACGGGATTGACTCTTCTCTTTCTTCTGTCTTGCTGTTGGTGTATAGAAATGCAACTGATTTCTGTGTATTGATTTTATATCCTGACATTTTACTGAATTCTGGTATGAGTTCTGGCATTTTTGGAGTAGAGCCTTTTGGGTTTTCCACATAAAGTATCATATTATCTGCAAAGAATGAGAGTTTGACTTCTTCTTTGTTGATTTGGATGTCTTTTATTTCTTTTTGTTGTGTGATTGCCAAGGGTGGGACTTCTAGTGCTATGTTGAATAGCAGTGGTGATAGTGGATATCTCTGCTGTGTTCCTGACCTTAGGGGAAAAGCTCTCAGATTTTCCACATTGAGAATGATACTCTCTGTGGGTGTTTCATAGATGGCTTTGATGATATTGAGGTATATACCCTCTGTCCCTTCACTAAGAAAGGATGCTCTACTTTGTCAAATGCTTTTTCAGCATCTACTGAGAGTATCCTATGGTTCTTGTTCTTTCTTTCATTAATGTATTGTATCATATTGATTGATTTGCAGATGTTGAACCAACCTTGCAGCCCAGGAAAAAATCCCACTTGGTCGTGATGAATAATCCTTTTAAAGTACTGTTGGATCCTGTTGGCTAGTATTTTGGTGAGAAGTTTTGTGTCCATGTTCATCAAGGATAATGGTCTGTAATTCTATTTTTTGATGGGATCTTTGTCTTGTTTTGGGATCAGGGTAATGCTGGCCTCATAAAATGAGTTTGGAAGTTTTCCTCCCATTTCTATTTTTTGGAACAGTTTCTGGAGAACAGGAATTAATTCTTCTTTGAGTGTTTGGTAGAATTCCCCTGGGAAGTCGTCTGGCCCTGGGCTCTTGTTTGTTGGGAGATTTTTGATGACTGCATCAATCTCCTTACTGGTTATGGGCCTGTTCAGCTTTACTATTTCTTTCTGGTTCCGTTTTGGTAGTTTATGGCTCTAGGAATGCATCCATTTCATCCAGATTGTCAAATTTGTTGGCGTATAGTTGCTCGTAGTATGTTCTTAAAATTGTATTTCTTTGGTGTTGGTTGTGATCTCTCCTCTTTCATTCATGATTTCATTAATTTGGGTCCTTTCCCTTTTCTTTTTGATAAGTCTGGCCAGGGGTTTATCAGTCTTATTAATTCTTTAAAAGAACCAACTCCTAGTTTTGTTGATTTGTTCTAGTATTCTTTGGTTTCTACTTCTTTGATCTCTGCTCTGATCTTTATTATTTCTCTTCTCCTGTTGGGGTTAGGCTTTCATTGCTGTTCTTTCTCCAGCTCCTTTAGGTGTAGGGTTAGGTTGTATACTTGAGACCTTTCTTCTTTCTTGACTAAGGCTTGTATCACTATATACTTTCCTCTCAGGACCACCTTTGCTGTGTCCCAAAGATTTTGAACAGTTGTTGTTTTCATTTTCATTTGTTTCCATGTATTTTTTAAATTCTTCTTTAATTTCCTGGTTGACCCACTCATTCATGAGTAGGATGCTCTTTAGCCTCCATGTATTTGAGTTCTTTCCAACTTTCCTCTTTTGATTGAGTTCTAGTTTCAGAGCATTGTGGTCTGAAAATATGCAAGGCATGATCCCAGTCTTTTGGTATGAGTGGAGACCTGATTTATGACCCAGGATGTGATCTATTCTGGAGAATGTTCCATGTGCCCTAGAGAAGAATGTGTATTATATTGTTTTGGAATGGAATGTTCTGAATATATCTGTGATATCCCTCTCATCCAGTGTGTCATTTAAAGCCTTTATTATCTTGATGATTTTTTGCTTGATGATCTGTCCTTTTCAGTGAGGTGGGTGTTGAAGTCCCCTACTATTATTGTATTATTGTTATGTGTGTCTTTGATTTTATTACTTGGTTTCCATAATTGGCTGCTCCCACGTTAGGGGCATAGATGTTTAAAATTGTTACATCTGCCTGATGGACAGACACTTTAGGTATGAGATAGTGTCCTTCCTCATCTCTTATTATAGTCTTTTGTTTAAAATGTAGCTTACCTGATATAAAGATTACCACACCAGCTTTCTTTTGATGTCCATTAGCATGGTAAATGATTTTCCACCCCCTCACTTTCAATCTGGAGGTGTCTTTGGGTCTAAAATGATTATCTTGTAGACAACATATTGATGGGTTGTGTGTGTGTGTGTGTGTGTGTGTGTGTGTGTGTGTTTTAATGCATTCTGATACTCTGTGTCTTTTGATTGGGACATTTAGTCTATTTCCATGCAGGGCAACTATTGAATGATATGAATTTAGTGCCAGTATATTGTCTGTAAGGTGACTGTTACTGTATATTGTCTCTGTTCCTTCTGGTCCATCACTTTTAGGCTTTGTCTTTGCTTAGAGGACCCCTTTCAATATTTCCTGTAGGGCTGGCTTGGTGATCCCACATTCTTTTAGTTTTTGTTTGTCCTGGAAGCTTTTTATCTCTCCTTCAATTTTCAATGGCTGCCTAACTAATTATAGTATTATTGACTAGTATAGTATAGTTTTTGTATAGTTTTAGTATAGTTTTCTCATTTGGTGCTCTGAATATATCATGCCAGTCCTTTCTGGCCTGCCAGGTCTCTGTGAATAGGTCTATGCCAATCTAATATTTCTACCATTGTATGTTATAAACCTCTTTTCCCAAGCTACTTTCAGGATTTTCTCTTTGTCACTAAGACTTGTAAGTTTTACCATTAGATGATGGGGTGTAGACCTATCTTTATTGATTTTAAGGGATGTTCTCTCTGCGTGTTGGATTTTTTTTTTTAATTTTTTATTTATTTTCAGCGTAACAGTATTCATTGTTTTTTCACCACACCCAGTGCTCCATGCAATCTGTGCCCTCCCTAATACCCACCACCTGGTTCCCCCACCCTCCCACCCCGCCCCTTCAAAACCCTCAGGTTGTTTTTCAGAGTCCATAGTCTCTCATGGTTCACCTCCCCTTCCAATTTCCCTCAACTCCCTTCTCCTCTCCATCTACCCTTGTCCTCTATATTATTTGTTATGCTCCACCAATAAGTGAAACCTTGTTGGAGAGGATGTGGAGAAAGGGGAACCCTCTTACACTGTTGGTGGGAATGCAAACTGGTGCAGCCACTTTGGAGAACAGTGTGGAGATTCCTCAGGAAATTAAAAATAGATCTTCCCTATGACCCTGCAATTGCACTGCTGGGTATTTACCCCAAAGATACAGATGTAGTGAAAAGAAGGGCCATCTGTACCCCAATGTTTATAGCAGCAATGGCCACGGTCGCCAAACTGTGGAAAGAACCAAGATGCCCTTCAACGGATGAATGGATAAGGAAGATGTGGTCCATATACACTATGGAGTATTATGCCTCCATCAGAAAGGACGAATACCCAACTTTTGTAGCAACATGGACAGGACTGGAAGAGATTATGCTGAGTGAAATAAGTCAAACAGAGAAAGTCAAGTATATGGTTTCACTTATTGGTGCGTGTTGGATTTTGATGCTTGTTATCTTTGCCATATTAGGGGAATTCTCTACTATAATTTTCTCCTATATTCCTTCTGCCCCTCTCTCTCTTTCTTCTTCTTCTGGGATCCTAGCTATTCTAATATTGTGTTGTCTTATGGTATCACTTATCTTTTGAATTCTCCCCTCCTGGTCCAATATTTGTTTGTCCCTCTTTTTGTCAGCTTCTTTATTCTCCATCATTTGGTCTTCTATATCACTAATTTGCTTCTGCCTCATTTATCCTAGGACTAAGAGCCTCCACTTTTGATTGCAACTCATTAATAGTTTTTTTTTTTTTCATTTCAACTGGGTTAGATTTTAGTTCTTTTATTTCCCCAGAAAGGGATTTTATTTCTTCAGAAAGGGATTCTTTAATTCTTCATGCTTTCTTTGAGCACAGCTAGTACCTTGATAATCATCATTCTGAACTGTAGTTGTGACTTGTTACTAATGTCCATATTAATTAGGTCCCTAGCTGTCGGTACTGCCTCTTGTTCTTTTTTGTGATGAGTTTTTCCACCTTGTCATTTTATCCAGATAAGAATAGATGGATGAGAGAACCAAATAATAAAGGCGTGGTAAAAGCCCCAGAAAATAAATATCTATCTATCTATCTATATAGATATAGATAAATATAGATACATATAGAATATATATAGATATATAGATATATATATCTATATATATCTATATATGTATTCACCTGTCATATATATATATAATGTTTTATAAAATGTTTCCCCTTTCTTCTTCCAGTTTCCGTCTCTTCTGGTTTGGTTAGTGTATATTTTTCTGTGTATATCTATCTATATATATAGATATAGTGTATATATATCTATATATATCTATATATATGGCTGGTGAATAGAACAGAGCCACCCACTTGATTTTGGGTGTATTCTGGTCTCTTAGAAGAACCTACCTCACAAAATTTTAAAGAAAGGAAAACATATATTTACAAAAATTAGGGTCAACACAATGAAGGAATGGAATATGACTGTAAAGATGAAAATTAAGAAAGATTCTAAAAAGGAATTGATAAGATAAGTTGGTTGGAAAAAAAAAGAGGAGAGAATGTGATCAGGTTGGAGACTAGAACAAAGCCATGTGCTAGATTTAGGGTATATCTTGATCTATTAGAAGAAATTGTATCCCAAAATTTTAAAGAAAGAAAAACCTATATGTATACAAAAAATAAGGTTAAATACAATGACGTTTATAATGTCTATGACATGGAAAATTTAAAAATATTTTTTAAAAAGTGTATTGATAAGACAAAATAGTTTAAAAACATTACAAAGAGAAAGAGGAAAAGTTAAAAAAAACAGAGTAAGAGTAAAATAAAATTAAAAAAATTTAACTTTGTAAGACTAAGGGATCATGGGAAAGAAGCCATTAATTCTATGTTGCTTTCCCCAGCTCGAGTTCCACAGCTCTCATTGATCGGTGAACTTTGTCTTGGCTGGATGTTCTTGCTGATCTTCTGCAGGAGGGTCCTATCGCAGTGAGTATCAAATGTTTTTGCCCGAGGCGGAATTGCATCACCCTTGCCAGGGGCCAGGCTAAGTAATCTGCTCGGGTTCATTCTCAATAGCTTTTGTTCCCTGAATGCTTTCTGTAGAGCTTTGGAGGATGGGAATGAAAATTGTAGCCTCCCAATTTCCAGCCCAGTAGGAGCTGATAGCTTGGGGCCCCATGCCTCAGAGAAAAGCAGTCAATCCCTCCTGTCTCATGATCTCTGGCTGCACTCCGTGCTCACCCGGGCTGTGACTGAGTGTTTCTATCTCTGGTGCACAGACCTGTTTGGAGTCCCTAAACCCAGCAGATTTCTGCTGCATGCTCCCCCACTGCTCCTCCTGGAGAAGGAAGGAGAGGTTCTCTCTGGATCTGCCACCTGTAGGTTTCCTGCTCGAAGAGCAGTGGCCCAACTCTGTCTCGGATCACAGTTTAAGGTCACCCAGAGCTGAAAGCACACTCCTCAGCTCTGTGTCTGTAGTCCGCTTCCCCGCTCCAATACCTGGCAGCTCTGTCACACTCAGACACCCCTGGTCTTTCTGTGACCCTCTGGGTCCTGAGACCACACTGTCCCCATGAGGTTTGCACCCCCACTTATCCTCTGGAGGGGTGTACCTTAGTGGAGCAGAGTTCTAAAAGTTCTGATTTTGTGTTCCGCTGGTCTCTCACTTGTCAGGAACCAGCCCCTTCCTCCGCGGTCTATCTTCCCATCACTTCGAATTCACTTCTCTGCATGTCCTACCTTTCAGAAAGTGGTTGATTTTCTTTTCCTAGAATTGCTTCTCTTCTTCTCTTCTATCTCCTGTTGAATTTGTAGGTGTTCAGAATGGTTTGATAACTATCTACCTGAACTCCTGGGGCCTAATGATATTTCAGTCTCCTATACCTCCACCATCTTGCTTCCTTCCCCATGTTTTACTTTTGTTTATGTTATAAACCTCACACTACCTTGTTATTTTGTTTAAATAGTCTATTAGGTTTTGAAGAACCTAATAAAAAAACCCCATATATTTACCCATATAAATGCCATTTCCAGTATACTTTATTCCTTTGTTTAGATCCATATTTCCATCTGGCATAATTTTTAATTTTCCTGACCTTTGCTGGTGGTAAGAAGGATATGCCTGTCTCAGAATTAGGCTTCTGAGGAGGAGGAGTGAATAATTCTTATTGCACATATAAAATCATGGTTTAGTTTCAGGGATAATGACCTTCAGGTATGTGGTCATAGACTTTTCTTTGGAGGAGAGGGAAAATTTTGAACTCTTGTTCAGTGGAGTCCAGACATGATTACCTTAATGGAACAAAGCAACAAACCCTGGATGTTTATAAGAGAAGAAATAAGAAGTGGGTACACTGTGGCATCTTGGAACTTTACCTCCTTTTAGAACACTTGGTCTGTAATGGTTCTTTCTGATATGGCCCATTAGGGAACTCTTCATCAGATTCAAACATGGCAAGATATTTCTGAGCAGTGTAGTGAAAGAGTTTGTAAAAATTCAACCAGGTGACTGGTATGGATAACATTTTGGGTGTATCATATGTTTTGGAATAGGACAAAAGAAATAGGAAACAAGGTCTCTGCTAACCTCCTACAGGTTGTTGTACTAATCCAGATTGAATATGATGACATTTTGTTATGACACTGACAATGGAGAACAAAGAAATTCATATAAGGAAGATAAAATTAAAATGTAAAGTCCTTGAATACTTAGTGGACCACAGCTACAATTGCAAGTTTTAGATTGCCTACCTCCAGAATTTCATGTAATAGAGAAACAAACTTCAGATTTGGGCTCTATCTTATAGCCAAACATAGTTTTAATTGATACATTTAGGTTGCTGTATGTTAAGATTCAGAACAGTCAATATACCCCTCTAACTTGTCTAGCTCAAAAAGCATTGGCTTATAAAAAGAAAGAAGTTTCTTTTTGTTGTTGTTGTTGTTTGTTTTATTTACTTATTTATTTATTTTTATTATTTGAAAGACAGAGATCACAAGTAGGCAGAAAGGCAGGCAGGGAGAGGTTGGGGGGAAGCAGGATCCCTGCCGAGCAGGGAGCCCGAAGCAGGGCTCGATCCCAGGACCCTGAGATCATGACCTGAGCTGAAGGCAGAGGCTCAACCCACTGAGCCACCCAGGTGCCCCAAGAAAGAAGTTTCTTAAGGGTGTTTCCATGTAAATACTAATCCCCACCTCATGAAAAGAGAGATACTTTTTTTCCCATTAAAGTATATATTTCTCTTTAGTCAATGATTTTCCAGAATGAATTCACAGAAGGTGTTAAATGATTTATTGAAATAATACATAAACTTTCAGAGAAAACAGGCTTTGGAGGAGGACTTATTGCTGCTTGGACATTCCCTATAGCCCTATTATTTGATGTAATGAGATGAACAGCAATTAGGAACAGAGTGGTTCCCATGATACTTGTTGTATTAGTTTTCTACTACAGCAAGTGGTTGGCAGAATAATGGCCTCCCAAAGATGCCCACATCCTAATCTTCAGAACCTGTGAATATGTTACTTTACATGGCAAAAGGGACTTTGCAGATATGATTAAATTAATGATCTCAAGATAAGGAAATAATTCTGGGTTATCTGGGTATGCCCAGTGATATCTTAAAGTTCCTGATAAGATGAAGTTGGGAAGGTCAGAGTCAGAGAGGGAAGGATGGTAAAAATAAAATAAAATAAAATAAAGAAAAAAATAGGGGTCAGAGAGACAACAAAATGTTGAAGACAGAAGAAGGGGTCATGAGCCAAGGAATATATGTGGCCTCTAGAAACTGGAAAAGGGAATGAAACTGGTTCTCCCCTAAAGCCTCCGGAAGGAAACATCCCTGCCAACACCTTGATTCTACTACTTTTGACCTCCAGAATTGTGAGATAATAAACATTTTTGTTTGAAGGTACTAAGTTTGTGGTGAGGTCCTATAGCAGCAAAAGAAAATTAATACATCATGTCACAAATTACCACAGAGTTAGTGAGTTCAAACAGTACAAATTTGTTTTCTCACTTTCTGTAGGTCTGAAGTTTGGACATGGCTTAAGTAGGTCTTCTGTGCAGTTTCTTACAAAGCTGCAATCAAGGTGTCAGCCAACTGTATTCTCAACTGAAATCCTGATTGGGAAAAAATCCATTTCTCTTAGATCATTCATTTTGTTGGTAGACATTATCTTGCAGTTATTTAACTCAAGTTTGTTTTCTTAATGGCTCTGGACCACAGGCCACTTTCAACAACTGGAGGCCATCTGTAGTTCCTTTTCAGGTGGCCTTTTCTATTAGCCTTCTTATAACATGGGTGTGTGTGTGTGTGCATGCACTTGTGATCACAGGAGTGACAAACCCATCCCTATTGCTATATAATTATACCTATAGCTATAACTATATATACTGTAACTATATATATATATATATATAATGCATGTGTGTGTATAAATATAATGTAACCTAATCATAGAAGTGACAGCCCATCACCTTTGCCATTTTCTTTTATTGAGAAACAAATCATGAGTCTTGCTTACACTCAGTGGGAGATGATTACACAGGGTGTGAACATGGGGGCCACTCTAAGCTCTATTTACTATACTTGGCATTAAAAATCACAATGTTTAATCAGTCCTATCGACTGCTATCTAGTGAGATTTGGAATTAGGTAGAGAGCTTTGAGCTTGGCAGAGATGGGAAAGCTAAAGTCCATGAGAACATATATATGTTCCTCAAAACGCTTGTGCTATAATGTTACTGCAACCTTACTTGTGACAGCTAAAAATAGGGAAACTACACAATTCCCCTCAGTGGTGGAAAGGATAAATTAATATTACTTTGGGTAAATTTACAATTAACAGAAATGAGAATAAACATTCTAAAACTATATCTGACCTATCTGAATGAACCTCTAAAACCTCTAAAACCTCAAAATAGTGAGCAAAGAAACTAGACACAAGTACATACTCTAGGATTCAATTTATATTTATGTAAACCACAAAACACAAGAAATTAATCTATGCTGGGAGAAGTCAGCATAGTTGTTGTCCTTGGATGATAGTGATTAGAAGGGAACTGGAGCTTTTGGGATGCTAGTGTTTTAGTTTTTAGTCTGGGTATCAGTTACATGGATGCATTTAACTTGTGAAAATTCATTCTGCTGGACACTTAGGATTTGTGTATTATCTTAAATATATATTATGCCTCAATTAAACACTTTTCTTAAATCCAAACAGAAAAGAAAAAAAAAGCCAAGGTTTTGGCTGCTGGGATCCAGTAAGAGGTGTGAGAATGGCCTAAAGGAAGCAGGAACTATAGTAGAGTGGACTGGCCACTCCTTTCAGGAAAAGGGCATGGGATTACAGTCAGGGAACTGAATGGAGTAGGCACTGGGCACACTGTCAGGAGGTATATGGTTCTCCTCAAGCCCTGCATTCAATCCCCAGTGTAGGTGGTCTTGAGGGTGCTGCTGTATACAGCTTCTCCCCTGTTACCAATGATACTTTTTATTTTTAATTTTATTTTTCTTAATTTTTTAAAGTAGGCTCCATGCTGGGCCTAAATGTCTTGAACTCATGACCCTGAGATCAAGACTTGAGCTGAGATCAAGAGTCAGATACTTAACTGCCTGAGCCACCCAGGCACCCCAAGGATACTTTTTAAAGCAAACTGTCTGTGAATGGGCAAAATGGAACACCCATTTCCTACCCCCCCACACACACCCTGAGGCCCCTGATAAACTAGTAGTGTGACTTCAAGGAGCCTTCTGTACCTATGAGAAACCTATCTTGGCTGGGTTCTTGAGTTGCCTGTCTTTTTGTGAGCTCACTGTAATCTGTCAGCTGATGTTAGGGGAAAGCAGCAGGGCCTAAAATGGGAACAAAAACTCACAAAGACTTTCTGAGGCAATTAGGTATCCCAAAGGAGTATTCTGGTTTGTGACTTCAAGTCACAGTCTTCATCTTGTCCTTTGTGGACGTTTTATTTACTTTTAGGACTCTACTTCCTGCTGGAGTCCAGAGGAAGCAGCAAGAGGGTGGCAGAAAGCCAGAGTCCTTCATGAGTGAGCTCTTTATCTTCCTTCTACAGAAGCTCTGTGCAGAAACAGCATCTCGGTCTGTCCCTTAAGCAGTCTCATTGTCTAAGGCTCAATAGAATTCTCCTTCTGAACAAAGGGAGATACATTTCTTTATCTCTCTAATTAATGCTTAGACTTAAAAATTGTGTTTTGTCTGCAGCCTAGAGGATGAACTACCTGGAAAAAGTATTTTTCTTTGGAAGAAAAAAAATGTTGATGCCATCTCTGCTGTATTGATTTTTACATCAGTCAGGGAGCTTGATAAATAGAGATTCAGAAAAAAAAAATTATGGGGGGTGTATTCTGCCCCGGACTAGACATTCAGGCTCCAATTCCCATTATCTAGCAGTCCAGTGGGTTGAAATGGAGCAAATGCAGATCACTGTAAGCTACACTAAATATGTGTTACACCAACCACTGTTTAATATGTACAATGCTTTCTGCCTTCACAGTTATGCATTTTCTAGTCATGTGCCAAAAGAACAATCATCAAAATATAGTGTGCTGGTGGGGAGCAGAAACACATATAGAATGCATTCACGCTTTCTGTCTCCTAGATCAATTCTAAATTGACCCTGCTGGCTTAGGGAACTCAGTACATGGATCTGCTAAAGCTTATCACCTGAATAAATCTCTTTTTTCCCCATTTCATCCTTTTCACCACATTCTCTCCCTACTCTTTCTGCTTTTTTTCTGTCCCATTGCCTGTCTCCTCCCTTCTTCTTTCCAGGTAGACTATGATGCTTTCCTTGTTTTTACAAAAACAAGTAAAAATTAGGTTACAGCACCACTAAGTGATTAGCATTTTTTTAATTTATTTTTTTAAAATTTTTTATTTATTTTCAGCGTAACAGTATTCATTGTTTTTTCACCACACCCACTGCTCCATGCAATCCATGCCCTCCCTAATACCCACCACCTGGTTCCCCCAACCTCCCACCCCGCCCCTTCAAAACCCTCAGGTTGTTTTTCAGAGTCCATAGTCTCTCATGGTTCACCTCCCCTTCCAATTTCCCTCAACTCCCTTCTCCTCTCCATCTACCCTTGTCCTCCATATTATTTGTTATGCTCCACAAATAAGTGATTAGCATTTTATCTTGATAAAATAATGTTTCAAAATAGTTTAGGAAAACACACGAGATCTTTGTGACATGCATGGCCAGAGAATATTCTAGAAATTGAATAGCTGAAGGCTTGTATTCCCTATATATTGTAAAGTGTAACCTTCAACTATGAGAGAGACTATGGACATAAAGTGGTAGGTACTGAGGAGAGAGAGAAGCCAGGTAATGGAGCAAATTTTTTATATTCTGTTGCCTTAGAAAATAGGAGACATGTTTCTATAATTCATGTAAGGTTTGTACTCACTAGATTCTCTCCTAGACCAAAAGATCCTCTCCAGAGCCAGCAAATTAATGTTTCATCCAGAGACATTATTATTCTTTATTGCAGAAATTCTAGTCTTGCCTTCTTCCCTTAGATTGGCATCCCATTTCTCCAGAGAACCTGACACAGTATGGCTCTTCTGTACCATTCTTGGTTAGATGCTTACAGTTACCCTATGCACACTTTTGGCCTAGGATTTCCTATTGGTGTCCATCACAAAATCTCATCTGGTTGAGAGGTTTGGGGCATGAAGCTTCATGATCTAACACAGCAACACTGACTAACCAAGACACACAACTCCAAGTAGGAAAGAGAAAGGAAGTTGATAGAGGAGTGAGTGAGGGACTTGGTAGAATAGAAGCTGGAGCCCATTAACCTTGGAAGTGTCCCCAGAGCCTGCACACTGAGGCTTTGCCCCAGAGGAGCTGTTCTATTTTTCCTAACTATTCCAGATAAGTTCACTTTCTGTATCCACCCCTGTGGATTTTGTTTGTTTGCTTCAGAGGACTTTCTCTTGCCTGAAACTTCTAGTTGTAACTTTTTGGTTTGAATTTTATGGTGACCATCATACAGATTCTGTCACCTCAAGTCTTCTCATTTGGGAATTCAAAGCTGTGAGGTTGCATGAAACCTCTATATAAAGACATTAATACTGCTGTCCCCACTAACTGAAAGCATTATAACAAAGAAAAAAAATTGAAGGGGCAGTTAAAGGAGACAGTAGGGAAGACAGATGTATGAACAAATATAGCATTCCATCCCCTCTCATTCTCCCCTGCCTTTCCATTTTTTTCTATCTGGATACAAGTCTTGAAATGATCACTAGAGCCTGTAACCACAGCCTCCATTTCTGTAACCTCTGCTCCCCTCTCTTCCTCCCCTCTCTCTATATATACAATGATCTCCTTTTGATTCCTGTTAATTGTATGACCCCACTCCTGAAAATTCCTTCCTCAGTCTCTCTGACAAACACCCAGAGGAAGGGAGCATGCCTTATCAGTCCCCGAGTCAGCTCTGACTACTCCCCTGTGGTCTCCTCTTGTAAGATACACTCCAACTACTCCCATTCAGGATTCTCTGTGCTCCACTAGTCCAGCCTTCTACTAGAATTCTCCTCCGGAAATTTTTAAAAGCAATGTCTATGCTCTAATAGACAATCTTGTATATCTCCCCTTTACAGCCCTTTTCTTCTTTATGGTGGAGTCCCAACAAAGTGCACAGCAATAAATATTTATCATCATTAACATATCTCTTGACTGTCAGGACCAGCTGTAAATAGAAATGTGGTGTATTTACTGAGCACACACTATATTCCAGCATTGTACAGGTGTTATCTCATTTAAACCCTGCAATGACCTTGTGAATTAGGCATCATTATCCTTGTTGCATAGGTGAGGAAATAGATATCCAGAAAGGTTAAATAACTTGCCTAAAATTAAGTGACAGAGTCAGGAGTCAAAACTAAGGTTGCCACTTAACCAGCTCTCTACAGAGGTAATTTGGTAGAGTCTGTCCCTACAGAGGTGATTTGGTAGAGTCTGTCCTGAGTGATGCTGATTATCATGTCCATTCCCCCCATACCTCCTTCTCAGTTCCACCCCAGGTGCCTGGTGCCATCAGGTTTCACCAGGATGCTCCTGGCATTGTGGGAAGTGATTTTTTAAAAATCTATTTCACTTCTTCTGGAGGAATATGGGAGCTTGAAAAAGACATCAGGAAGATAAATCTCCAGGTGGTCTACTTCATCTTAGTTTCCTAGCAGAAATGGATTTTGTGGCAAGGAGGTGCTCTTTGCTCCTCAAATCATATGATAGACATGAGTGCCTACTCTGCTCTCATGTAAAAGCTAGGCTAGAAACCGCATTCCACATGTTTAAAAGCCTTACAATTTGGGGGAGGAGTTCAAAAAGTGGTATAGAAGTACTGTACTTGTGCTCCCTCTCATGCTTCTTAACACTCTGCCACTTAACAATGCTCTGGAATCTTAAGGGAGACTCCTTGTGCTCTTCCATGAGATGTCTATGCTCCCATATCTTTTGTATCTTTGTGTTTCGACTATAGCAGCCATTACATTCTCTTGTATTTTCTAGTTAGTTTTGTCTATTTCTCATTTCTCCCCTGTACCACAATTTTCTTAAAGCCTGGGAACCACATCCCATGTAGTAGAATAGTACTTCACTTTTTAAAAAAGATTTATTATTTATTTGAGAGAGAAGAGTGTGTGAGAACAAGAGAGAGAGCAAGTGTAGGCAGGGGAAGGGCAGAGGCAGAGGGAGATAGAATCTCTACCAGATTCCCCTCTGAGTCCAGAGCCTGATGTGGGGCTCAATCTCATGACCCCTAGATCATGACCTCAGCTGAAATCAAGAGTCAGATGTTTAACTGACTAAGCCACCCAGGTGCCCCAGAACAGTACTGCACTTTAAGTAGAAGACCCATACATCTTTGTAGAATTGAAGTAAAGTCAAAAGGATGAATGCTGTTTGAAACTTTGTATCTTGGTGCGAGCTAGAGGGAGCTCCCTATTTATCATAAGGCAGGCTCTTGCTACAAAAATAACATTTATTTTTTCTTTATTCATTCTTCCCTCTCTCTGAAGCCTTGATCTCTTACCTTGTCTCCCTCCATACCAGACCATCTGATGTGAGGCACAGAGCAGGCTGGAAAAGATAAAGAAATCCAAAAGTGAAATCTTGGCATGGAAGCAGTGTGCTTTAAATCAGCTCTATACATTAATAACAGGAACCAGTGAAGGGACATTCTTCAGGATGAAAAGAAGGTCCTGAGATTAATAGCTTCTAGGTTCCTGATGGATGCAACTGTCTCTTTCCAGGCCTTGGGAAACAAAAACAAAAACAAAAACAGTTCCTGTATTCATCTGTGGTCATGGGTTCATGGAGATCATAACACAAGGAAAGCCTCCAAGAGGAGGTTCCTTCATGTATTTCTCTTTCCTGGGTAGCTGAACCCATGAGTAATTGGGGATTATGGTAGTTGGGGGTACACAGAGGGTTTCCAAAGCTAGAGATTTAAGCCTCAATCAACTGTTTCCTGTGTTGGGGAACAAGTGGTGGTATAGCTGGAATTGAGTCTTACTTTTATTTGTCTATGTGCTAAAAGCATAGGAAGGAAAGCCATATTGGAGAATCACAGCTAACAAAGCAACCCTTAGCCATCTCACAACATGGTGGCTTGCATATGAACATCCATGACATTTATGGATATTTTAGTGAGTGCCTGAAGTGTAGCAGCAGTGAAAGTTACAAGGTAGACCTGGCTGCTGACATCACATGCTCCTGAAATGGACAATGTAAATGCTGGCTCAGATCTTCAATTGGCATTTACTTTTGAAGTACAAGATGCCTGATGAGATGCATGGAATTCAGAGCACCACATTTTATTTTTGGTCAGGTACCACAATGGGTTCTATTTGATAGATAATAGAAAGCCTGTACCAGTGCCCTTTCATTCTTTCCCTACAATATCCACCATTCATTTACTGATAAGTTAGAAAGTAAAAGCCTAGGTGTAATCTCTCCAAAGGCCACCACTACATAATGATCATAATAATATTAATAATGCTATTGTTATGAATTATAATAATATTCATAGAAAGTCTAATATTGGGATAACAATGAACTAGGATAAGGGTGCAGGACCTTTTGCAGAAACCATTCTCTGCCAAGATCCTGATTATCATGAAGTCAGAAAGGCTTTGGATGTCCATCTGTTTATGGCATCCTTCACACACCCATGGCTTGGACCCAGTTATATCTTCTCTGTAAATGAGGGTAAAGGTGGGAAAAGAGAAGAATTTGACTCTTCTATATGGTACATAAACATCAAGAATTTAGGATTTTTTAGGTTTGGCATGAGTGACAAAGAAGAGTCCTGTCATGACCTAATTTGAAAATCAATGGTTGAGAAAAAGAAATGGGAAAAGATGTTATCGGAGACAACCAAAGGCAAAAATTCAAAGTTGCAACACCAACTAATTTATACTATCTCCTATGATCTTTCCTCCACCACCACCCCTTCGTCATATGCCTATTGTGTCTGAGAGGGGGACATATTTGGTGGAAGGGGACTGGGGAAGTAGGGATTATAAAAACTTTGTGAAACTTCTCTCCTTGAAATATGCTTGAAATGTAAATGTTAAATATTTTTGATGTGGGGTTTGCATTGTGTTGATAATTTTTAAAATAATTTTTAAATTTTTTTTAATAAACATATAATGTATTATTAGCCCCAGGGGTACAGGTCTGTGAATCACCAGGTTTATACATTTCACAGCACTCACCATAGCACATACCTTCCCCAATGTCCATAACCTCACCACCCTCTCCCTACCCCTCTCCCCCCAGCCACCCTCAGTTTGTTTTGTGAGATTAAGAGTCTCTTATGGTTTGTCTCCCTCCCGATCCCATCTTGTTTCATTTATTCTTTTCCTACCCCCTAAACCCCCCACATTGCATCTCCACTTCCTCATATCAGGGAGATCATATGATAGTTGTCTTTCTCTGATTGACTTATTTCGCTAAGCATAATACCCTCTAGTTCCATCCACATCGTCGCAAATGGCAAGATTTCATTTCTTTTGATGGCTGCATAGTATTCCTATATATATATATATACACACACATATATATATATGTATTCCTATACATATATATGTATACATATGTGTGTATATATATGTGTGTGTATATATATGTGTGTGTATATATATGTATACACACATATATATATGTATTCCTATACATATATACGTATATATATGTGTGTGTATATATGTATATATGTGTATATATATGTGTGTGTGTATATATATACACACACATACATATCACATCTTCTTTATCCATTCGTCTGTTGATGGACATCTAGTTTCTTTCCATAGTTTGGCTATTAAGGACATTGCTGCTATAAACATTCGGGTGCACGTGCCCCTTTGGATCACTATGTTTGTATCTTTTAGGGTAAATACCCAGTAATGCAATTGCTGGATCATGGGGAGCTCTATTTTCAACTTTTTGAGGAACCTCCATGCTGTTTTCCAGAGTGATTGCACCAGCTTGCATTCCCACCAACAGTGTAGGAGCGTTCCCCTTTCTCTGCATCCTCGCCAGCATCGGTCATTTCCTGATTCATTAATTTTAGCCATTCTGACTGGTGGGAGGTGGCATCTCATTGTGGTTTTGATTTGTATTTCCCTGATGCCAAGTGATGTGGAGCACTTTTTCATGTGTCTGTTGGCCATCTGGATGTCTTCTTTGCAGAAATGTCTGTTCATGTCCTCTGCCCATTTCTTGACTGGATTATTTGTTCTTTGGGTGTTGAGTTTGCTAAGCTCCTTATAGATTTTGGATACTAGCTCTTTGTCTGATATGTCATTTGCAAATATCTTCTCCCATTCTGTCAGTTGTCTTTTGGTTTTGTTAACTGTTTCCTTTGCTGTGCAAAAGCTTTTGATCTTGATGAAGTCCCAATAGTTCATTTTTGTCCTTGCTTCCCTTGCATTTGGTGATGTTCCTAGGAAGAAGTTGCTGAGGCTGAGGTCGAAGAGGTTGCTGCCTGTGTTCTCCTCAAGGATTTTGATGGATTCCTTTCTCACATTGAGGTCCTTCATCCTTTTTGAGTGCATTTTCATGTGTGGTGTAAGGAAATGCTCCAGTTTCATTTTTCTGCATGTGGCTGTCCAATTTTCCCAACACCATTTGTTGAAGAGGCTGTCTTTTTTCCACTGGACATTCTTTCCTGTTTTGTTGAAGATTAGTTGACCATAGAGTTGAGGGTCTATTTCTGGGCTCTCTATTCTGTTCCATTGATCTCTGTGTTTGTTTTTGTGCCAGTACCATACTGTCTTGATGATGATAGCTTTGTAGAGCTTGAAGTCTGGAATTGTGATGCCACCGACTTTGGCTTTCTTTTTCAATATTCCTTTGGCTATTCGAGGTCTCTTCTGGTTCCATATAAATTTTAGGATTATTTGTCCCATTTCTTTGAAAAAATGGATGGGATTTTGATAGGGATTGCATTAAATGTGTATATTGCTTTAGGTAGCATAGACATTTTCACAATATTTGTTCTTCCAATCCAGGAGTATGGAATGTTTTTGCATTTCTTTGTGTCTTCCTCAATTTCTTTCATGAGTACTTTATAGTTTTCTGAGTATAGATTCTTTGCCTCTTTGGTTAGGTTTATTCCCAGGTATCTTATGGTTTTGGGTGCAATTGTAAATGGAATTGACCCCTTAATTTCTCTTTCTTCTGTCTTGTTGTTGGTGTAAAGAAATGCAACTGATTCTGTGCATTGATTTTATATCTTGACACTTTACTGAATTCCTGTTCAAGTTCTAGCAGATTTGGAGTGGAGTCTTTTGGGTTTTCCACATATCGTATCATATCGTCTGCAAAGAGTGATAGTTTGACTTCTTCTTTGCTGATTTGGATGCCTTTTATTTCTCTTTGTTGTCTGATTGCTGAGGCTAAGACTTCTAGTACTATGTTGAATAGCAGTGGTGATAATGGACATCCCTGCTGTTTTCCTGACCTTAGTGAAAAAGCTCTCAGTTTTTCTCCATTGAAAATGGTATTTGTGGTGGGTTTTTCATAGATGGCTTTGATAATATTGAGGTATGTGCCCTCTTTTGTTGATAATATTTTCATAGGTTCTTCTAGGTCAGTTTCTGTTCTCTGATTTCATTTGCATTTCTTAACCCCCAGGATCCTAGATGCTATGGCTATAAGGACAATGGCTCCTGTTTACAGTCAAACCAAATAAATATGAATCATTGCCTCCTCTCTCATTAGTATTATTTAATTGGCAGATTAATTTAATCATGACAATTAATTTAATTATGATAAACCTAACCCAAGATTAGAATGGAGTTGGGATAAATGCCCCCGAAGAATTATTAGTACATTGCTTAGGCCTCTGTTCCTGACCTTGTGACACTCAGGTTTTGTCTGAAGGGTCTATGGATCACTTCACCTACATGGTGCAATGTCTTCTCTCTAGAAGGTAGATCTCTTCTGATTTCCTCCTTAATTTTGATCCCTGTATATTTATAATTTGCTTGTTTATTCATGTTACCCATGCAGATATCTTGAATTGTACTAGTCTTTCCCAGCTAATCAGCTAGCACTTTGATAGCTGAGGTTTAGGGCATTTCCTGACTGCCCAGAGTGAAAGTTTAAATGGATGTCTAATCAACTGCTGCACTTGTAGTCTGACACGTTAAAATGTATACTTTACCATTATTATAAGGGCTGTCTAAACATAGATATCGCTTTGGACCTTTAAACTTTCTGATTGATCTATAGAAGAATTTTTTTGTACAGCACAAGTTTATCCCCAACAGATGGTTTATTAAGTAAAAATTAGCTTTTAAACAAACATGTCACAATTATTTTATTCTCTACAGCAGAATTCATATTGTTGATGAACACTTAATTGGAATTTGGTTCTGGCAAGGAATGAAAAACAGAGACATACTGCGAGGACAGAATGCCAAAAATAGCACACTGAGCAATACAAAGGACAAGAGTGGTCCTACCTTGTGTTTTCTTTAGGCCCCCTTTCTTTCCTTCCCATATGAAGGAGACCATTTGGCCCCACTATAATCCCAATTTGTGGCCAGGAGATGGAAACACTAACAGGTATCCAAGCCACATCTAGGATGTCTGATGAGTTCTTTCTGGGTGTGTTGGAATAAACAAGGTCCCAAGTTCATATGCCCTTAACCACCTTTCCCTGATACCCAGAATTATCATCACCAATATATATCTACAATTTCCCTGCTGAAACTCCAACAGTCCTAGAGAGGAATGTTATCAGTAGTAACATCAAAATGGCTAAAAATTATTGGACATTTGCTATATATGGGTTCTGTGCTAAATACTATATATACACCATCCCATTTAATACTGACAAAACCTCTGAGATCTATACTATTATCTCCCTGGTTTTCAGATGAGAAAATAGAGGTACACAGTGACTAAATGACTCGCTCAATGTCAGGTAGCTAATAGGAGACAGAGCTGGCATCAAAACCCAGCTCTGTTTGACTTTTAACCACTATACTACTAATCTGACGTAAATATGTGTGATCATTCAGCCATTAGTGGCAACTAATATATTGGGCTGGACTCAGTTATCAGATTAACCTTCACTCACCTCTGTGCCTGATTTAATGGCACACAGGACAGAGGGGTTTTAGAATGAGGTCTGAGTGGTGTGTGTGTGTGTGTGTGTGTGTGTGAGAGAGAGAGAGAGAGAGAGAGAGAGAGAATAGAAGGGTAAGTCCATGGTAGTGTTCTATTCCTTATTGACTGAACTATAATACTAGAAAATCCAAGATGCTTGCAGTGAGGGACATTAGTAGGGGCACTATGAATATCCTTGAAATTAGGTTTTATTAATGATGAGTTCTGATAAAGTGGATTTACTGCCTCAGTGATTGAAAGCAGTACAGACTCTTCCCTTTAAACACACTGACTGCCTCATTGTTGGCTGAACTGAAACACGTAGTTTGAAAAATCTAGCTATGCTAGATAGAGCCACCAGCCCTCGCTGTTGAAACAATGCAGTCTCAGGTCCCAGGGGATGCTGCAGTGAAAGAACCCCAGGTGGTCTGCAAAATTATCAGCTTCTGAAAGGTAGCCTTTTCTCTGTGCTGGGGGCACCAGCCACACTTGGCTTCTAACTCACCATATGGCATGCATTATTGGGCTAGGCTGCTCTGCTCAGTCTCTGGTGTGATGTGGCACTTAATGCTGTGGAATTATTTCCTTACTCAATTAAAAAAAATACCCTGCTCTAACTCCTCATCTGTTTCTCTCCACCAGCCACCCGTCAATCCCCTAGGAACTGCATGTATTTTTTTGGCTTTGCTCCTTGCTTGTTCTTTCTTTTTATTTTTCTTTTTCTAAACCTTTCCCCCTCTGACTTAAAGGTACAGGAGAATGGAGCATGGCTACACACATTGGGCTGGATTCTCATAAAACCACTGATTCCTGAGATATGGCCATTCCTTTTCTGAGGAAATCTTTTTGTTATTTCTTTCCAGCCATATTTTTCAGGATTCCACTCTGATTAGACTTCTTGAAAGCCACAAACAAAACAAAAAAGAAAAAAAGAAACAAAAGACAAACTAAGGTACTCTATTAGAAGACCCATTGATTTTTTTATCTCTATAGCTCCTCATCTTCTGCTTAGTTCTTCTGAGTCTCTAATCCCATCTGGTTGTACTTACATGTTAGTTGTTCAAATAATCACTTTCAATGTTTTTTATCACACTGCTGTCCTACGCAGGAATCCCCATGTGTGTGGGATTTCCTGAATCTCCCCTATGCATGCTCCACAAAGCTTGAAAGACCCAAGAATTGAATGGTATCTTCTTTTTTTTTTCTTTTTTAAAGATTTTATTTATTTGACAGAGATCACAAGTAGGCAGAGAGGCAGGCAGAGAGAGAGAGGAAGGGAAGCAGGCTTCCCGCCGAACAGAGAGCCCGACACGGGGCTGGATCCCAGGACCCTGAGACCATGACCTGAGCCAAAGGCAGAGGCTTTAACCCACTGAGCCACCCAGGCACCCCTGAATGGTATCTTCTGAACGCCCCAGTGAACAACGCAAATGGTTCCTGGGATACAACCTGCATGAATTTATGAGCATTGTGCTATATGGAGTTTGCATCTGGTTCACTTGGGGAGCTCATCACAGTGTTTATCCCTGCACCCAATCCTAACTCTACAGAATTAAAATTGCATACGAGTGCATACATGTGGGCCTGGGGGAGAAGGGAATCAGGCCCAAGAAGCTTCATTTTATTTATTTATTTATTATTCATTATTTATTTACTTATTTATTTATTTACGACATATATTATTTGTCCCAGGGGTACAAGTCTGTAAATCATCAGGCTTACACATTTCATAGCATACACCATAGTACATACCCTCCCCAATATCCATAACTGAGCCACCCTATACCTCCCCCCAAACCCTAGCAACCCTCATTTTGTTTCATGAAATTAAGGCTCTCTAGTGGTTTGTCTCTCTCCTGATCCCATCTTGTTTCATTTTTTTCCCTCTCTACCTCCCACAATCCCCCGCCCTGCCTCTCAAATTCCTCATATCAGAGAGGTCACATGATAATTGTCTTTCTCTGACTGATTTATTTCACTTGGCATAATACCCTCTAGTTCCATCCATGTCATTGCAAATGGCATGATTTCATTTTTTGATGGCTGTAATATATATATATATATATAGATAGATAGATAGATAAAGATGTGGGGTGTATATATATACATCTTTATCCATTCATATGTTGATGGACCTCTAGGTTCTTTCCATAGTTTGGCTATTGTGGACAGTGCTGCTATAAGCATTTGGGTGCAAGTGCCCCTTTGGATCACTTCATTTATATCTTTAGAGTAAATCCCCAGTAGTGTGATTACTAGGTCATAGGGTAGCTCTCAACTTTTTGAGGAACCTCCATATTACTTCCCAGAGTGGCCCCACCAGCTTGCATTCCCACCAGTAGGAAGGAGGGATCCCATTTCTTCGCATCCTCGTCAGCATCTATTTCCTGACTTTTAATTTTAGCCATTCTTTTTCTAAAATTTTTTAAATTTTTAAATTTTTAATTTTTAAATTTCTTTTCAGTGTTCCAGAATTCATTGTTTATGCACCACACCCAGTGCTCCATGTCATATGTGCCCTCCTTAATACCCACCACCAGGCTCACCCAACCCCCTACCGTCCTCCCCTCCAAAACCCTCAGTTTATTTCTCAGAGTCCACAGTCTCTCATGGTTTGTCTCCCCCTCCCATTTTCCCCAAATCACTTCTCTCCATCTCACCATGTGCTCCATGTTATTCCTTATGCTCCACAAATAAGTGAAACCATATGATTATTGACTCTCTCTGCTTGACTTATTTCACTCAGCATAATATCTTCCAGTCCCGTCCATGTGGATACAAAAGTTGGGCATTCTTCCTTTCTGATGGAGGCATAGTACTTCAAGTATATATGGACCATATCTTCTTAACCCATTCATCTGTTGAAGGGCATCTTGGTTCTTTCCACAGTTTGGTGACTGTGGCCATTGCTGCTATGAACATTGGGGTACAGATGGCCCTTCTTTTCACTCCATCTGTATCTTCGGGGTAAATGCTGAATAGTGCAATTGCAAGGTCATAGGGTAGCTTTATTTTTAATTTTTTGATGAATCTCCGCACTATTTTCCAAAGTGGCTGCACCAACTTGCATTCCCACCAACAGTGTAAGAGGGTTTCCTTTTCCACATCCTCTCCAACACATGTTGTTTCCTGTCTTGCTGATTTTGGTCATTCTAACTGGTATAAGATGGTATCTCAATGTGGTTTTGATTTGAATCTTCCTGATGGCTAGTGATGATGAACATTTTTTCATGTCTCTCTTAGCCATTTGTATGTCTTCATTGGATAAGTGTCTTTTCATGTCTTCTGCCCATTTTTTGACATGATTATCTGTTTCATGTGTGTTGAGTTTGAGGAGTTCTTTATAGATCTTGGATATCAGCCTTTTGTCTGTAGAGTCATTTGTGAATATCTTCTCCCATTTAGTGGGTTGCTCCTTTGTATTGTTGACTGTTTCCTTTGTTGTGCAGTAGCTTTTGATCTTGATGAAGTCCCAAAAGTTCATTTTAGCTTTTGTTTCCTTTGCCTTTGGAGACATATCTTGAAAAAAGTTGCTGTGGCCGATATCAAAGAGGTTACTGCCTATGTTCTCCTCTGATGGGTTCCTGCCTCACGTTGAGGTCCTTTATCCATTTTGAGTTTATCTTTGTGTATGGTATAAGAGAATGGTCGAGTTTCATTCTTCTACACATAGCTGTTCAATTTTCCCCGCACCATTTATTGAAGAGACTTTTTTCCACTGTATATTTTATCCTGCTTTGTCAAAGATTATTTGACCATAGAGTTGAGGGTCCATATCTGGGCTCTCTACTCTGTTCCACTGGTCTATGTGTCTGTTTTTGTTCCAGTACCATGCTGTCTTGGTGATTACAGCTTTGTAGTAAGGCTTGAAATCAGGCAACATGATGCCCCCAGTTTTCTTTTTCTCTTTCAACATTTCCTTAGAAATTTGGGTTCTCTTCTGGTTCCATACAAATTTTAGGATTGTTTCCTCCAGCTCTTTGAAAAATGCCAGTGGAATTTTGATCAGAATATCATTGAAAGTACAGATTGCTCTAAGCGGTATATACATTTTTACAATGTTTATTCTTCGAATCCATGATTATGGAATGCTCTTCCATCTTTTTGTGTCTTCTTCAATTTCTTTCATGAGTGTTTTATAGTTCCTTGAGTACAGATCCTTTTACCTCTTTGGTTAGGTTTATTCCCAGGTATGTTATGTTTCCTAGTGCTATAGTAAATGGTATCAATTCTCTAATTTCCCTTTCTACATTTTCATTTTTAGTGTATAAAAAAGCAATTGATTTCTGTACATTGATTTTGTATCCTGCCACATTACTTATTTGTTGTATGAGTTCTAGTAGTTTGAGGATGGAGATTTTGGGTTTTCCATTAAAAAGTATCATGTCACCTGCAAAGAGAGAGTTTGACTTCTTCATTGTCAATTTGAATACCTTTTATTTCTTTTTGTTGTCTGATTGCTGTTGCTAGGACTTCTAGTACTAGTTGAACAACAGTGGCAAGAGTGGACATCCTTGTCGTGTTCCTGATCTCAAAGGGAAGGCTGTCAGCTTTTCCCCATTGAGAATGATATTCTCTGTCAGTTTTTCATAGATAGATTTTTATGAAATTGAGGAATGTTCCCTCTATCCCTATACTTTGAAGCGTTTTAATCAGGAATGTATGCTGTATCTTGTCAAATGTATTTTCTGCATCAATTGAGAGGACCGTGTGGTTCTTCTCTCTTCTCTTATTGATTTGTCCTATCACATTGATTGATTTGCGAATGTTGACTCACACCAGCATCCCAGGAATAAATCCCACCTGGTCATGGTGGATAAACTTTTTAATGTACTGTTGGATTCTATTAGCTAGGATCTTGTTGAGAATCTTAACATCCATATTCATCAGGGATACTGGTCTGAAATTCTCCTTTTTGGTGGTGCCTTTGCCTGGTTTGGGGATCAGGGTAATACTTCCTTCATAAAAAAGAGTCTGGAAGTTTTCCTTCTACTCTATTTTTTGAAACAGCTTCAGGAGAATAAGTATTATTTCTTCTTTGACAGTTTGGTAGAATTCCCCAGGGAATCCATCAGGTCCTGGGCTCTTGATTTTTGGGAGGTTTTTGATCACTTCTTCAATCTTGTTACTACATATTGGTCTATTCAGATTGTCAAGTTCTTCCTGATTCAGTTTTGGAAGTTTATAGTGTTCCAGTAATGCATCCATCTCATCTGGGTTGCTTAACTTGTTGGCATATAACCATTGATAAAATTTTCTCATGATTCTATTTCCTTGGTGTTCCTCGTGATCTCTCCCTTTTCATTCATAATTTTAATTTGGGTCTTCTCTCTTTTCTTTTGGATTAGTTTGGCCATTGGTTTATCGATCTTATTGATTCTTTCAAAAAACCAGCTTCTAGTTTCCTTGATGTGTTCTACTGTATCTTTAGTTTCTATCTCATTGATCTCTGCTCGAATCTTGATTATTTTCCTTCTTGTGTGTGGTGTTGGCTTAATTTGTTGTTGATTCTCCAGTTCTTTAAGGTGTAAAGACTGCTGGTATATTCTGGATTTTTCAATTTTTTTGAAGGAGGCTTGGATGGCTATGTATTTTCCCCTTAGTTCCGCCTTTGCTGTATCCCATAGGTTTTGGAACTAAATGTCTTCATTCTCATTGGTTTCTATGAATTGTTTAAGTTCTTCTTTGATTTTCTGGTTGATCCAAACATTCTTAAGTAGGGTGGTCTTTAGCTTCTAAGTGTTAGAATTCCTTCCAAACTTTTTCTTGTGGTTGAGTTCCAGTTTCAAAGCATTGTGGTCTGAGAATATGCGGGGAATAATCTCAGTCTTTTGGTATCAGTTGAGCCCTGATTTGTGACCCAGTATGTGGTCTATTCCAGAGAAAGTTCCATGTGTGCTCAAGAAGAATGAGTATTGTATTGTTTTAGGGTGGAATGTTCTGTATACATGTATGAGGTCCATGTGGTCCAATGTGGCATTCAGTGTTCTTGTTTCTTTATTGATTTGGATAATCTGTTTATTACTGAGAGTGCCATGTAAAGATCTCCTACTATTAATGTATTCATATTAATATGACTCTTTATCTTGATTAACAGTTGGCTTATGTAGTTGGCTGCTCCCGTATTGGGTGCATAAATATTTACAATTGTTAGATCATTTTGATGGATAGACCCTTTAAGAATGATGGAGTGCCCTTCTATATCTCTGATTACAGTCTCTAATTTAAAATCTAATTTATCTGATATGAGAATTGCTAACCTACTTTGTTTTGAGGGCCATTGGCATGGAAGATGCTTCTCCATCCCTTCACTCTCAGTCTGGATGTATCCTTAGGTTCCAAATGGGTCCCTTGTAGACAACATATGGATGGGTCCCAACGTTTTATCCAATCTGCAACCCTGTGCCATTTTATGGGAGCATTTAGGCCATTCACGTTGAGAGTGATTATTGAAAGATTCATTTTCATTGACATCATGTTGCCTATGAAGTCCTTGTTTCTATAGATTATCTCTGTGAATTTCTTTCTGTGTCACTCTTGGGTTCTTTCTTCTTTTACAGAACCCCCCTTAATATTTCTCATAGTTTCAGCTTGGTGGTCACATAGTGTTTTAAACCTTGCCAGTCTTGGAAAGTCTTTATCTCTCCATTTTGAATGTCGCCTTGCTGGATAAAATATTCATGGCTGCATGTTTTCATTTAGCACCCTGAATACATTTTACCAGGCCTTTCTGGCTTGCCAGGTTCCTGTGGACAGGTCTGACGTTATTCTGATGGGCCTTCCTCTGTAAGTAAGGAATCTCTTCCCCCTAGCTGCCTTCAAGAGCTCCTGTCTAAAATTATTATTCATCAGTTTCACAATCAAGTGTCTCGAGGTCTTTCTAGATTTTATGACCTTGGGGGAAGACCTTTCTGCCTCTAGGACATGAAAGTTGCTTCCATTCCCCAGATTCGGAAAATTTTCATGAAGAATTTGTTCAACTATATCCTCTAGTCTTTTTTCTTTCTCCTCCCCCTCAGGGATTCCAAAAATTCTGACATTGAAACATTTCATGGCATCATTTATTTGCCTAATTCTGTTTTCATGGCTTCTAAGCTGTTTGTTCAAGGCCTCCTCCTGATCCTTTTTCTCTATCAGTTTGTCCTCTAGATCTCTAATTCTATCTTCTGCCACAGTTACCCTAGCTGTTAGAGTATTTAGATTAGATTGGAACTCATTGATAGCATTGTGAACATCTTCCCTGGTGGCTTTCACTTTTGCTCTAATCAATTCCATTTTGTCATTAATGGTTTTCTCCAACCTAACCATTGGTTGGCTAATGTTTAGCCTGAATTCCCTTTCCGACATACTGTTTATGTCCATATCCAATAGCTCTGAAGGAGAGGGCACAGTCTCTGAATTTTTCCTCTGTTGGGCATTCCTGCTCCTAGTCATTTTGGTGAGAGGTGGCTGAGGGAATGTGTAACTGAATGTATCAACCGTGATCCAGGCAAGGTACACCCTGGAATGCTTCTGAGCAATTGGGATTCCCCACCAAAAAGAAAGAAAAAGAAAAAGAGAGAGAGAGAGAGAGAGGGAGAGAGAAAAAAAAGAGAAGACCCAGCCAGAATGGGCCCCAAAGGTAAGATTTATAAGGTGTACAAACAAAAACACACAAACAAAAAGACTGACAAAAGTAAATGACAAGAAAAAAGAACCCAGCCAAAATGAACCCCAAGTATAAGATTTCTATAATACCAGAACAAAAACAAATACACAGAAACACTTACAGAAGAAAAGGATGGAAGGGTGGTTTTAAATCCTCAATGTGGTCCATAAGGGTTATTTTGATTCTTCCTGAGTGTATCTTGATATCTTTGTTAAAGGACTCAACTTTTCAGTGATAAAGGGGGATTAAAACTGGTTTATATATAGAGGTAGTATTGATTGGGGAAAGAGGATTACTTTGAAGCTATGTATCAATAAAGTTCAAGTTATAAGGTTATTATGGAATTGTTATATTGAACCTCTCGTTGTGATGGTAAATAGGTTAATAAAATTAGAAAAACATTTAAAAAGAATGAGAAGAGTGGTAATGAATTAAAAATAAATGTTGTATCTCTGTAGCATATAGGTTTTAGGACAATAACTGGAGCTTAAAATCTTCTTTTCCCCTGATATTGGGGTTTTACAGTTTTATGGGGACCCTATGGTGGTTGTTCTCTCAGTTTTTTTGGCTGTCTTTCTGTGGGAGGGGCCTGCCGCATTGTTTTTCAGGTAGTCTTGCTTGGTTTGAGTCCTCCTGCCCCCTATCAAGGGCCTGGGCTCTGAGGAAACTGGTTTTTCAGGGTTTTGTTCCCTGGAGGTTTTTTTTTTTTTTCCCCTTGGTGGTTTTGGAGGTTCTTCTGAGATTTAGAGGAAAGCAAACTGTACCCAGACATCCATCTCAGAAAGAAGCTTCAGTCTGTTCCCCTTTGGGTGGTCCAGAGCACATAGACTCCCCCTCTGCCACCTACCACCAGCAGAGCACATCCCCAGCCACCATCTCAGGGGTCTCAGAAGCTCCTGCTTGTCTCTGCACCCCAGTGCTACTAAAACTGTGAGCAGTATTGGTCCAGTGAGCCTGCTTCAAGTGGCTACCTATGCTGGGCTGCTCTCAGGGCAGGCCCAAACAGCCGGAGAGATCCCAACCACAGACAGTGCTCTGAGATTTTCATGTTGGCCCAGGATGGGAGTGTTCAACTCTCGGCTGGTCCTAGAGACCACTGGCTAGTGCCCATACTGACCTCTCTCAGGGGAGGGTGTAGAGCATGGCTCAGGCCCTGGTCGCACATCGTGCATCCAGAGTGCAAAAGGCTGTGGTTCTAAAGAGCGCTGGCTGACATCCACCCAGAATCTCTCACATGCTGGGGGCTCATGGACCACAACCTGGCGGCTTCGCCAAACTCTCTCTGGCACAGCACCAGCAGTGGCCATCCTGGGTCCGTGGGCTTAAGCCTGTGCCTGTGACCCCCCACCCCCCAATTCCACCAGTTTCCCCTTAAGATCTTTTGCTCTTTTTGAGTGCTTTTAACCAGATTCCAAGGTAATGCTGGTCCCCAATCACAGGGCACTTTTTATTGCGGTATTACTTTCAAATGGGTTGCTTCTGGTGGCTCCCTCCCCCTTCTATTTATCCTCTGATATCAGTCCAATCCTTCAAACTCCACTGCTTTACCTCACCACTGGCGTCTTCTGCCCCTGTAGAGATCTAGAAGTGTATAATCCTACATCTCAGGCTGATTTTGTGGGTGATTAGAGTGTTCTGGTAGATAATCAGCTCACTTTAGTTGATCAGTTGAAATAGCATCTCCTACTTCTCCACCATCTTGCCCCCCTCCACCCAATTTTAGCCATTCTGACTGGTGTGAGTGGTGTCTCACTGTGGTTTTGATTTGTATTCCCTTATGCTGAAAGATGTGGAGCACTTTTTCATGTGTCTGTTGGCCATTGGTTGTCTTCTTTGTAGAAATGTCTGTTCATGTCTTCTGCCCATTTCTTGAGTGCATTATTTGTTCCTTGGGTGTTGGGTTTGGTAAGTTCTTTATAGATTTTGGATTCTAGCCCTTTATCTGATATGTCATCTGCAAATATCTTCTCCTGTTCTCTCAATTGTCTATTGGTTTTCTTTTGTTTCCTTTGTTGTACAAAAGCTTTGATCTTGATGAAGTCCCAATAGTTCATTTTTGCCCTTGCTTCCCTTGCCTTTGGCGATGTTCCTAGGAAGAAGTTGCTGTGGCTGAGGATGAAGAGGTTGCTGCCTGTGTTCTCCTCAAGGATTTCGATGGATTCCTTTCTCACGTTGAGGTCTTTCATCCCCTTTGAGTCTATTTTCATGTGTGGTGTAAGGAAATGATCCAGTTTCATTTTTCTGCATGTGGCTGTCCAATTTTCCCAACACCATTTGTTGAGAAGAGTGTCTTTTTTCCATTGGACATTCTTTCCTGTTTTGTTGAAGATTAGTTGACCATAGAGTTGAGGGTCTATTTCTGGGCTCTCTAATCTGTTCCATTGATCTCTGTGTCTGTTTTTGTGCCAGTACCATACTGTCTTGATGATGACAGCTTTATAATAGAGCTTGAAGTCTGGAATTGTGATGCCACCAACGTTGGCTTTCTTTTTCAATATTCCTTTGGCTATTCGAGGTCTTTTCTGGTTCCATATAAATTTTAGGATCATTTGTTCCATTTCTTTGATAAAAAATGCTGGTATTTTGATAGGGATTGCATTAAATGTGTAGATTGCTTTAGGTAGCATAGACATTGTCACAATATTTTTTCTTCCAATCCAGGAGCATGGAACATCTTTCCATTTCTTTGTGTCTTCCTCAATTTCTTTCATGAGTACTTTATAGTTTTCTGAGTATAGATTCTTTGCCTCTTTGGTTAAGTTTATTCCTAGGTGTCTTATGGTTTTGAGTGCAATTGTAAACGGGATTGACTCTTCTCTTTCTTCTGTCTTGCTGTTGGTGTATAGAAATGCAACTGATTTCTGTGTATTGATTTTATATCCTGACATTTTACTGAATTCTGGTATGAGTTCTGGCATTTTTGGAGTAGAGCCTTTTGGGTTTTCCACATAAAGTATCATATTATCTGCAAAGAATGAGAGTTTGACTTCTTCTTTGTTGATTTGGATGTCTTTTATTTCTTTTTGTTGTGTGATTGCCAAGGGTGGGACTTCTAGTGCTATGTTGAATAGCAGTGGTGATAGTGGATATCTCTGCTGTGTTCCTGACCTTAGGGGAAAAGCTCTCAGATTTTCCACATTGAGAATGATACTCTCTGTGGGTGTTTCATAGATGGCTTTGATGATATTGAGGTATATACCCTCTGTCCCTTCACTAAGAAAGGATGCTCTACTTTGTCAAATGCTTTTTCAGCATCTACTGAGAGTATCCTATGGTTCTTGTTCTTTCTTTCATTAATGTATTGTATCATATTGATTGATTTGCAGATGTTGAACCAACCTTGCAGCCCAGGAAAAAATCCCACTTGGTCGTGATGAATAATCCTTTTAAAGTACTGTTGGATCCTGTTGGCTAGTATTTTGGTGAGAAGTTTTGTGTCCATGTTCATCAAGGATAATGGTCTGTAATTCTATTTTTTGATGGGATCTTTGTCTTGTTTTGGGATCAGGGTAATGCTGGCCTCATAAAATGAGTTTGGAAGTTTTCCTCCCATTTCTATTTTTTGGAACAGTTTCTGGAGAACAGGAATTAATTCTTCTTTGAGTGTTTGGTAGAATTCCCCTGGGAAGTCGTCTGGCCCTGGGCTCTTGTTTGTTGGGAGATTTTTGATGACTGCATCAATCTCCTTACTGGTTATGGGCCTGTTCAGCTTTACTATTTCTTTCTGGTTCCGTTTTGGTAGTTTATGGCTCTAGGAATGCATCCATTTCATCCAGATTGTCAAATTTGTTGGCGTATAGTTGCTCGTAGTATGTTCTTAAAATTGTATTTCTTTGGTGTTGGTTGTGATCTCTCCTCTTTCATTCATGATTTCATTAATTTGGGTCCTTTCCCTTTTCTTTTTGATAAGTCTGGCCAGGGGTTTATCAGTCTTATTAATTCTTTAAAAGAACCAACTCCTAGTTTTGTTGATTTGTTCTAGTATTCTTTGGTTTCTACTTCTTTGATCTCTGCTCTGATCTTTATTATTTCTCTTCTCCTGTTGGGGTTAGGCTTTCATTGCTGTTCTTTCTCCAGCTCCTTTAGGTGTAGGGTTAGGTTGTATACTTGAGACCTTTCTTCTTTCTTGACTAAGGCTTGTATCACTATATACTTTCCTCTCAGGACCACCTTTGCTGTGTCCCAAAGATTTTGAACAGTTGTTGTTTTCATTTTCATTTGTTTCCATGTATTTTTTAAATTCTTCTTTAATTTCCTGGTTGACCCACTCATTCATGAGTAGGATGCTCTTTAGCCTCCATGTATTTGAGTTCTTTCCAACTTTCCTCTTTTGATTGAGTTCTAGTTTCAGAGCATTGTGGTCTGAAAATATGCAAGGCATGATCCCAGTCTTTTGGTATGAGTGGAGACCTGATTTATGACCCAGGATGTGATCTATTCTGGAGAATGTTCCATGTGCCCTAGAGAAGAATGTGTATTATATTGTTTTGGAATGGAATGTTCTGAATATATCTGTGATATCCCTCTCATCCAGTGTGTCATTTAAAGCCTTTATTATCTTGATGATTTTTTGCTTGATGATCTGTCCTTTTCAGTGAGGTGGGTGTTGAAGTCCCCTACTATTATTGTATTATTGTTATGTGTGTCTTTGATTTTATTACTTGGTTTCCATAATTGGCTGCTCCCACGTTAGGGGCATAGATGTTTAAAATTGTTACATCTGCCTGATGGACAGACACTTTAGGTATGAGATAGTGTCCTTCCTCATCTCTTATTATAGTCTTTTGTTTAAAATGTAGCTTACCTGATATAAAGATTACCACACCAGCTTTCTTTTGATGTCCATTAGCATGGTAAATGATTTTCCACCCCCTCACTTTCAATCTGGAGGTGTCTTTGGGTCTAAAATGATTATCTTGTAGACAACATATTGATGGGTTGTGTGTGTGTGTGTGTGTGTGTGTGTGTGTGTGTTTTAATGCATTCTGATACTCTGTGTCTTTTGATTGGGACATTTAGTCTATTTCCATGCAGGGCAACTATTGAATGATATGAATTTAGTGCCAGTATATTGTCTGTAAGGTGACTGTTACTGTATATTGTCTCTGTTCCTTCTGGTCCATCACTTTTAGGCTTTGTCTTTGCTTAGAGGACCCCTTTCAATATTTCCTGTAGGGCTGGCTTGGTGATCCCACATTCTTTTAGTTTTTGTTTGTCCTGGAAGCTTTTTATCTCTCCTTCAATTTTCAATGACAGTCTAGTGGGATATAATATTTTTGGCTGCATATTTTTTTCATTTAGTGCTCTGAATATATCATGCCAGTCCTTTCTGGCCTGCCAGGTCTCTGTGAATAGGTCTATGCCAATCTAATATTTCTACCATTGTATGTTATAAACCTCTTTTCCCAAGCTGCTTTCAGGATTTTCTCTTTATTCCTGAGACATGTAGTTTTTACTATTAGATGAAGGGTTGTGGATCTATTTTTATTGATTTTGAGGGGCATTCTCTCTGTCTCCTGCATTTTGATGTTTGTCCTCTTTACCAAATTATGAAAATTATCTGCTATAATTTACTCCTATATTTCTTCTGCCTCTCTCTCTTTTTCCTCTTCTTCGGCGATCCCAATTATTCTTTTTTTTAAAATTTATTTATTTGACAGACAGAGATCACAAGTAGTCAGAGAGGCAGGTAGAGAGGGAGAGGGGGAAGCAGGCTCCCCGCCGAGCAGAGAGCCCGATGCGGGGCTTGATCCCAGGACCCTGGGATCATGACCTGAGCTGAAGGCAGAGGCTTTAACCCACTGAGCCACCCAGGCGCCCCTGGGATCCCAATTATCCTAATATTTTTTCATCTTATTTTATCACTTATCTCTCAAATTCTCTCCTCATGATCCAGTAGTTGTTTATGTCCCTTTTGCTCAGTTTCTTTCTTTTTTTTTTTAAACAATTTTATTTATTTGAGAGAGGGAGAATGAGAGAGAGAGAGAGAGAGAGAGAGAAACAGAAAGAACATGAGAAGTATATGTTCAGAGGGAGAAGTAGACTTCCTGCTGAGGCAGAGAGCCTGATGTTGGACTTGATCCCAGGACTCCAAGGTGATGACCTGAGCTTAAGGCAGTTGCTTAACCAACTGAGCTACCCAGGCACCCTCTTTTACTTAGCTTCTTTATTCCACATCATTTGGTCTTCTATATTACTAATTTTCTCTTCTGCTCCATTAATCCTAGCAGTAGGAGCCTCCATTTTTTATTGCACTTCATTAATAGCTTTTTTTATTTCAATTTGGTTATATTCTTGTTCTTTTGTTTCTCCAGAAAGTGTTTTTTTTCTCCAGAAAGGGATTCTCTAATATCTTCCATACTTTTTTCGAGCCCAGCGAGTACCTTGACAATCATTATTCTGAGCTCTATTTCTGACATATTACTAATGTCCATATTGATTAGGTTCCAAGCTGTTGGTACTTCCTCTTGTTCTTTTTTTTTGTGTGATGAGTTTTTCCACCTTGTCATTTCATTCTGATAAGAATAGATGAATTAGAGAACAACATACTAAAAGGATAGCAATGACCCCGGAAGGATATTTGCTAACCAAATCAGTAGAGACCAGAAACTGAGGGGAGAAGAAAAGGGGGAAAGAAATAAAAAAATATATTTATACATATTAGACTGGTGAATATAATAGAGCCACCCACTTTATTTTGGGTGTATTTTGGTCTGTTTGAAGAAACTATCTTCTAAAAATTTAAAGAAAGAAAAACATATATATACAAAAATAAAAGTAAATGCATTGAAGGGATGGCATAAGACTGTAAAAATGAAAATTAAAAAAGATTCTAAAAAAGGAATTGTTAAGATAAGAATTTGGTTGAAAAAAGAAAAAAAAAAGGAAAGAATGTGATCAGGCTGGAGACTAGAACAAAGCCATGTGCTCGATTTAGAGTATATTTGGATCTATTAGAATAATTTGTATCCCAAAATTAAAAAAAAACCTGTATGTATACAAAAAATATGGTTAAATACAATGAAGGGATAAAATATGACTATAACAATGAAAATAGAAAATGATTTTTTAAAAGATATTGATAAGATAAAATAGTTAAAAATACATTAAAATAAGAAAGGATAAATTAAAAAGGCAATAAGAAAATAATAAAATTTTAAGAATTTAACTTTGAAAGCCTAAAGGATCATGGGAAAAAAGACATGAATTCTATGTGTTGCTTTCCCCTAGCTCTAGAGTTCTGCAGTTCTCATTGATTGGTGAACTTTGTCTTGGCTGGATGTTCTTGCTTATCATCTGTGGGAGGGGCCTGTTGTAGTGATTCTCAAATGTCTTTGCCTGAGGTAGAATTGCACCACCCTTCCCAGGGGCCAGGCTAAGCAATCTGCTCAGTTTTTGTCTCAGGAGTTTTTGTTCCTGAATGCTTTCTATACAGCTTTGTAGGACAGGAATGAAAATGGCAAGCATCCCAATCTCTGGCCCTATAGGAGCAGAGAGCTCAGGGCTCCACTACTCAATGTACACTCAGAGAAAAGCAGTCAATCCCTCCTGTCTTCCTGGTCTCTGGCCACACTCTGAGCTCACCCTGCCTGTGACTGAGCATTTCTGTCTCGAGTGCATGGCCTTCTTTGGAGTCTCCAGACCCAGCTGATTCCTATAGTGCACTTCTGCACTGCTCCTCCTGGAGGAGGAATTTGAGTCTCCCCAGATCTGCTGCCTTGTTGGGTCCCTGCCTGAAGAGCAGTGGCCCGGCTGTGCCTTGGAACATGGTTTATGGTAACCCTGAGCTGAGAGCCCCAGCCTCAGCTTCATCTCTGCAGCCAGCTTCCCTGCTGTGATACCTAAGAGCTCTGCCGCACTCAGACACCCCTGGTCTTTTTATGACCCCATGGGTCCTGAGACCACACTATCCTTGTGAGTTCTCCACCCCTTGCTTAGCCTCTGGAGCAACGTCCCTCAGTGAAGCAGACTTCTAAATGTTCTGATTTTGTACTCCACTGCTCTATTACTTGCTGGGAGCCAGTCCCTCCCCCCATGGTCTATCTTCCCGAATGTTGCCTCAGATTCACTTCCTTGCATCTCCTACCTTCTGGAAAGTGTTCGATTTGCTGTTCCTAGAATTGCTGCTCTTCTTCTCTTCTCTCTCCTGTTGAGTTTGTAGCTATTCAGAATTTTTTGATAATTGTCTAGCTGAACTCCTGGGACTTGATGATATTTAGGTCTCCTACTCCTCTGCCATCTTGTTCCTTCTCCAAGAAGCTGCATTTTAAAAATAAGCTCCTACGCATGGGCACCTGGGTGGCTCAGTCAGTTAGGCATCCCACTATTCATTTTGGCTCAGGTCATGATCTTAGGGTCATGAGATCGAGCCCCATGTAAGGCTCTGCACTTAGCATGAGTTTGCTTAAGACTCATCTCCCTCTCCCTCTACCCCACCTCCTGCACTTTCTCTCTCTCCCTCTCTCTCTAAAAATAAACAAATAAATAAAATATTTAAAAGAAAAAACAAAACAAAACTCCTAGGCAGTGCACAATGCAGTTTGAGTGCTTTTGTTCACAAGGTTCTTAAGCAGGGAAGAACCATGATCAGATTTTATTTTTTAAAGAACTGGCAACAATGTGGAGGTTTTTTGGCCTGGGGCAAAGCAAAGATTCAGATAGGAAAAGCTTAAAGATTCAGATAGGAAAAACTTAGAGAGTTGCTATATAGTGGGAAAAATAACAGGTCTTCTGTGGGAAATCAATAGAAGGTTCTGCTTTTAGGTGTTAGGAAAGAAGTTGGAAGTCTGGAATAAATGGCTAGTTTCTGAAACTCCACCGCAGGCCTCTCCTGTGGCAGTTTGCATCCTTTATTTAACAATTATTTTAGATGGCTGTTCATTCACCCTTGTCCATCACAAGGAAAGAGCTCAATTCTTCCATTTGAACTAGAGCTAAGAGGTATAACACTGCATCTATGTAACGAATTATGCTATTGAAGCAGTGGATCCAAATAGTGCTTCTCAAAATGTGGTTTTCTGATCACTTTTATTAGAATAAGCTAAAATGTTTGTCAAAATGCAGATTCTTGCACCTCACCTCAGGCCTACTGAATCAGAATGGGAGCCCCCGAAGCTGTGTTATAGCCACCTTTCCAGATGACACTGATACATAATAAAATTGAAAAAAGCAGTGTTGTATAGTATTTCTATCCTTGCTCTTCCTGAGAAATTCTTTGCTTACATCTCTACCTGTGGAAATCTTGCTTCTCTGTATAGTCTCAGCCTTCCCTGATCCACTTGTCCCAACCCTAACAGATGCAGCCGCTTCTGTTGCCATAAAGTTGGGAAATATGGGGAGACATCATGGCTGGGGTTCAGGGGAGGGTTGGGGAACACCAAGCCTGGAGGTGGTAGGAAGGACCCAGGATTTGTACTTTAAATTTCTGCAGTTGAGTTGAGGCTGAAAAATCTACAAGCAATTCAGGTAATTCTGATGATCGCTGATGTTCAAGAACCACTGCTTGAAGGGTGCCTTGATGGTGCAGTCTATTATGTGTCTGACTCTTGGTTTTGGCTCAGGTCCTAATATCAGGGTCCTAGCATCCAGCTTTGTGTCAGGCTCCCTGGTCAGCACAGAGTCTCCTTAAGATTCTTTCTACCCCTTCCCCTCCCCCTGCACTCTCTCTCAAATAAATAAGTAAATCTTTTTAAAAAACACCAAAAAAGAACCACTGGTTTTAAGGATACACTGTATTTAGTTCATATGATCTCAAAATTTTGAAGCTGGTTTTATTTTTATAGTGTATTATCACTTGGTGGATAGCACAGTCCCTATTTTTAGTCTTGGATGAAATAGGGTTTTCTTTCATGTGTCCTAAAGCACTAGTTCTCAAACTTTAGTGTGTATACAAATCAAATGAATATGTTATTAAAATTTAGATTGTGATTCAGTAGGTGTGGGGTGGAGCCTGAGGTTCTGCATTTCTAATAAACTTCCAAGTAATGCTGTTGTTGCTGGCCCAGGGACTACAACTTTGAGTAACAATATCCTAAACCATTTTTTCAAGTATTAAAGATGTGCCACTAATTCAGGGATAAAAAATTCCAATGTCTTTATCGGCCAGGCCAGTAAGTAATTGTAAATATGTGAAACTACAAGAAGTGATATAAATAATGCACAATAGAGCCTGTAGGCATTCAAGTGTACATTTTTTATTAACATATAATGTATTATTTGTTTCAGGACTACAGGTCTGTGATTCATCAGTCTTACACAATTCATAGCACTCACCATAGCACATACATTTTTAAAACACACTGGGCTGGCCAAATAGTCTACAAAGTGCTTCCATCTGAAGCAACTTATTGGCAACCCCTTTACTATTACAACTATTTTCAAATTTGTCAATAAGCATTTGTTTTCCCATCTACCCATTTTATGGGTTTTTAGATCTCAACCACAATCCATTTTCACTCTTCTTCTTCCCACTCTTAATTGGCACTGCTTGATGTGAGCAGTTTTGAAGGTTATTATTTTAAAATGTGTCGCCAAACTGTGGAAAGAACCAAGATGCCCTTCAACGGATGAATGGATAAGGAAGATGTGGTCCATATACACTATGGAGTATTATGCCTCCATCAGAAAGGACGAATACCCAACTTTTGTAGCAACATGGACAGGACTGGAAGAGATTATGCTGAGTGAAATAAGCCAAACAGAGAGAGTCAAGTATGATATGGTTTCACTTATTTGTGGAGCATAACAAATAATATAGAGGACAAGGGGAGATGGAGAGGAGAAGGGAGTTGAGGGAAATTGGAAGGGGAGGTGAACCATGAGAGACTATGGACTCTGAAAAACAACCTGAGGCTTTTGAAGGGGCGGAGGGTGGGAGGTTGGGGGAACCAGGTGGTGGGTATTAGGGAGGGCACAGATTGCATGGAGCACTGGGTGTGGTGAAAAAACAATGAATACTGTTATGCTGAAAATAAATAAAAAATTTAGTAAAAAGAAATATGTATCCTATATAAGTAACCAGGTTATAACTCTTCAAGGGCAGGAACTGGGACTAGTTTCTTTTGTTTCCCCTCAATAATGTTTAGTTCAGTGTTCAGCTCACACTGGACACTCAGTCACAGATGACTAATTGACTCACTGTCAGTACCAGGACAGTACTTCAGAAGACAAGTGAGTTCACTAGGATGGCTGAGATTTGGAGATAAGAACTACATTCTATATGATCAACATACAGTTTCTTCTAGTTTGAAGAAGTGAAACCAGGATTTAGAAAATTTTTTCCCCATATCAGTACACATACCAAGCTTACTCAACTGCTATTGTTTTGAATTTAGCAGGATGTGTTGTGTTTGCAGCTTCTGGACTTACTCAATCTGCTATTTTTGCTGCTCTTCGTTAAATAGATTGCTGATATGTAAATACTCAAGTTGCTATGCAGAATTGCCCTAATTTTCTTGTGAACTTTCTTCCTGAGCTTGTAGAAAGGCATTATGTTACTTTTCCACATTCAAGAATATTTTAAGTAGTTGCAGCTAAATTGTGCTAAACCAATTGTCAAAACTTGGGAGTGTACCATAAAAGAAAATTGATACAGATAAAAAAACTTGTTTTTAAAAATGCTCTCCTTTTTATTTATATGTATGCAAATGTATCTGTAAGTGGCATAGATATACTGCACATTGTGTTATGGTTTAAAGATTCAGCTGGAGTTAATGATCATTCACAGAGAAGAACTATTAGCAAATTAATTAGGAACCTGTCAGGCTTTTATAGGTTATTTGTTAGCTTAAAGAGGAACTCTCCCTCACTGAAAATTGTGGTTCTATAGACTATTAAGCTGACCTATGCTAGAAAAGAGGCTCCTCTTCAAATAAACAAAAGGTTTTAGATGACTAGTCAACCGGAGTAGTGTAAACATGAACCGAATACTTTTGATTATGATTCTCTACTTTTTCATTTGTTCAACAACTATTGATTGATCAAAAAGCCTTCTATGTGTCAGATGTAGTACTGGGCAGAGATGAACAAGTGGTTATGATAGTGAACAAGACATTCATGTTTCTCACCTTCTTGAAATTTAAATTAATTCCAAGTTGTATCATCAATGTGTATATGTGTGTCTTAGTCCTTTTGGGCTGCTATAATAAAAATATCATGGACTAAGTGGCTTAAACATATATACCTCTCCTATCTGGAGGTTGGAAAGTCCAAGATCACAGTGCTGGCAGATTTAGTATCTGGTAAGAGCTCTCTTCCTGCTTCATAGATGGCCATTTTCTTTCTGTAACATCACATGACAGAAAGGGTGAAAGAACTCTCTGGGTGTCTTTTATAAGGGCACTAACTCCATTCAAGAGGGTTCCACACTCACAACCTAATCACATCTCAATTGCCCCATGTACTAATACTATCCCCTTGGGGGTCAGGTTTCAACACAAGAATTTTGAGGGGGACACAAAAATTCAGTCTATACCAATGTGTATTTGTATATTATAGTAATCATAATAATCTTAGATATTTTCTTTATACAGTCAAAGAATTATACAGTTAGATGATGCCTTAAAATGACATTTAATTTATTCCTTCATTCTCCAGGTACCTGGAGGAAGTTGTTTGTATGTTATAGCCATTTTGGTTGATGAGTCTCACTCCTCTCTCCTGGGTACTCATCATTTCTGCCACACACATCTGACAGCTTTGAACTACAAGCACCGTGCACTTGTCTGTATAGTTTTTCTGGTGTCTTGGCCAGCATGATGTATGCTGGGGAGTTAACACATCTCTACCAGTGAAGTCAGCCCTCAATCAAGAACTTAAAGGAATTGGTAGATAAATACCCCCAGCTCCCTCCCCTTCAGTTAGGATAACTCTGAGGCTTGTTCTACACTGTTTTGCAGAGGTTCCCTCGGGGAATTTTGCTCAGTACTCACTCAATATTGGCTTCCTTCTCTTCCCTGCTGCACTTTTCTATTTTCCTTCTACTGTTTACTAGGATCACCTTCCAAATACACCAGTTGTATCACATTCTTGTCTCTGGGTCAGCTTTTGGGGGAACCCAACCTAAGTCATGTGTCAACCCTTGGCTATCCAAGGTTACATGATGGAATTGTATCTTCAAGGGCAAGTTTATTTTGAAAATCATATATAATGTAAACTACATCAGTATTATTCATAGGCAAATATAAGTACATTGTTTATTTTTGTCAAATATTTAGGTACACATGATTAGCCAATCAAATGTATTTGGGTAAATTTTATCTTTGAGAAAAAGTAAAATTCATTTGTAATTTGGATAATAGAACCCCACTTTTGGTTGGGCAATCTGACTGGAATTTTCAGAAAACCAACTGGCACCTTTTTGGGGTGCCTGGTTGGTGCGGTCAGTAAACCATCTGATTCTTGGCTTTGGCTCAGGTTGTGATCTCAGGGCCATGAGATCGAGACCCACATTGGGCTCTGTGCTTGGCACAGAGTGTGTTTGAGATTCTCTCTCCCTCTCCCTCTGTTGCTCCCTCTTGTGTACTCTCTCTCTGAAATAAATAAATACATCTTTTTAAAAAAGAAAGCCAATTGGAACCTTTTAAGATCATGAAATCTTGTTTTAGGATTTGGCTACCTCTTTTAATCTGTTCTCACCCCATTCTACCCCCATAACCCAGGTCTTCCTGAGATACAGTGGTTACAACAAAACCTTTTCTTTGTTTCATTTTTTTGTTGTTGTCTTTTGTTGCTGTTTTCTATCATCCATACCCTATTTCTGTTTTTCTCTATCTTGAATGAAATCTTACCCCTGGTTTTATAGACATGTTGTTTAGAATTTCACTTTGCAGTCTCATAAACCCACTGCAAATATTTCTCTCTTCTCTTTATTGGTGGTAAGGAAGTCATCTGATTTTATCAGACTTAGAGTATTCCAATCTATGAATAATATAAAGTAGGAAATGAAAACAGACAAGCAACAAAACTGTTGGGCTTATGGGTATGGCTGAAGACTTGTAACATGAACTTTTTATACTTGTACTTTTTATGTATGTCTACTGGAATATATTTACCTCTCTCATTTTAACTTCATTCTTTCCTCCAATTCCCTGCAACTGTCAATGTTCTTTCATTTGTGAGCTTGAGGGTGGCCATTCCCCAGGAAGGAAGCATAGGAGAAGTTCTCTGATTAGGTAGGAGGACTTGTCTTCAGTTACTAATCTCATCATTGTTAGCACTCCATGTTGATTTCCCCAATTGCTTGTCTGGATTCTTGAACTCTTGCCTTTTACTACAAATGTCTTAGTTCAGGATGTTTGCTTAGATTTTGGACTTTGGACCTCTGTCTTATTTTCATTTTCTATGTCCAATGTCCCTGCCTAACTCACTACCTGTTAATGAGTTTTTGTACCTAGTATGTATTGAATAGATATTTCTTAAATATTAAGTATTATACTCCCTTACTCTCCCTTGTGTGATCCTTCTAAGGCTTCTATGGCTTCTAAGACCCGATCCCTTTACTTCTGACTGAACTTGGTCCTGAACTCATGCTTTTGGGAAATTTCCCTGGGCTGGCAAGCTCTTCTGTCTGGATCTTTCCCTTTACCCCCAGCCCTACCTTAGTTTCTTGGACTTCTAGTACCTTATTTTGCACCGTGACTTGCTGTAATGCTGACAGTCCAATACAAATAATGTAATTAGAATACTCACTTTAAGGGAGCAAGTTAACAAATTTGAGATACGCAATGCTGTTACTTTTATTTTGAAGGATAATTATGTCTTTGCTTAAGTAAGTCCCTATGCATTGAGTGCAGATGTCAGAACAAGGAAGTGTTGACTAAGACTAGGTTCCTGCTGTGAAGCACAAGATGCGTGAAATTCTAGCATATGTGCAGAAATTTAAACCCATCATTTACTGACAGGCAATAATTACTTTAATGAAGTCAGGAGACTCTTTCAAATAAGCAATTAGAGTTAACAATAAAACTATAAACAGGACTCTAATTAATGAATTTTAAAACTGTATTTCCCTCCCCTGTGAATGCTGTGGGCTATAAAAAGAATGAAAAAAATAACTGATATTATTATTGAAAATTTATGTCGTGCTGGGCACTGTACCAGGTACTTTACATATATTGCCTTAGTTAATCCTCACAACAATTATGTAAGGTAAATACTAGTAATAGTCCCATTTTGCAGATGAAACTGAAGCTCAGAGGTGAAAAACATTGCTCAGCATCATACAGATTAGTAAATGGTGCTCCTGTGATTTGAACATTGATTAGTGTGACTATGGAACCCAAGCTTTTATCCATGATACCTAGAATATATGGCCTATATAACATATATGTAAAACCCACCTCCTAATTGTGTTGGTCAATATATGCTAATAGGAAACCCATGATACATTCAGATTAGGGTAATTTAAAGAGGGTCTATTCATAACTGGACTATTTACAGAGGTGTAGGAATTTGAAGGACCCACAAAAGGTACCATAATAATATCAAAGGGAGCTGTTACTATTTCTAAGTTGAAACGGTAAGTGGAGGGAACAGTTATAGGCACCCAGAAGAACAGACACTTTATAGTAGGCTGATATAAGTGGGCCAGTTATAGCTGTCTAGAGGCACAGTGAGATCAAGACAGCCTTGCAGAGAGGAAGCTAGGGTAATCAACAACCTCACCTCACCTTTCTCTCTCCCTCCTTCCAATCATCTTTCTGGGCTCTCCTTTGACCAAACCTAACCAGAAGCCAGAGTATAGTTTATGGGTTATCTGGTAAATGTCTTGGAATAGCACACCCAAAAGTAGAATATATTTGCTTCTGAAATCCAATGAGGTCTGCCAAGCATTGTGCCAGACCAGTGAACCTTCTAAAAACATCGCCGATATGGTAAGCCCCTGAACTTTTGTAGAATTTATCTTCTATCCTCTAGCATACATATATCTTACAGAGGCATATAGGATCCTTGTTACTTCCTGTTTATTAGATCATTGGCCATATATATCATGTCATGAAGCAGCAGGATGTGAAGGGGCCTCTGGATTATATTATGAGAGCGGGAGAATTGACACAATGCTGAAGTGTAGTGAAGATATACTATTGCTCCTACCATGTAGATTCTAACTGCTTATAATTTTCCATACTAATTGAGATGGAGAAGAAAGCATCTTTTCTGGTCAATAGCTGTATATCAGGTGCCAAGGTGCTAGGGATTATTGATTTTATTTGGTAAAGACACCATATCTGGAATCACAATTGTGATTGAAATTGCTATGTGATTAAATGTATGATATTTACTATTATGTACCAAGACACACCTTGAGTCTTTACACCAGCCAAACAGGCAAGTTTAGTGGGAGTATGACAAATATCGCCATCCTTGTATCTTTCAGGGACTCAATCTCATGATCCATGAGATCATGACTTGAACCCAAACCAAGAATTGGTCATTTAATTTACTGAGCTCCCCATATGCCCTCCCACCAAGGTATTCCTTTTTCCCAGTATATGGCCACACGTACTTCTGGGAAAAGCTTAGAGAAGATTTACAGTCTACTCCTATGGTCTCAAGGGCTTCAGGTCTATGAATGGACTTATGTTTGGAAATTGTATGAGAGGGCATGAATTGCCACTATAGTGAGTTGAGTTAGGTTTCTTTCTAGTAGACCAGTTTTTTTTTTTCCTGCCTATATATGCCAACTGCCATGTTGGTATGCTTCATGTATTTCATTTTCAGACTTCATGGTGAATCACCATTACCACAGATCCCTGCAGGTCAACACTCTGATTACCACTTTGTCTTTGGGTCTTATATAAATTGCACTTACTATATAACTGATTGTTAAATGATACCATCCTGCCATTAGCACTTCAGGGATACCATTATTCCCACTGATAATGGGAGACACAATTCTATAAATTCACCATCACCTATAACCTATAAGAAGGCACCACCACAGAACTTTTCAAGGTTAGTGGTGCTCCCCTACCAATGTTTGTTGTAATGCCTTGATAAGGAAAATGTTGTCTAGGCCCTCATGGACTAATTGCTATGGCTATTTGATCTTCTAAGACCTTGCCCTCTACCTGCACTTCATTCCATGTTATAATAGGTGACAATTTAATTTTTATAATGCCACTGCCTCTCATGGATTATTTAATCCCTGTTTTCCCCCAACAGGGTGGTTATCCTGGTCTTTGTCAATATGATCAAACCAATCTCAGACTCTCATTTCAAAAGTCTATTTCTTGAAAGCTACTCTTTAGGTAAAACTCCAACTGAAAGCAGAAAATTAGCATAATTAATGGAAGATTTGCTTATGAAGGGATTTTTTTTTTATAGAGGTGTTGGTGTAGAGAGACTGCAAGGGATTGTCTAATAACCCAAGGATGGTAGGAGTAAAGACATGATCACACCTAGACCAAAGGAATGAAGGAAGGAACAGTTAGCAGTACATGGGAGGGGAGAGTTGTATAAAGGAAACTATCTGGAGAGGAGTGGTGACTTTTGGATTAGGGATGTAGCCAGGCCAGAGAAACCTTGTAGGGAGAAAGAGAAAAAGATATCCTGACATTACTTTCTCTTTTCTTCTGATCTGCAGTAGATTACACTGGCCAAATCCATCCAGAAGCCAGAGGAAAAGGAGCCAATTGACAAGGTCCATATAGGTCACCTTCAAAAGGCAGAGAACATGATGAGGGCTGGAGAGTAGATCCAGGGGGCAAGTGGAAGTTATCTGCCATCTAATGCATTAGTAGAACATCCTCATCTACCAATGTGCTCTGCTTAGGTTTAGATAGCTATTCACATTGAATGTGTTAATTCCTCTGGGCAGGATAGACATTTCACATGGAATGTTTTTCTAACTTTTTGTGTCTTCCTCAGTTTCTTTCATAAGTGTTTTGTAGTTTCTAGAGTATAGATCATTTACCTCTTTGGTTAGGTTTATTCCCAGGTATCTTATAGTTTTTGTTGCTATTGTGAATGGAATTGATTCCTTAATTTCTCTTTCTACAGTTACATTATTAGTGTAAAAAAAAGCAACTGATTTCTGTGCATTGATTTTGTATACTGCTACATCACTGAATTGCTGCATGAGTTCTAGTAATTTGGGGGTGGAGTCTTTTGGGTTTTCCACATAAAGTATCATGTCATCTGTGAAGAGAGAGTTTGACTTCTTCTTTGCCAATTTGGATGCATTTTATTTCTTTTTGTTGTCTGATTGCTGATGCTAGGACTTCTAGCACTATGTTAAACAATAGTGGTGAGAGTGGGCATTGCTTTAGTGTTCCTTACTTTAAGGGAAAAGCTCTCAGCTTTTTCCCATTGACAAGGATATTCACTGTGGGCTTTTCATAGATTTTTTTTATGATATTGAGGAATATTTCCTCTCTATACATACTCTGAAGACTTAATCAGGAACAGATGTATTTTGTCAAATGCTTTTTCTGCATCTATTGAGAGCATCATATAGTTCTTGTCTTTTCTTTTATTAATATGCTCTATCACACTGATTGATTTGCAAATGTTGAACCACCCTTGCATCCCAGAAGTAAATCCACTTGGTCGTGGTGTGTAATCTTTTTAATGTACTGTTGGATTCTATTGGCTAGTATCTTGTTGAGTATTTGGCATCCATGTTCATCAGAGATATTGGTTTACAATTCTCTTTTTTGATGGGGTCTTTGCCTGGTTTTGGGATCAGGGTAATGTCCTTCAACAGATGAATGGATAAAGAAGTTGTGGTACATAAATACAATGGAATTTTATTCGGCCATCAGAAAGGATGAATACCTACCATTTGCATCAACATGGATGGAACTGGAGGGGATTATGCTAAGTGAATTAAGTCAAGCGGAGAAAGACAATTATCATATGGTTTCACTCATATGTGGAACCTAAGCGATAGCATGGAGGACAATGGGGGAAGGGAGGGAAATATGAAGGGGGAGAAATCAGAGAGGGAGATGAACCATGAGACACTATGAACCCTGGGAAACAAACAATTTCAGAGGGGAGGGGGTGGAGGAATGGGATAACAGTGTGATGGGTATTAACGAGGAGACATGTTGTGATGAGCATTGGGTATTATACTCAACTAATGAATCATTGAACACTACATCAAAAAGTAATGATGTACTATACAGTGGCTAACTGAACATAATAAAAATTTAGATAGCTGTTCACAATTTCCACCTAAACAGAAAATATGAACCCTTCACCAAGTGGGAGTTTATACCTTTCTAAATGGTTACAGTAAAGTCATCATTTAATGTCTCAGGAGCACCTAATAATGCAGTCACCATTTTCTTTATTCTGTTGAATTTAAGTCAGAGTTAACTTGACATTTACATTACCATAGTCTTCTCAGGGTGATAGTTCAGTTATTTATAAATGTGCCCTAAGTTTTTCTATAATTTTTCATTTTTATCTCCCACTGCTTAAGACTTTTTAAAATTTCTATCAGAAATATTCCAACTGGGGGGCGCCTGGGTGGCTCAGAGGGTTAAGCCTCTGCCTTTAGCTCAGGTCATGATCTCAGGGTCCTGGGATCGAGCCCCACATTGGGCTCTCTGCTCAGCAGGGAGCCTGCTTCCCCCACCACTCTCTGCCTGCTTCTCTGCCTACTTGTGATCTCTCTCTCTGTGTCAAATAAATAAATAAAATCTTAAAAAAAAAAAAAGAAAGAAATATTCCAACTGGAAAACTGGGGTCATCTTTGTCATATCTATCTTGTTGTCTAATTAACATCAAGCCAGTCACTAATTAGAGTTAATTTTTCCTTTAATTTCTTTTTTAGCCCCAATTTCTCTCTGTTCTATTATAATTACACTAATATATACTTTTACCAGTTCACACCTGGATTTTAGTGATAGTCTCTTAATTAATTAATAAAACATTAATCTTAGATGGTTATTTGAAAATGAAACTCTATTCTCAAAAAATGTCAGTGAATTGTCAGTATCTGCAGAAACAGGGCCACACCCCTTAGCCTGGCATTCAAAGCCCTCCACAATTCATTTGCCACCTTCCTTTCCAAACTTGTCTCTTAACTGTTTAACCATGCAATTCTACTCTAGTGAAATCACGTAACTCCTTGTGCCCTGAAACTACTAAAATGCATTTACCTGTCAATGTGTTGCCTCAGGCTGTTCTTTCCACTTGGAATGACCGCTTTCTTTCTCTTCAACTGTCTAAATCCCATTCTTCACTTGAAGCTCAGCTCAGCACCTGCTTTTCTTTTTTTTTTTTTTTTTCAAGACTGCCTGTACTCAGTCCTCAGTGGGATCTTCTATATCTAGTAGCCCTTACTGTCTGTGAGTCAAAAATAGAGCTTCCCTATGACCCTGCAATTGCACTACTGGGTATTTACCCCAAAGATACAGATGTAGTGAAAAGAAGGGCCATCTGTACCCCAATGTTTATAGCAGCAATGGCCACGGTCGCCAAACTGTGGAAAGAACCAAGATCCCTTTAATGGACGAATGGATAAGGAAGATGTGGTCCATATACACTATGGAGTATTATGCCTCCATCAGAAAGGATGAATACCCAACTTTTGTAGCAACATGGAGGGGACTGGAAGAGATTATGCTGAGTGAAATAAGTCAAGCAGAGAGAGTCAATTAGCATATGGTTTCACTTATTTGTGGAGCATAACAAATAACGTGGAGGACATAGGGAGATGGAGAGGAGAAGGAGAGATGGAGAGGAGAAGGGGAGGTGAACCATGAGAGACTATGGACTCTGAAAAACAACCTGAGGATTTTGAAGGGGTGGAGGGTGGGAGGTTGGGGGAGCCAGGTGGTGGGTATTAAGTAGGACACATATTGCATGGAGCACTGGCTGTGGTGCAAAAAACAATGAATACTGTTACACTGAAAAGAAATAAAAAAATAAATAAAGGGATGTTTCCTTATGAAATAATAATAAAAAAAATAGTACCTATTTCCTAAGGCTTTAAAAAACAGTGCTTTTCTCATAGGTGTGTTGTGAGTCTTACATAACTTGATATATCAGATATTTTTAGAATAATGCCTGGTATGTAGTAAATTTTTAATAAATTTTACCTGCTCTCAAAATTATTTACTTATCATTGCTATGGTTATAATCCATTTGGCAGTTAGCATGGTTCTTTTATATTTTTACTTTGATTTGCATGTATATAGAATATTTCCCTAACTAAATTAGATTACCTTCCCCACGAGAAAAAGTTATGGGTTTTTTTTCTTTTAATCAATTATATTCTCAATATTTAGCATAGAGCTTGGCAGAGAGTGGGACTGAATAAATGCTTATTGTGTGGTAGATGATGGTGATGATGATGATGCTTGCTACTTTATTCTCTGCTGCTTTTGTATAGTGGCTGTTATATATATCAGTTTATCAATGTATTCATTGCATTATAAAGCTGGCAAGTACCTCTCAGATAATTTGATTCCACACCATTATCTTCTGGATGATAAAGCTGAGGTTCAAGTGAGAGGAAAGGACTTGCCCTAAACCAGAGTTACCAGTTAATGACAGACACAGGATGCCTTCTAGATCATTGAATTGAGCAAATATTTATCAAGTACCTACTATGTGTTAAGTACTCTGCTGGTTGTTGGAAACATATCTGTGACCAGGACTGCGTCCCATCTTTTCATGCCATTTACATTTTAATGACAGGGAGAGATATAAATAAACATATAGGCAAACGGAAAAATTAAACAGTGATGACTGCTATGAGGGAAGTAAAAGGGTGATATGAAAGTCTAACAGAGTGAAGGAAGAGGTAGGTAAGTAGGTCTTCTGAGGTAATAATTAGGCTGAGTCTTGCATGATGGGAAGGAGACAACCAAGGCAAGATATGGGCAAAGATGGTTTCAGGTACAAGTAAGAGTAATTGCATAGGCCCTGGAGTGGGAATGAGTCTTCTGTATTCTAGAAACTGAATGCATGGTCAGTATAGCCAACACAGTGCCTGAGTAAGGGAGTGATAGGATTTGAGGTCAGAAAGCCAGACAGGGGTCAAATCACATAGCACAATGTAGGCTATAGTAAGGAGTTTGTATTTTAATTTTATGACACTGTTTATGCCTTAAAATGATCACTTGGGCTATTGTGTGGAATACCAGTCTATACAGAGAAAGACAAGGGTGTGTGAGAAAAATTAACCAAAATTTGAAACTGGTTAAAATAGGTTACTAAACCGCCTTTTAGTGCAATGCAGGGCTTGATTTTCTGTTGTCTAGGCTATTGTATAGTCCTTTGAGGCAGAGGTTAACTTATAGATAGTTGCCCAGTAAAGAGGCAAATAATTTTTTTGCCATTCCTATTGTAAAATATAACTCCAAATTATAGCTGTGGCCTTGCTGGATATTAACTAGTTTTGTATCTAACCCATAAATGGTATCCTAACATTACTTATAACAATATTTAGCTTCTCAAATGGTTTTTGGATCAGATTTTAGAATCTTACTGATTCTTGCAAAAATTAATGAATTCACTCACATCTTTGACATGTGTTTATTTGAATCATGAGTTTATCTTTTTGAATATTAAACTTTAACAGGTGGAAGCAGACAGAATAGTTAGAGGGAAACTGGAGTAGCTCAGGTAAGCTGTGACAATAGTCTGGACTAGTTTGTGATAGTGGACATGGTTGGAAGTGATTAGATTCCTTATAGGTTGGAGTCAGAACCAACAGGACTTCTGATTGATGAAACATGGAAGATCAAGGGAAGAGTAATAAAGAAATACCCCTAGGTTTTTGGCCTAAGAAATTGCTAGTGCCATTAACTGAAATGGAAGAGATTGGGGGTAGAAAAATTTGGCAGAGCATGTGAGGTGGAAAATCAAAAGTCTGGTTTTAGATATGCTAAGTTAAAGACATCAGTTAGGTTTCTATGTGGAAATGTGAAATGGGCTCTGGGATACATGGATCTGGAACTTAAGAGGGGATTCTAGGCCAGTGATAAAAATTTGGGTGTCATTATAATTTAGGCAATGTTTAAAGCCTAGACCTGGATGGAGCTGGAGTTCTCAAGGGGATTTAGAAAAAAATGGGTATTATTAGGCTCTATTACATGTTCAGTACGTTTAGGGCAGAGCCTGGAAATCTCCAATTCTATCACATGATGCAGGTGGTGATTTTGACACTGAGAAACAGTGATCTAGACAGAAATTGGCGAACTGTTTTCTGTTAAGGTCCAGCTAGTAAATATTGTGGGCTTTCTGGTCTGTACAGTCGATCTCACCTCTGCCACTATAGCAGGAAAGCAGCCATAGACAGCATATAAATGCCTGAGCATGGCTGTTTTCCAGACCACTTATTTATAGACCTGAAGTTTGAATTTCATATAATTTTCACATGTCACAAGCTATTATTTTTCTTGTGATTTTTTTCACATTTTTAAATACAATAAACATTCTTAGCTTATAGGCCATACAAAAATTGACAGCATGCCAGATTTGACCCATGGGCTACAGTTTGCTTACATATGATCTAGGTCAGTGGTCTGTCAAGAGACATGGAACCACTGTTTTTTTTTTTAAATTTTATTTATTTATTTGAGAGTGGGAGAGAGTGAAAGAGCATGAGCTGGGAGAGAGAGGCAGATGAAGAGGGAGAGGGAGACTCCCTGCTGATCAGGGAGTCCACTCATGACCTGGGATCATGACCTGAGCTGAAGGCAGATGCTTAATTGACTGAGCCACCCAGGTATCCTGGAATAAAGAGTTTAAAAAAAAAAAACACACAAAACACTTGATCTCCATTAAAAATGTCTAGTTCTGTAATCTCTACAGTGTGATCATCATGATTACACTTATGTAGCTCTTTCCATGTGGAAGCACTTTACATATATTAAAACATTTAATCTTCATAAAGCCCCTTGTGTTAATAATAGTGGTCTGAACCCATGATTGGTATCCTCATGTTATAGATGAGGTAACTGGGGTAAGAAGAGGTTGAATGAGTTGTCCAAGATTACACAGTTGGTAACTAACAGAGTCAAAATTTGATTCCAGGCAGTTTGGTATCAAAGTCTGTCTCTTAACATGTGCATATTGATTCTCATAGGTAGGTATTTTTCTCTTCCCCAATCTTGTATCTGTCTATCTCTCTCTCTCTCTGTCTGTCTGTCTGCCTCTCTCTCACACACACAAGTCCCAAACTACTTCAGTATACTCTGTACCATTAAGTGCTTTTAGATCTTTAGCTTATGAAATTTCTATCAACCAACTTTTCTTATTAAAGCAACCTGGGTCCTTAAAAACAGAAGCATTGCTGACAAATGTCAATACATAAAAACATTTTTGAAATAAAGTAGAGTATCTGGTTCTGAGAGGGAAACATTTTAGAAACCTAGATATCCTTACTATATTTGCTTAAAGGGAACCATACTTCAAGCTTGTTGCCTGCTCACCCTGTTTGTTAAGTAAGTGATATGACTAACTGTATCTATTTTGCTGTGTTATAGTTTGTTGAAGCATGGTGAGTGTGAAAGTCGCACGATTTCAGGGCATGTATCCTTTTAAATTTCCCCTAAATCCTTTTCTTAACTCTGGCTCCAAATCCGTTGTGTTTTCTATAAATGCACAGGTAAGAAAAAAGAGAAAGATACTAGGTAAAGATCAGTATAGGTGTGTGTGGGGGGGGGCGTGGGAGTTTCTGCACAGAAATGCTTTGAGCAGTCTCCTCTGGAGTATGGCAGATGGGGAAAGGTGCTATTGTTGTGGGCACAGGCAGAGCCCCAAAGCTGTAAGTTCAGCAGGAAGAGGCAATATCAACACCAGAGAAGACAATTAGTCTCAGCCTGTAATCTCCAACCCTGACATTTCCCTGTGCTACTTTTTGCATATAAAACAGGTCTTAAGGGTGTGTGGGTGGCTGAAGGTAGAGGAAGAAAGGCTTTGTACAATGTGTTTGGCCTTAGCTAGTCCAGAGGAGAGTTATGTAGAGGTTTCACTAAAACTCAAGGAAGGAGACAGAAGATGTTCACAGAATGACAAGTAGTGGAACTGTGTCAGAGAAGCCAAAGTCAGAACAAAGAGGATATCCTGAACTCCTTGAAATGCTCTGGATACAACTCCTTTGACACAACCAACCTTATACACCCTGATAAAGGCCACATCTTGTTCCCTTAACCCTCAATCTAAAGGCATTTGGGTTGTTATACACGGGAAGCCTGTAGGGCCAGGGGAGAAGGGGATAATGCTAACAAGGTCTTCATAGGGGATCCTTTGAAGTAGAGTTGTTTGAATAACAAGAAATAAAGAAAACAGTAGGAGACCAATCACAAGGAATGGGGCAGAGCAGAGTATCCCAAAGAACACTGGAAGAGAGAGATGTAGGAAATGGCACATAAAGCAACTATGGTTTCTCTAAAAGGGGGCTTTTGCTTTATTTTTCATCTCTCAAAAGATGTCAACTTAAGAAAACATTATAGCTCCTGTCGGCTGCTTGCTCTCAAAGGAAAATGAATTATTTAGAAGTGTGATGAATAGTTTATCAAACCTCCCTCCAACAGGGTTGATGCTTAAGCTGGGAGTAATTGGCCGGGAGCAGAAGGGGGGGAGGGTCTTTTCCTCCTCTTTCTTCTTCCCTCCCCTTCCCCAGGACAAATGTGGGAGGGTAAGGGTGACTGCCTGGGGTGGTTCTTTCATCCCAAATGAGAAGAACAGACAGGCGAAACCCAAAATAGAGGTCATTCCTAGGACAGGCCTGCAGGAGGAGCCAGTGCCCTTCAGTGGAACAAGCTCTTTTCCAAAGGGAGGACTCTTACCTGGGAGGACTCCAAGAAGCCTCAGATTGTGCTCTGAATCCCAGACTCCCAGTGAGAGTAGAGGCAGCAGGTGCTCCCGGGCCATTTCAGTCTCCACTTTTCCTATTGCAGGCCCTGGAGGCTTTCAAGGTCTGTAGGTTGAAGGTTGTCTAACAGGAAGAGAAGTGCAGTGTAGCATCCAGCCACAAAGCTATGTGTCCAAGCCTACCTCTGAACAGTCTAGCTTCACCCCTAATCTTCCCTTATTCCTTCACTTCCTTCCTCTCACAAGCAACAAAATAACACCCACCTACCCTCACCCACACAGCCACACACTTAATGGAAATGGCAAAGGAATGGGCCCAGTCTTATGAAAACAGATTCCATGCTGAAGAAGCTGCCTCTTTTTAAAGGCAAAGAAAGAAACAACATAATCAGAGTTACAAAATCACTGACAGGATTGGAGGAAGACAGATGAGAACTATAGTTGGCCTCAGCCAGATTAGTAGATGAGGTGAGATGAAATATGATGCAGTGCTTCTCTTTTGTCTGCCAAATATGGGTTCAAATCAGGACTGTGCTCCTAAACTGTTTGACTTTGGGCTCTTCACATAACACCTCTGAGACTCAGTATCCCTGTCTGTAACGGGGATGGTAATAGCTCTTTCACAAGAATCTTGTGAGGATTAAACAAGCTATAGAGTGTGTGGCCTATAGAAAGATTTTGATAAATGCTAGATTTTGCTGTTATTATTATCCTTCCCCCACATTTGTCATAGATCACATGGGGGACTGGGTAGAAGAATTTGAATGGCTCTGGGAAAATCCACTCCTTACTTCTGGAGAAAATAATTTGTGTCCAGGTCCTGCATCCTGTGTCTCTTCTAGGCACTGGATTGCTTTTCTCATCAAACCGTTCTGTTGCCATTCTAATGTACTTTTACTCTTTCTCTCTTTCCTTCTCTCTGTCCCCCTTTCTTTTCCTTTCCTTCTGCCACTTGTGTTCTAGGAGAATTTTTCTGAAGTGTTTTGAAATGTCTGCTTTATAGTACCACATTCTAGTATTAAATGATTTCCATAATATTACTAAGCCTAGCTGGCCAAAGCCTCATTACCTACAGTTCTAAACCTAACTTTACTTTACACAAAGAAAAATAGTTTAACTACACACACACACACACACACACACACACACAACTAATAAGTGTCCCAGTTGACTCCTGTTCTTCCAAAAGATGTAGAATATCATTTAGCACAATGATTCCTAATATGTTGCCCATCAGCTCTGAGGCACAGTTCTGTGAAAAACAGCTGCAGTCATTTCACGCAAAGTAATGGCTTAAGATGATAAATATGACAAGATCTGCCTAGCAAAGTTAGCATTGAACTAATATAGTTCTTTTCCATCATTTGGAATTGCCTCTTGTGACAGAAGAAATGTTCTGAGTAGGAGCATGTTATATCTCTCAATAAGTGAGAAAAGTTGCAAATATGGGGTAATCGTGCAGGAAGCTCATAAGCTCAGTTGCTAAAAGACCCTGGCAATTGTGGCTGGATGTTTACTGCTCAGTCCCAGAATGTTCTCTGTGGCTAAGGCACTGCAAGCTTGTTGTCAACCTGAAGAGCTCCCTGTAAGTACAGATGATCTTCAGGCTTCTGTGTATGAGGAGCAAAGTTTCTGTGGCCAGGAGGCTTTCAAATGCTCATTAATAGGCATGGTTGTGTGTTCATTCATTCATTAACCTGATGTTTGCACCTAGCAATCACAATATTCTAGGCAACAGAACTATAGAAAGGACTAAAACATGGTCTCTGCCCTCGTGGAGCTTATGGTATAGTTATGGAGACAGGAACATATAATGAGTTGAAATTGAGAGGCAAATACTGGCATAAGTAAGAGGCAAAGTCTGGCATACTGCTGTGGTAGGTCCTCCATGCCATCTGTCTTCAATTATCTGACCAATTTCACATAGAAGAAGGATTTGATTTGCTGTCCATAGCTGTTCACAGCAGAACTAGGAACTAAGAATAAAAATAATTCTAAAATTTGAGTGCCACTTTTGTGCCTGGCACTTTACACTTATTACCTCATTTAATCCTTATAACAACTGTATTAGTCAGCTAGGACTGCTGTAACTGGGTGGCTTAATCAGCAGAATTATATTTTCTCACAGCTCTGGAGGCTGGGAAGTCCAAGAATCAAGGTGCTCATCAATTCAGTTCCTGGTGAGAGCTCTCTTCTTGGCTTACAGATGGCTACATTCCTGCTGTATGCTCACAGCCTTTCCTCCATGTGTGTTCATTGAAAGGTGGGGAGGAGAGTTTTCTCTTATTCTTTTTGTAAAGTCACAGTTCTATTAGATTAGGACCCCACCCTTACAACTTCATTTAACCTTAATTACCTCTTAAACACCTTATCTCCTCATACAGTCATATTGGAAGTTAGGGCATTAACATGTGAATTTTGGGGGGAGGCACAATTCCATCCATAGCAGCAAGCCTGTACCTTAGGTGATGTTATCCTCATTTCCCAAATGAGGGAACAGAGGCTCAGAGAGGTTAAGTGACATCCCTAAGATTACACAGCTAAGAAGTTGCAGAGATAAGATTCTAGGTATAGCTGACTAAAGGACAACTACTTTCTGTTACACTTTGTTGTCTTTTGTATCACTGGTACCTCCCACACCACTGAGTGGTAGATTTTGAGTCAATATAAGAGAAAGATTTGATGTTTGGAATAATTAGGACTGATAACACATTGTTAAGATAATGAGGTCCTCATCACTGAAAGTGTTAAAGGGCAGATGCTGTAGAAGAGAATCTTAGACTGGGTAGAATGCTGTATTGGAAAAAGATTTTCAGTGCCAAGTAAAGGAGGTGGGCTCTGGGATGCTCATACCTACCCCTTGTTCAATCAGAGCCACTCAGTATTCCTCTACTATGGAAAAATGGTAACATTTATTGAGCATTTACTAGGCCCTGTTTAAAAAGTTTCCTATGCATTGATTCATTTAATCACCAGGGCAGTATTCCGAGGTAGATACTATTATTAGCCCCATTGTTCAGGAGGCAAAAAAAAAAAAAAAACAGAGGAGAAGTGAAGAAACTTGAAGGGGAGGTAAGCAGTAGAGCTGGCATTTAAACCTAGGCTCTCTGGGATGTACTCTGTAGGCACTATGTCAGTCAGTTTCTTTTTATTTTAGAAATAATGAGATTTTTTGAAAGAATTCATATGAATGAAGAGTGGTATGGATAACAATTTTTGAAAATTACTATAATTTTATCCTCACAGGTTTCAAGTTTCATTGGTTCAATCATCGTCTTCCATGTTGGGTTGGTCAAGAAACTCCTATGACTCTCTCTACCCAGATAGGATCTTGGTCTCAACCTCTGACTGTAGACTTGAATCTTGCCCTTGACTGCTAATCCAGAACTTGGTGGGTTTGACCCTGGTTGTATTTGCAAACCGGCGAGGCACTGCAACCTGACCTAGTCTTCTAGTACCAGGCTTTACTCTCTGGGTCACAGCTCTTGACACCAGTCTGTAACATTTCTATACACTAAAATTAGCTGATCTACTGGTCCCACTCCATTTGATCATAAATGGGGATTAAGGTTCATTGGACACGTCTGGTGAACTGATAGAGCACATAACCCCAAGGAGCCTTTTGGGGGAGGACTTTTCTCCATGGAAGAAGGATCCAGGTAGGACTGATGAGCCTGACCCACTGAGAAAGCCCTAGTCATCACATTGAAGGGGAACAAACATTGTCCAGCATAGTTGTTGGTTTCTTAGATTTGTCTCCTGGCCAAGACTGCATGGACTCATGCTTCATTGTTGTGGGGAGTAGGAGGCTTATACATAAAAAATTAAGAGCACTTTCTCATGTAAAACACCATAAGACAACTGGGGATCAGGAGTACTGCTTAAGTATGGCTCTAGCAGAGCCAAAACTGAATGACAAAGTCAATTGTTTAGCTACCACTTAGTTATTAATATGGATTGAATACCCATGGTGTTCAGAGTCCAGGGTTTGTTTTTTGCAGAGCAAGGAATACACGTTTTTATTGGAAAAGGGATATAGAATAGGGGAAGAACATGGTCTTTATCTGGCAGTGTCAGCAGGGAGAGAGAATAAAAATACAATACTAGAGTATGAATGACCAGAAAGCACATACATATACATGAACTGCATATAACCTTGTTGTCAGAGATTCAGTTTCTGTATCTCCCAAATAGGGCTATTAATATCTACCTTGCAGGATTGTTGGGTGAATTAAATAAGAAAATGTATATACATGAATATAAAATGGCTAGTTTAGTACCTATCATATAAGGGCACTGATAAATGGAAGACCTTATTTATTATTACTATTGTTATTAGTAGTAGAGGTAGTAGTAAATTATCATTCAGCACCCACAAAATATATTGTTCTAAGTAGCAAAGAACATGAATCTAGAAATAATCTGAGTCATGGTTATGTTTTGTTTTTAAGTATTAGCTTCAATAGCTTAATCCATGTGATCTTCTTATTGAATATACTTTAGATGTTATTTTTGTCTTAATAGCTGGATAGGGAGTTCCTTGAGAATAGAAATTTCTCTCCATCAAATTAGAATCTAGCTATGGAAGAGAATATAAAGTCTTTCCAGCTCTGTTGGGGAGTCTGTGATCAGGTCTGGAACTACCTGAAATCTGGATACAAGTCTCCACCAATGGACTTTAGTTTTCTCCAAAGATATAGAACCATCAGCATCCTCCTTTTTATTACTAAGGAGTTGGTATTACAAGTCATTTAGTATTACATATTACAAGTGACTTAGTATTACTGGTAGGTTGAACTGGAATAAGAAGGCAGGAAAGGGATGGGATCACATAGGTCCAGAAGCGTCATCATAGTTGAAATTCAATGGAATATCAAAAACCATTTACTTTTCAGTATTTTGCAGCTAGCAAATGTCTCCAGACACTGCACTAAGATGTTTTTCTTCACTTCTAAACCTGGACATATTTTAGGACCTATTGAATCCATGGGCATTAGGTACAGAGAACCTGATTCAGTGTCCTACATACAAATGCCCATGGGCAAAGCTGGTGAATGGAAGACACTAGGGAGTAAAGTGCACTTGGGGGAAGTAGAGCATATATTCTCCATCTATAAATAAAAAAAATTGAACACCAAGCAAGCCAAACAAAGAATATTAATGGACCCAGCTCACCACACAGGTCTCTGTCTTACAGAATCTTGGTCTAATTCAATCCTCAAATTTATTAACAAAGAAGGCTAAGGTTTAAGAACTGAAAAGCAAATTGTCAGAAGGTACCCAGCTAGTGAATGGCAGAAAAAGACTTGAACTTTAAGCTTTTTGAACATAAGCATTTCAAGTATAGTGTTTTTTTTTTTCATTATACAATGCCTCCTTAGATTGAACCTTATAAATTAGAAAAAATAAGAGCTATACACATGAAACCAATGAAGGATGTTCATATGAATTATCACAGTGCCCAGTGCTCAGTGCTGGTACTTTCGTGGGGGAGAAGACTTACAAATTTACAGAGGAGAAAGAATGAAATAATAGTCCAGGCATCAGAATTGAGGCAACAATGGATGGCAACAGCCAGACTCTCTAAAGAGTTATGTAAGGGAGTCTAAAACAAACATTTAGGGGACAGTAATCTATGGTTGATATTTCAGTTGGCAATTTGGAAGCATACTTGAAACTATCAAGGCTAATAACTAGAGGAAAGAATATTTGCATTCATCTGGAGGCTTTGATTTTGAGCAGTGTAATGTACATGTGTGCACACATGTGTGTGCATACTTCTGTGTGTCTAGAACTGTAAGTTAAATGCTACTCTATGCCTAAGGCCAGATGTTTGACTGACAAGAAAATGAGTTACACTGTACAAGTATCTGATGTCACTTCTCTCTCTATATATAGCAAGATTTTGACAGACAGCTTCTCCTGGGGAGAATTGTGCCATCCACAAGAATCACAGTCCTTGTTTAATTGCTCTCTAATTTTTACATGCAGTTAGAAGCTGATATTATGTGCACCTGTGAGGAACCATTTAGACCCTCTTTTCCTAACCAACTGTGTGATATAGTTTTGAGGGTTGACACTGTTCGGTAACATCCCCCACAAAGGATAATCTTTCAGACAAATTTAAGGAACCCATAAAGTGGATTACTTTAGGAATATAGTCATCTTCTGCATATTGGGATGGTAGGTTCAAATCTCAGCCCACAAATTTTTCCTCCCCATTTCCCAAGCTTTTGTCCAGGAAGCAGTTTACAAAGACCTTCTTGCTAGGTTCTGGTCACCCTTATAGTCTCAAAAATTTCCTGTCTCTTCCTTTTTCATGTCAAAGGGTCTTTTCTAGTCTGAGGAAACATGAAATACTTCCCTCCTCCATAAATATGTTAACTTTTTACTCTTTCCTGTCTAGTGCCCTCAGAACTTAAGGTTTTGGGCACCAAAGCTGAAGAACTTTTTCTGCTTTTGTTTAGTCATATCCCTCTCTATGGAAATGAAAATAGAACTGCTGAACTGAGAGTTGGGAAAAGAGTGGTGTTCATAGGGGTAGAGACTGGACTACCAGGAGAAAAATAATTTCAAATACTATTATTCTAATTTAAACCTAAATGATCTAAAAATCATCGTAATGATCAACATCACTATTTATTCTTTTTACCTAAATACTCCTCTGGACCTATTATGTGCACTTTGAGTTAGTTCTCAAGAACAAAATCAAACTTTTCAGGAGCTAGTCCTACCATTCTTATTCTCAAGGAACTGCTGGGATTTTGAGGTGTAGCATCAGGGGTAGTCTATAGTCTGGGAACTAACTAGGCAAAATAGCCCACAGGGCAATCAAATGATGTCAGATCTTCCTTGCCCCTCTCACTTCAGTGTTTAAAGTCATTGCCTTGCTTAAAGATGTTGTTTAAAGAATTCCTTTTTGAAAAAGGGCTAAACTACTCTTTAACAATTTTGAAGAAGCAGTGTGTGTACTTCATTTGCTTAAGATTTCTAGTTGGAAACCCAGATACCATTGCAAATCTTTTCAAACCTTAACACTTCTGCTTGTAGAATATGTGTGTTCACGTGCATGCATTCATGTAGGGTGGTAGGTCAGGAAGGAACACAAACAACACGTGGAAAATAACTAATTAGGACAATATAAAATAGGAAGCAATTAAAGACTTCAAATTTTAGAAAACCAGTAGGTACTTGAATTATGGGTAAGAGCAACAAAGTGGAGCTGATGCATAGAGGGTTAAAATAGGAATATTGGCTTTGTTTTCTTTTATTTATTTTTATTTTAATTCCAGTATAATTAACATACCAATGTTATATTGGCTTCAGGAGAATAATATAATGATCCAACAATTCCTTACATTACTCAGTGCTCATCATGATAACTGTACTCTTAATCCCCTTCACCTATTTCACCCATCCTCCCAATAGTAACCTCCTCTCTGGTAACCATCAATTTGTTCTTTTTTTTAAAAAATTATTTTATTTTTTCAGTGTTCCAAGTGGCTTTGTTTTCAATAAGATATAAGAGGCTTGCAGGATAGGGGAGAAAACCTGCAAATGTTAATTCAAGCTCATTGCCCCTTCTTTGTTCTCCTCCTACCCTACCTCCTCATTCCATGGTGAGAAATAACGATCATGTTCCGCAGTTGGAAGATTGGGTAATGGGAAGCATGATGAGAGGAAATGGCTTTCTCAGCTAATTGTTACCAGAGGTTGAAGGGCCCATAAGTAGTGGATCCTGGAGTGCTCTCTCATACACAATTTCAAAGCAGACGCTGGCTGGTTAACTCAGCTGGTCAGAGTCATGTGTTAATGAGACCATAGTTGTGGGTTTCTTCTCTTTTGAGTCAGGTAGCTTTACTCCGTTCCCAGCTACAGACTGAACCCAGGCCATAAGTTTTTTTTTTTTAAGATTTTATTTATTTATTTGACAGAGATCACAAGTAGGCAGAGAGGCAGGTAGAGAGAGAGGAAGGGAAGCAGGCTCCCCAGTGAGCAGGACCCTGAGATCATGACCTGAGCTGAAGGCAGAGGCTTTAACCCACTGAGCCATCCAGGGCCCCCCACCCAGGCCGTAAATTTTAAATCTGTAGTAGTCTCAGTCCAAGGCCCTAACCCTTGTTATGGGTTGAGTTCCTTACCCCAGCCATAGATTGAACCCATAACCCTGGTTAGCTATTTTGGATATATGCATTATTTGTCATAAAAGGGACCAGGAAAGAAGGCAAGGATATTGTAGTGTGTCTCTATTGCTTTCTCTATTATTTCTACTAAAAACAAAAAAACCCAAACCCCCCCAAACCCCCCAACAAACCTACCATGCTAATAGGACAAGAGTGGCCTGTTTTTATATGGTAACAAATGCTACACACATGCTTTTATACTAGAAGCTACAGGACTTGAGTGAATATGAATATGAGAACTATTACTCCTAGCTCAGAGGATAGAAGCTAGGATAAAATTGATAACATCTCTTTGAAAATGTATCTGGCATTCCTTACACTTGTTAAAGGGGCAAATAACAAATATTGTCTAGTTTATCTTACTCTACTTTCTTATGTTTAAGATTCCACGGCAAATGGCCATGACAGCCGTTTGTGAAAATGGCATCTAGTATTGAAAGTCCCTTTTATTACTGAGTTATTTACCCCATGAGTGTGCCAAAGCATCTGAAACCTCGAGCATTAGAGTCACTCTTTGGGTTTTGATAGTTATAGACCCTATTTATCTGAAACTTCCCAAATATATAGATACTGGAAATTCAAATGCTTTTGGGAAAGGAGTCTATTTCTGAGTAATCAAAATAAACTATTTCCAGAATTCAAACCAGTCCAAAATTTGGTGGGTAAAGTGTACAAGAGGTTTAACTACAAATTGGACAAAAAAGATTTTAAAATGGAGTAAATCTCACTTGATAGTTAAAGAAAATTAATGCAAGTTTAAAATCTTAATTCCAACATTTTTTATTATGTTCAGTTAGCCATGTATACTGCTTCATTAGTTTTTGACATAGTGTTCTATGATTCATTAGTTACATATAACACCCAGTGCTTACTTCAAACATTTTTAAAAGCATAAGGAAAAGCTAATTTTAGATACCTAAAGGGAAGTTGTGTTAGAAGTAAGGAAAGGCAGAAGGTGACCACTTCTAACCAGTAGTTAAGGCCTAGGTGATAACTGAATTTGGCTAGAAGGTAGAGTATTTCACACATGGTGCTCAGGGATAGGTTTTTGAGCTGTTTGAGATTTTTAGTTGAGAGTCTAGCTATTATAGCATATGTTTTCAAATATTAACATTTCTGGTTTTAAGGAGGCTCACATCTATTATGGAAGCATGGAATTTGGATTGTTGGAAAAGATGGTGGGACTACAAAATGTTGTCTTCTGTATCTTCAATCTCTCTCTTCTGTTTTTAATCAGTCTCAAGTAACTTGACTCAGCATAAACAAAACAAAAACTGTCCTTCAATATTCTCATTTCTAGCCAAAATGTATCAAAAAACCAGAGTAAACTCACTATCTCCAGTCCTTCATCTAGATTTAATATTACATTTCAAATTTAACTGAGGTATAATTTACACATAATAAAATGCTTACTATTTTAGTGTACATTAATGAGTTTTGACAAATTTTTATACCTGTGATGTGTAACCATCATCACAATCATGATACAGAACACTTTGATCACCATAAAATTCAAATGCTCCTTTCCAGTCAATCCTTCGCCTTCCAGGCAATGACTTATCTGCTTTTTGTCACTATAGGTTAGTTTTTTCTAGAGTTGCATATCAATGGAATTAATGGAATGGAGCATGGCCATTTTTACATCTGACTTTGGATAAGTGTAATGTTTTTGAGATTTATCCACGTTATAGGATGTATCAGTAGATTGTTAGCTGTAGGGTTTTTTAAATAATTTTATTTTATTTTCAACATGATAAGAGTATTCTTTAATCCCCATCCCTTATTTCCCCTATCCCCCAACATATTTCCCCTCTGGTAACCATCAGTTTGTTCTCTGTAGTTTGTTTCTTGATTTGTTTCTCTCTCTCTCTCTTTCTTTCCTTTGCTTATTTGTTTTGTTTCTTAAATTCCACATATGTGTGAAATCATGTGATATTTGTCTTTCTCTGACTGGCTTATTTCATTTAGCATTATACTCTCTAGTTCCATCTATGCCATTGCAAATGGCAAGATTTCATTCTTTTTATGGCTGAATAATATTTCATTATGTATATATATATACATATATGTGTGTGTGTGTGTGTGTGTGTATACCATATATATGTCTACACATATCACCTCTTCTTTATCCATTAACCTATTGATGGACACTTGGGCTGCTTCTATAGTTTGGCTATTGTAAATAATGCTGCAACAAACATAGCAGTGCATGTACCCCTTTGAATTAGTGTTTTTGTGTTTTTTTGGATAAATACCCAATTGTGTGATTGCTGGATCATATGGTAGTTCTGTTTTTCATTTTTTGAGGACCCTCCATACTCTTTTCTACAGTGTTTGCACCAGTTTGCATTCCCACAAACAGTGCAAGAGGGTTCCTTTTTCTCTACATCCTCACAAACACTTGTTTCTTGTGTTAATGATTTTAGCCATTCTGACAGGTGTGAGGTGGTATCTCATTGTAATTTTGATTTGCATTTTCTTTTTTTTTTTTTTTAAAGATTATCTATTTATTTACTTATTTGACAGACAGAGATCACAAGTGGGCAGAGAGGCAGGCAGAGAGAGAGAGAGAGAAAGGAGGAAGCAGGCTCCCCGCTGAGCAGACAGCCCAATGCGGGGCTCGATCCCAGGACCCTGGGATCATGACCTGGGCTGAAGGCAGAGGCTTTAACCCACTGAGCCACCCAGGTGCCCCTGATTTGCATTTTCTTGATAATGAATGAAGTGGAGCATCTTTTCATGTGTCTGCTGGCCATCTGTATGTCTTCTTTGGAGAAATGTTTGTTCATGTTTCCTTCCCATTCTTAAACTGGATTATTTGGGGGGCATATTGAGTTTTATAAGTTCTTCATATATTTTAGATTCTAACACTTTATCAGATATATCATTTGTAAATATCATCTCCCATTCAGTAGGTTGTCTTTTAGTTTTGTTGATTGCTTGCTTTGCTGTGCAGAAGCTTTTTATTTTGATGTAGTCTCAAAAGTTTATTGTTGCTTTTGTTTCCCTTGCCTCAGGAGACATACATAGGAAAATGTTGCTATATTAACTGTAGGTTTTTTACATATATCTTTTATCAGGTTGAGGACGTTCCCTCATCCACCAACTTTCCTGAGAGTTATAAGAAACAGATCTTGTCAAATGTATTTTCTGCACCTTTTTAGAGGATTGTGTATTTTTATTTTTTAGTCTCTTATGGTGCTTTATTTTGATTTTCAAATATTAAATCAACCTTGCAGTACTAGATACCCCCCCTTAATCATGATGTATTGTTTCTTTTATATGTAGTTAAATTTAGGTTCTTAAATTTTGTTAAGACTATGTCTTTTCACAAGAGATGTTGGTCTGTAGATTTTTATTTTTATTTATTTATTTTTTTGGTAATGCTTGTGTCATGTTTTGGTAGTAGGAATGCTTGCCTCATAAAATGAATTGGAAAGTATTCTTTCCTCTTCAATTTTCTAGAAGTGTTTGTGTTGAATTGACATTATTTCCTATTTAAATATTTGGTAGAACTCCCCAGTGAAACCATCTGGGCCTAGAGTTTCTGGGAAGATTTTTAGCTACAAATTTAATTTCTTTAATAGATACAGGTTTATTCAGGTTATCTATTTATCCTTGAGTGGGTTTTGGTAGTTTCTGTCTTGCAAGGAATTTGCCAATTTTATGTAAGTTGTCATTTTTATTAACAAAAATTCCCCATGTTATTCTCTTAATGGCCTTTTAATATTTGTAAAATTTATACTAATGGCACCACTCTCATTTCTTATATTGGTAATTTGATTTTTCTTTTTCTCCCGATCAGCCCACCTATAGGTTTGTCATTTTTAAAAAATTTTTTAATTTTTTTATAAACATATAATGTATTTTTATCCCCGGGGGTACAGGTCTGTGAATCGCCAGGTTTACACATTTCACAGCACTCACCATAGCACATACCCTCCCCAATGTCCATAACCCCACCACCCTCTCCTGACCCTCCTCCCCCAGCAACCCTGTATGTTTTGTGAGATTAAGAGTCTCTTATGGTTTGTCTCCCTCCCGATCCCATCTTCTTTCATTTATTCTTTTCCTACCCCCCAACCCCCCCACGTTGCATCTCCATTTCCTCATATCAGGGAGATCATATGATAGTTGTCTTTCTCCAACTGACTTATTTCATTAAGCATAATACCCTCTAGTTCCAGCCACGTCATTGCAAATGGCAAGATTTCATTTCTTCTGATGGCTGCATAGTATTCCATTGTATATATATACCACACCTTCTTTACCCAAACATCTGTTGATGGACATCTACATTCTCTCCATAGTTTGGCTATTGTGGACGTTGCTGCTATAAACATTTGGGTGCACGTGCCCCTTTGGATCACTATGTTTGTATCTTTAAGGTAAATACCCAGTAGTGCAATTGCTGGGTCATAGGGTAGCTCTATTTTCAGCTTCTTGAGGAACCTCCATGCTGTTTTCCAGATGGTTGCACCAGCTTGCATTCCCACCAACATTGTAGGAGGGTTCCCCTTTCTCCACATCCTCACCAGCATGTCATTTCCTGACTTGTTAATTTTAACCATTCTGACTGGTATGAGGCGGTATCTCACTGTGATTTTGATTTGTATTTCCCTGATGCCGAGTGATGTGGAGCACTTTTTCATGTGTCTGTTGGTGTCTTCTTTGCAGAAATGTCTGTTCATGTTCTCTGCCCATTTCTTGATTGGATTATTTGTTCTTTGGGTGTTGAGTTTGCTGAGCCCTTTATAGATTTTGGATACTAGCCCTTTATCTGATATGTCGTTTGCAAATGTTTTCTCCCATTCTGTCCGTTGTCTTTGGTTTTGTTAACTGTTTCCTTTGCTGTGCAAAAACTTTTGATCTTGATGAAATCACAATAGTTCATTTTTTGCCCTTGTTTCCCTTGCCTTTGGCAATGTTCCTAGGAAGAAGTTGCTGCGGCTGAGGTCGAACAGGTTGCTGCCTGTGTTCTCCTCAAGGATTTTGATGGATTCCTTTCTCACATAGAGGTCTTTCATCCATTTTGAGCCTATTTTCATGTGTGGTGTAAGGAAGTGGTCCAATTTCATTTTTTTGCATGTGGCTGTCCAATTTTCTCAACACCATTTGTTGAAGAGGCTGTCTTTTTTCCATTGGTCATTCCTTCCTGCTTTGTTGAAGATTAGTTGACCATAGAGTTGAGGGTCTATTTCTGGGCTCTCTAATCTGTTCCATTGATCTCTGTGTCTGTTTTTGTACCAGTACCATACTGTCTTGATGATGACAGCTTTGTAATAGAGCTTGAAGTCTGGAATTGTGATGCCACCAACGTTGGCTTTCTTTTTCAATAGTCCTTTGGCTATTCGAGGTCTTTTCTGGTTCCATATAAATTTTAGGATCATTTGTTCCATTTCTTTGATAAAAAATGCTGGTATTTTGATAGGGATTGCATTAAATGTGTAGATTGCTTTAGGTAGCATAGACATTGTCACAATATTTGTTCTTCCAATCCAGGAGCATGGAACATTTTTCCATTTCTTTGTGTCTTCCTCAATTTCTTTCATGAGTACTTTATAGCTTTCTGAGTATAGATTATTTGCCTCTTTGGTTAGGTTTATTCCTAAGTATCTTATGGTTTTGGGTGCAATTGTAAATGGGATTGACTCCTTAATTTCTCTTTCTTCTGTCTTGTTGTTGGTGTAGAGAAATGCAACTGATTTCTGTATATTGTTTTTATATCCTGACACTTGACTGAATTCCTGTACAAGTTCTAACAGTTTTGTAGTGGAGCCTCTTGGGTTTTCCACATATAGTATCATATCATCTGCAAAGAGTGATAGTCTGACCTCTTCTTTGCCGATTTGGATGCCTTTAATTTGTTTTTGTTGTCTGATTGATGAGGCTAAGACTTCTAGTACTATGTTGAATAGCAGTGGTGATAACGGACATCCTTGCCATGTTCCTGACCTTAGTGGAAAAGCTTTCAGTTTTTCTCCATTGAGAATGACATTTGCAGTGGGTTTTCCATAGATGGCTTTGATAATATTGAGGTATGTACCCTCTATCCCTGCACTTTGAAGAGTTTTGATCAGGAAGGGATGCTGTAATTTGTCAAATGCTTTTTTAGCATCTATTCAGAGTATCATATGGTTCCTGTTCTTTCTTTTATTAATGTATTGTATCACATTGATGGATTTGTGGATGTTGAACCAACCTTGCAGCCCTGGAATAAATCCCACTTGGTCGTGGTGAATAATCCTTTTAATGTACTGTTGGATCCTAATGGCTAGTATTTTGGTGCAAATTTTCGCATCTGTGTTCATCAAGGATATTGGTCTGTAATTCTCTTTTTTGGTGGGATCCTTGTCTGGTTTTGGGATCAAGGTGATGCTGGCCTCATACAATGAGTTTGGAAGTTTTCCTTCCATTTCTATTTTTTGGAACAGTTTCAGGAGAATAGGAATTAATTCTTCTTTAAATGTTTGGTAGAATTCCCCTGGGAAGTTGTCTGGCCCTGTGCTTTTGTTTGTTTGGAGATTTTTGAGGACTGTTTCAATCTCCTTACTGGTTATGGGTCTGTTCAGGTTTTCTATTTCTTCCTGGTTCAGTTGTGGTAGTTTATATGTCTCTAGAAATGTATCCATTTCTTCCAGATTGTCAAATTTGTTGGCATAGAGTTGCTCATAGTATGTTCTTATAATTGTTTGTATTTCTTTGGTGTTGGTTGTGATCTCTCCTCTTTCATTCGTGATTTTATTTATTTGGGTCCTTTCTCTTTTCTTTTGGATAAGTCTGGCCAGGGGTTTATCAATCTTATTAATTCTTTCAAAGAACGAGCTCCTAGTTTTGTTGATTTGTTCTATTGGTTTTTTAGTTTGTATTTCATTGATTTCTGCTCTGATCTTTATGATTTCTCTTCTCCTGCTGGGTTTAGGCTTTCTTTGTTGTTCTCTCTCCAGCTCCTTTAGGTGTAGGGTTAGGTTGTATGTTAGAGACCTTTCTTGTTTCTTGAGAAAGGCTTGTATCACTATATATTTTCCTCTCAGGCCTGCCTTTGCTGTGTCCCACAGATTTTGAACTGTTGTGTTTTCATTATCATTTGTTTCCATGAATTTTTTCAATTCTTCTTTAATTTCCTTTTTGAGCCATTAATTCTTTAGAAGGATGCTGTTTAGTCTCCATGTATTTGAGTTCTTTCCAAACTTCCTCTTCTGATTGAGTTCTATCTTCAGAGCATTGTGCTCTGAAAATATGCAGGGAATGATCTCAGTCTTTTGATACCAGTTGAGACCTGATTTGTGACCCAGGATGTGATCTATTCTGGAGAATGTTCCATGTGGACTAGAGAAGAATGTGTATTCTGTTGCTTTGAGATGGAATGTTCTGAATATATCTGTGATGTCCATCTGGTCCAGTGTGTCATTTAAGGCCTTTATTTCCTTGTTGATCTTTTGTTTGGATGATCTGTCCATTTCAGTGAGGGGAATGTTAAAGTCTCCTACTATTACTATTATTGTTGATGTGTTTCTTTGATTTTGTTATTAATTAGTTTATATAGTTGGCTGCTCCCATGTTAGGGGCATAAATATTTAAAATTGTTAGATCTTCTTGTTGGACAGACCCTTTGACTATAATATAGTGTCCTTCCTCATCTCTTATTATAGTCTTTGGCTTAAAATCTAGTTGATCTGATATAAGGATTGCCACCCCAGCTTTCTTCTGATGTCCGTTAGCATTGTAAGTTGTTTTCCACCCCCTCACTTTAAATCTGGAGGTGTGTTTGGGTCTAAAATGAGTTTCTTATAGGCAGCGTATTGATGGGTTTTGTTTTTTTATCCATTCTGATACCCTGTGTCTTTTGATTGGGGCATTTAGCCCATTTACATTCAGGGTAACTATTGAGAGATATGAATTGAGTGCCATTGTATTGCCTCTAAGGTGACTGTTACTGTGTATTGTCTCTGTTCCTTTCTGATCTACTACTTTTAGGGTCTCTTTTAGCTTAGAGGACCCCTTTCAATATTTCCTGTAGAGCTGGTTTGGTGTTCGCAAATTCTTTTAGTTTTTGTTTGTCCTGGAAGCTTTTTATGTCTCCTTCTAATTTTAGTGGTAGCCTAGCTGGCTATAGTATTCTTGGCTGCATGTTTTTCTCATTTAGCACTCTGAATATATTATGCCATTTCTTTCTGGCCTGCCATGTCTCTGTGTATACGTCCCAGGCCAATCTGATATTTTTACCATTGTATATTACAGACTTCTTTTCCCAGGCTGCTTTCAAGATTTTCTCTTTGTCACTAAGACTTATAAATTTTACTATTAGGTGATGGGGTGTGGACCTATTCTTACTGATTTTGAGGAGGATTATCTGCACCTCCTGGATTTTGATGCTTGTTCCCTTTGCCATATTAGGGAAATTCTCTACAATAATTCTCTGCAATATACCTTCTCCTCCCCCTCTCTCTTTCTTCTTCTTCTGGAATCTCAATTATTCTAATGTTTTTTCATCTTATGGTTTCACTTATCTCTTGAATTTTCTCTTCATGGTCCAGTATTTCTTTGTCTCTCTTTTGCTCAGCTTCTTTATTCTCTGTCATTTGGTCTTCTATATCACTAATTCTTTCTTCTGCCTCATTTCTCCTAGCAGTAAGAGCCTCCATTTTTGATTGCACCTCATTAATAGCTTTTTTGATTTCAACTTGGTTAGATTTTAGTTCTTTTATTTCTCCGGGAAGGGCTTTTATTTCTCTAGACAGGGTTTCTCTAATATCTTCTATGCCTTTTTCGAGCCCAGCTAGAACCTTGAGAATTGTCATTCTGAACTCTAGGACTGACATATTACCAATGTCCATATTGATTAGGTCCCTAGCCTTTGGTGCTGCCTCTTGTTCTTTTTTTTTTTTTTGTGGTGAGTTTTTCTGCCTTGTCATTTTGTCCAGATAAGAATATATGAAGGAGCAAATAAAATACTAAAAGGGTGGCAAAGACCCCAGGAAAATGTGCTTTAACCAAACCAGTAGAGGCCCCAAATTGTGGGAGGGAGAAAGGGGATAAAAAGATGTTCAGAAAAAAAAAGCTAATAAAAGAAAATAATAAAGAAAAAACATTAAAAAAGAAAAAAATATATATATACATACATTAGACTGGTGACTAGAACAGTATCACCCACTTAATTTTGTGATTAATTTGGTCTCTTCGAAGAAACTGCCTCCCAAAATTTTAAAGAATGAAAAACATATATAAGGGTAGACACAATGAAGCATTGGAATATGCCTATAAAGATGGGAAAATTTTTTTTTAAAATTTCTAAAAAATGAGTTGATGAGGTAAGTTCGTTGGGAGAATAAAGAAAAAGAATGTGGAAAGAATTTGCTCGGGCTGGAGACTAGAACAAGCCCGGAGCTAGATTTAGGGTATATTTTGATCTATTAGGAGAAGTTGTACCCCAAATTTTTTAGAAGAAAAAACCCTATGTCTATACAAAAAATAAAGTTAGATACAATGAAGGATAAAATGTGACTATAATAATGAAAGTTCAAAAAAGATTATTATTATTTTTTTGAAAGGTATTGTTAAGATAAACTAGTTAAAAAAAACATTAAAAGAGGGAAGGGTAAAAGTTAAAAAAAATTAGTAGAAGAAAAAAATTAATTAACTGCAAGACTAAAGAATCGTGGGGAGAAAGCTGTGAATTCCATGCTTTGCTTTCTCCTCCTCTGGAATTCCGCTGTTCCCCTTGGTAAGTTAACTTGGTCTTGGCTGGATTTCTTGTTGATCTTCTTGGGGAGGGGCCTGTTGTAGTGATTCTCAAGTGTCTTTGCCTGAGGCAGAATTGCACCACCCTTACCATGGGCAGGGCTAAGTAATCCGATTGGGTTCACTTTTGGGAGCTTTTGTTCCCTTTTGTTCGCTGAATGCTTTCCATAGAGTTCCAGAGGATGGGAATGAAAATGGCAGCATCCCAGTCTCTAGCCCGGAGGAGCAGAGAGCTCAGGGCCCCCGCTCCTCAGTGCACCCTCAGAGAAAAGTGCTCAATCACTTCCATCTCCCTGGCCTCCAGCTGCGCTTGGAGAAAAGCGCTCAATCACTCCTGTCTCCCTGGCCTCTGGCCACGCTCCAAGCTCACCTAGCCTGTGACCAGTTCAAGGTAACCCTGAGTTGAGAGCTCACTCCTTGGCTCTGTCTCTATAGCCGGCTTCCCTGCTGTAATACCTGTGAACTCTGTGACACTCAGACACCCCAGATCCTTCTGTGACCCCGCTGACCCCACGTGGGCTTCACCCCGATTTAGCCTCTGGAGTGATGTCCCTCAGTGGAGCAGACTTTTAAAAGTCCTGATTTTGTGCTCCATTGCTCTGCCACTTGCCAGGAGCCGGCCCCTCCCCCCACGGACTATCTTCCCCTCGCTTTGGATTCACTTCTCCACCAGCCCTACCTTTCAGAAAGTGGTCGATTTTCTGTTTCTAGAATTGCTGCTCTTCTTCTCTTCAATCTCCATTGAATTTGTAGGTGTTCGCAATGGTTTGATAAGCTATCTAGCTGATCCCCTGCTACCTGATGTAGTCTCAACCTGCTCTTTCTCTGTCATCTTGACTCCTCCCCCAGGTTTATCATTTTTATTGGTCTTTTCAAAGAACCAGTTATTGGTTTCATTGATTTTTCTTTATTGTTTTTCTGTTTTCTATTTCATAGATGATTTACATTCTGATTTTTTTTAAAGATTTTATTTATTTGACAGACAGAGATCACAAGTAGGCAGAGAGGCAGGCAGAGAAAGAAGGGAGGAAGCAGGCTCCCTGCTGAGCAGAGAGCCCGATGCAGGGCTCGATCCCAGGACGCTGGGATCATGACCTGAGCCGAAGGCAGCGGCTTCAACCCACTGAGCCACCCAGGTGCCCCTACATTCTGATTTTTTTACAAAGATTTTATTTATTTATTTGACAGAGAGAGATCACAAGTAGGCAGAGAGGCAGGCAGAGAGAGAGAGGAGAAAGCAGGCTCCCGCCAAGCAGAGAGCCTGATGTGGGACTTGATCTCAGGACCCTGAGATCATGACCTGAGCAGAAGGCAGAGGCTTAACCCACTGAGCCACCCAGGCGCCCCATTCTGATTTTTATTATCGTCTTTATTCTGATTATTTTGGGTTACATTTGCTCTTCTTTTTCTAGTTTCATATGCAGAAGACCTTTCTTCTCTCAACTGTATTCATTTAGTGCTATAAATTCCTTCCTAAATACTCCTTTAGCTATCTTCTACAGATTTTCATATGCTATGTTTTCATCTTCATTCAATTCAAAATGCCTTGTCATTTTCCTTTTTACATTCTTGTTTAACCCATTGGTCATTCATAAGGTCATTCATAACCCATTGGTCATTCATAATCCTTGTCATTTCCCTTTTTACATTCTTGTTTAACCCATTGGACATTTCCAAATGTTAAACTAATGAGTATTGTTGACTCTCATCTTTTCATCCATTATGGGTTTACCCCACCCTCACTGCCAGGATTGTGTAGTTTCCTTACATTGGATGTGCTAATCAATACCCCACTGAGTATTCAAGGAGGACTTCCTACAGCTCTCCAGATCCAGAAACTTGCCCCATGAACTCTAACCTCCTGACCTCTCTAGACTTCTGGCTCCATCTTACCAACTCAAGGATCTGTTAAGCTAGGACTAGGTTTCCTCTCCCTGTGCTGTGGCCTAGAAGTTCTTTTCATGTAGTAAGCTGAACAATCATAGACATGGTATTCACTTCATTTATTTCCCATCTCTCAAAGATCACTGTTATTTGTTGCCTGATGCCCAATGTTTGAGAACTATTGTTCTATATATTTTGTTCTTTTTATTAGTTGTTTCAGGCAAGAGGGTATGTCCAGCCCTGTTAGCTTATCTTGTCAAGAAGTGGAAGTCCCAGCAACATTTACTTTTAAATACACTCAAATTAGGCTTTTATGCACATGATACTGAAACTACCCTGGGAGGAAAAACCAACAGCATTTTATTGACAAACTCAATGCATGATTTCCAACCTTTTATTTGGCCTTTTGGTAACACTTGACCCAGTTATACCAGTACTTTCATCTTTTTTTAAAAGAGATTTTATTTATTTATTTGACAGATAGAGATCACAAGTAGGCAGAGAGGCAGGCAGAGAGAGAGAGAGGAGGAAGCAGGCTCCCTGCTGAGCAGAGAGCCCAATATGTCTTTAACCCACTGAGCCACCCAGGCAACCCAGACCAGTACTTTCATCTTGAAATACTTTCTACCCTTAACTTTTGTGAAATTACACACTGTCCTAGTTTCTTCTCAGTCTATTTCTCAGTCTATTTCATGATCTCATTTTCTTCTAGTTGCCTCTTTAATATCAGTATTTACAAAATAATAACAAATATTAATTAAACCACTCCTAGATGCTAGGTGCAGTACAAAGTGATACAGGGACCTCAAACTCAACATACTTCAAACCAAAATCATGTTCCTTTACTTCTGGCCCTAACCTCATAATTTATTTTTTCTATGTTTCTTCTCTGAGGAAATGCCTTCCAGTGGTCCCAGCTGGAACCTTAAGAATAATCCTTGGTTTTTCTGCTCTCTGTCACCATTTGTCCTTGTCCATTTTGGCTGGTATAACAAAATGTAATAGCCTGGGTGGCTGATAAACAACAGAAACTTATTTCTCATTGTTCTGGGGACTGGAAAGTCGAAGATCAAGGCACTGGCAGTTTTGGTGTCTGGTGAGAGCTCTCTTATTGGGTCATAAATGACCATTTTTTTGCTGTATGTAACCATACATGGTAGAAGAAGGGGAGAAGTCTCTTTTGTAAAGGTTTTATAAAAGCTAAGGGTATTAATCCCATTCATGAGGGCTCCTAAGGCTGCTTTTCCAAATACCACTATAGTGGGGATTATGTTTCAACATATAAATTTTGAGGGACAAATACATATTCTGTCAGTAATATTGTGCTTCTGCTCTCACAAAATTCATGTCTTTCTCATATGCAAAATACATTCATTACATCTTAGTAACCTCCAAAGTTTTAACATTTTCCAATATCAACTTAAGAGTCTAAAGTCCAAAGTATCATCTATACATCATCCAAATTAGATATGGATGAGACTCAAGATACATTCATCCTGAGGCAAATTGTTCTCCAACTGGGACCCTCCAAGGTCAAACAAGTTATATTCTTCTAAAGTGCAATGGTAGGACAGTCATAGGAAAGATATTCCCATTCCAAAAGGGAGAAAGAAAAAAGAAATGGTAGGTCTTGAGGAAGCCCAAAATTTACCCCATCACAGCATTTATCATACTTTCATTATAATTGACTATTTAGTTGCTTGCCTTTCTAGCTTGACTCTGAACTCCTTGAAAGCAGGGACTCTTTCTTGTTCATCATTATATTGTCAATGGTGAGCATGATTTCTAGTACATAGCACATTTTAGGAACAGATTTATGAGTGGCAAATTTGACCTACATTTAATAAGAGTTCATAACTTAAATGTGTCTCAGAAGTACCCCAAAGTTGCCCTCAGATTCTCTTCTTTATTCCTGTGGGAGGTATGGAGGAAGAAGAGAGTACTTCTCTGTTGAACAATTAGTGGGGCTTCCTGGGAAAGTGAATTCTGAGCTAGATTTTGATAAACAGAAAAAAATTTTGACAAGTGATCATAGAGAAGGGTATATTCAAATTCAGGGAACAATTTGAGCAAAGCAAAAAGGAAAACCTGATTGTACATGGAATGTTTGGGGAAGAGTTAATGGTTTAATGTTATTAGAAAAAGGGTTCTATTTATATATAGAAAACCCTAAAGACACCATCAAAAAACCACTAGAACTCATAAATGAATTCAGTTAGGTCGCACGATATAAAATCGATATACAGAAATCTGTTGCATTTCTATACATTAATAATGAAACAGCAGAGAGAGAAATTAAAAAAAAAGATTCCTTTGCAATTGCACCAAAAAAAACAAAACAAAACAAACAAACAAACAAAAAAACTAGGAGTAAACTTAACCAAAGGGGTGAAAGAACTGTACTCTGAAAACTGTAAAGCACTGATCAAAGAAATTGACAAAATAACAAACAAATGGAAGGCTATTCCATGCTCATGGAATGGAAAAACAAATACTGTTTAAATGTCCACATTACCAAAGCAATCTATAGATTTAATGCAATTAAAAATTTTAATTCAATTAAAAAGTGGGCATAAGACATGAACAGACATTTCTGCAAAGAAGACACATCTAAATGGCCAACAGACACATGAAAAAGGGTTTCATATCACTCGACATCAGGGAAATACAAATCAAAACCACAGTGAGATACCACGTCACACCAGTCAGAATGGCAGAATCATCTTTCTAAAGCACAGCTGTCATCATGCCACTCTCCTCTTCACAAACTGCCACTGTCTCCATCTGCATTGCTTATAGAATAACAACTCAACTTGCTGCCTGAAGCCCTCCATAGTCTGGAGGACTGAGCCTACATTTTTAAGCACATTTTCCTCTTGCATCCTATTCTCTATATTTGAAACCTCTCCTATTCTTTCTTGCCTCTATACTTTTGTTGACATATTGCCTTCTGCTTGCAATGTATTTCTCTCCATCTCTACCTGGTAAAATTCTACCTATCCTTTAGATTGTTATGTGTGCTTTCCTCAAATATTTGGTGATTCTAGATTATGAAATTATCTTTATTGATGAGACTCTTTACTACTCCTGTTTACTACTCCGTGCCAATGAGGAGCCACAACCATTGCTCAGCTCTAATCCCACATTTCATGCCTATTACCAACAACTCTTCACTGGCATTTCCCATCACTATATCTACGAGCCATTCCTACTGCAAGCAGCCATGCAAGCATCCATTAGCAGTGGCCACACCACTGGTTCCCCCTGGTACCAACCACATTTGGCATCCTTCCTTGCTACCACATTTCCCCTATCAGGTACCCTTCACCTTCTGGACAGTTTTTGCTCATACTTTTTTTTTTAAAGGTTTATTTATTTTATTTATTTTTTTAAAATTTTTTATTTCTTTTCAGCCTAACAGTATTCATTGTTTTTTCACCATACCCAGTGCTCCATGCAATCTGTGCCCTCCCTAATACCCGCCACCTGTATTGCTCATACTTATTCCTCTGCCTAGAGTGCTTCCACCTTATCATTCTTCAGGCTCATTCTTCATCTGGATAATACCAACTCAACTTTCATTTCTCAGCTTGATCATTGGCCTCTCATAATAAGTTTGAACCTCATTTTATTTGTCTTTTATCTTTCCTTCAGACTATTGTGTTTTAATTACTTAATTAATTGCCACCATTTATTTAAGTTCTGTTATAGTACATCTGTATTTTGTTCACCACTGTACCCTTTAGGACCTAGCATAGTTTCTGGATCATAATCAGTGTTTAAACTATATTTGTTGACTGACTCACTGACTGACTTAAGTGACTGCTTATTCTTGGGCTAGTCCTTCAGACTGTTCTGGTGGTATGAATTAAATTGAACCTTGAGGTATTTCTTCTCCCCTTGTCTCCCTAGCAATTGGCCAGGGACCTGATATTCCCACTGTTCCTTACTCTTATGTCTTGAGGCTTTAAAGAGACCTGTGAAAATGCAGAAATAGTGGCCATTAATTACTACTGGCAAAAAGGACTTAGCCTAGATCAGAGGGCCCTTTGGGATGGACATTAGGCCAGTAGGTTATTATGGTAGGGGAGGATGGAGCTTGATAGAGAATTCCTACAGCATAGATTCTGTGGAGGGTGTGTGAGAGCAGTGCCTGAACACTCAGGGCAAGTATATTGATGAGCCAGGGCAGGAGTAGGGATGGGTAGAGGCAGTGATGCTATAAACGAGGTGCCATTTAGCTTTAGTTAAGGTATGTGTACATTATTTTGGTTTCTATATGGGAATTAGTTGGCAAAAATTGGGGCTTTTTTGTGGGAAATAAAAATCCTAACCTTTTATCAAATGACACTGTGATATTTATAATTAGATAATAGTAGCTGTCTCCTGAGGGGACTGTCAGTTTGCAAATGATTCTCACCAGATTATGGTGAGATCAATAGGAGCTGAATAATTAAAATTCAATACTACTATGTCTCTCTCAATAACACTGTGGAGAATGATGTATGACAGATTTAATTGAATTTGTCAGACACCATGGCTACATGCATAGATCACAGGGGATATTTTTAGAGTTATGTATTTGATTTTCTGATGAGACTCGCAATGGGCCTTTTAAACATTTGAGGTTACTCCTGAGCCCTGGACTGTTGTGCTCTGGGAGTGTTGACAAGGCCAGGGAACACTGACCTGACTGTGCCAAATGTCAGAAAAATCTAAACATAAAGTGGAATGGTGGAGGTGCCTGCTAATTGCATGGAAAAAGTTGATTTGGGGGGTAAAAGGTCCTAAAGGACCAAAAAAAACCCCAAACTAAACTCCTATTACTTAATAATTGTTTTCTCATAGCATTTTATTAGCCACCGCAGAGAGAATTCAGGAATAACTCAGGTGACTTGAGTTCTAGACCTAACTCTTAGACACACTAGATCTATGACCTCCAAATCTCTCATATACAGGATGACAGAGTGATGCCATCTTTGTGTTTTCTCCCTCACAATGTTAACAGGGACAAATAAAAAGTTTTAAAGTGCTTTGTAAACTGTGATGTACTATGAACATGTAATATGTTGCATATTATTTTTGTTAACATTACCTCCATTTGTTGATTCATCAATCCATTCATTTTCTTATCCATTTAATCATCCATCTACCATTAATTCAGTGGACTTTTACTAAGAATGAACTGTACCAAGCTCAGCACAGTCCTTGTTTTTGAGAGGCACCATGTTTGGTGAGAGAACAAACCAATATAGAGTTAAGTGGTTTAAAGTGCTACAGGTATTATGATAGAATCATGAACTGGTTGTGGGGCACAAATTAGGTCATGATGAGGACATTAGGAAAGACTTAAAATAGAAGTTTAACACGACACAAGTTTTGAGTATTGGGTAGGTTCTCACTGGGCAGATGGAGGTGCAAGAGAGAACATTTAAGGGTGAAGGGACACTATATACAAAGACACAAAAATATGAAATGTTCTAGTGCACTCTGGCAACTCCAAATAGTTTTGTGTGTTTGCAGAGCTGCATCTGGAGAAGTAGGTGGATTCGGTTCATGAAGTGCTTTGTACATCATTTAAGTGTACTGGACCTTTATGCCCAGGAAAGTGGGGAGCCACTGAGGGGCTTTGATTTAATCAAGCAAATGATATGAAGAGATTTGCACTTGAATTAGAATCCTCTGGCAGCAGGGTGGAGGGTGAATTAGAAGGGGCAGGGTAGAGGCAGTAAGACCAGTTAGAAGCTTATTGTGATAGTTCTAGGGAAAAACAATGTGGTTCTGAATTATAGGTTGAAACCCTACATGAATGATGACTTAGTCATCTCAGTGGAGATACTCATGATGGAAGAAGGGTTTTAGACAAACACGTCTTCCGTGACAACTTTTGAATTTCCCTCCAACTCTGGCTTTCTATCCACTATTCATAGTTTCAGAGACTGGCTCTATCATTCTTCATTTGTACAAGTCAGAAACTTGTCCCTTTCTAACCCTTGACATCCAATAGTGCTGATTCTACCTCCAAGGAAAACAAAATAAACAAAGTTAGTCTGAAAAAGTGTTTACAATCTTGTTTAAGTTGGTGGGAAAAGACAGGATCCATTTTTGGTGCATTAAGAGTCCTAGGGACAAACAAGTTCTTTTTGTCTGTTGAAGGTGGTGGTGGGTAGTGATTTACAAAATCCCATTTCCATACAGCTTACTTCCCTTTCTCTTACAGTATAGAGGTGGTCATGTCTCACCTATATTTATTATTTTATTTTTATAAAAATGTGTTTCTTTTTATTTGAGAGAAAGAAAGAGAAGGGGCAGAAGGAGAGGGAGAGAGAGAATCCTCAAGCAGACTTCCTGCTGAGCATGGAGCCTGATGTGGGGCTTGGTCCTAGGTGGGACCCTGGGATCATGACCTAAGCTGAAATCAAGAGGCAGACACTTAACTGACTGAGTCACCACGTACCCCTCCCTTATTTTTAAATTTGGCAGACACTTGCACTTTTAAGGACCCCTCTCTCTCTGGTTTACTGACTATTATGCTTAGGCACCAAATACCTTTTGCTCAGTATCTCATTTATGCTACCCAATTTTGTTCTTTTCACAAATGTTTATGGAGCTGGCATCATAAAAAAAAGTAGAGTAGACAGCTGTGTACAGAGTAGGATTTCACAGACTCATAAGACGTCAGAACTGGAAGGGGCCTTAGGGATTATCTTTGCCAAGGCCCTGGAAACAACATGGTCAAAAATACAAATCTCGATGAAAATCTCTCTTCTACTACTTATAAACTTTGCAGATTTACACAAGTAACATAACTGCTCAGAACTAGTGTTCCTTATCTATAGAGTAAGTATTATAATAACTGCTTGGGATGATTAAGAGAGTGATTGATAGAAACAGCCTTAAACACAGTGTCTAGCACATGGTAAGAGCTCTATAAATTGTAGTTGCTTTGATCTTCTTCCTTTCATTTTATTAATAAAATTAATAATAAAAATTAATTAATAAATTTAATAAAAAATAATTAATAAATTTAATAAAATACTGAGACTAAGAGAGAAGTGACTTTCCCATGATCATGTAGGTCAATAGAGTCCAAATTAGAACACAGGTTTTCTACTTTCTCATTCATGTTTGTATTTATACTTAGAAGCCCCCTGCTCTGGCACAGGAACAGACAGAGGGTGGGGATTGGTAAGACTTTGCGTTGCTGGCCTAGGAGATACGAACAGAGAAGAGGGACGGGAAAAAGGGCAGAGAAGCCAGTGAAAACAGCACCTTCCTCCAAATTTTGCTAAGGGCTCTAGGGCTGCTTTCATCCTAGAAAATGATGTGGTCTCATTTATCATTGATGATTTCTACTTTGAGTTTGTCTGTTGTCAGCACACAGGGCTGCTAGAGATAGGTATACACCTGATCCCTAGGGAATCTTCCTAGCAACATGTTGCACGATAGGAAGAATTAGCTGAAAGGAGCCATTAGTGTCTGGGAATAATAGAGAAATGACTGGATTCCCGAGAATTGTTAGAAAAAGATCCATGAATGAATCCTCAACAATTAATAACAGGCAGAACTTAACAGTTATTTCAGAATGAGCTGCTTTGAGGTCATTCAGATATTTTTCCGCCCCAAATTTCAAATATAATGCCATCGGGAGACTGAAATTTATTTTAAGAGCCATTATTTACAGCTCAAAACTACAACAAATGGCAATGATGTTGGATGTTTCACATTTGGATACTCCTAAGGTGGTTGCTTTCAGACATTTATCATAGGTTCTGATTATAAATATTTGCTTTCATGAATATTCTTGCACCATGGCTCAGTTCCTATTTTTCCAATACGAGCAGAGTCAGGGTTACGTCAGTAAACACAATAAAAAACACATCTTGTGTTGTTGACCATGAAGCTCTGAGGTCTAATGAGTAGGCCCTCATTAATTCACTTTGTTTGCCTACATAAGAGACTCTATTGTTATCTCTCCCTACCTTCTATCTCTCATCTTTTACTGGTGGATTATTAATTATAGTTGATAACTTGGTATCTTTCCTATAGGAAAATAACATTGCTGATTTATAGTCAATTAGAAAAGACGTGTCCTTTGAATTGTGTCTCTACTGGTGGGGCGTGGGGTTTCTCTGAATCAATCGTACTTTTGTTTGTCCTCTTAGTGTCCAGCTATAAATAACTGTCAGGTGGCCAGAGTTAGAGTTTAGCCTGTGTTTAGTGTTAGGGGCTCAGTCTGGGGCCAGGGTTAGCTAGGTACCAGAGGACAGAGTGAAAATAACTGGATCATTTACCTTTGGTGTAATGGTTAGTTCAGATTGGCTCCAATTGGTTTTTTCCTTAAAACCCAAATAGCATTTACTTATATGATCCAGCACCTACCACATTCTACTCAGAACACAACCTTGAGGAAAGAGAACTAGAATCGGAAGGTAGAGGGCAAAGGAAGAAGGAAGGGAAGGTCAGAAGCAAGTCCAGCCTAGGGTAACACATGGGTCAGCTGTTAATGTGGGATGCCTGAGGACATCAGGTCCTGTCAGATGGACTGTACAGGAAAAGAACATGAAGACTGAGGAACCTCAGAAACAAACCTTACCTACTTCACAACTTTGTCTTTCACAACTTTTATAAAACCTAGCACTTCTGCCTGGTGGGATTTTAAAAGGAGGCATTTTGGAATATCACACATGGAATGACATCTGTGATGTTTATTTTCTCCACCCTTGAAACCATGGGCTGCCTTCGGAGTGTTAACCACCTTGAGCAATCTCCTGATCCCATTGGTAGTCAGGACTTCTGCATGTGAGTATTTCAAGTCTGGTCACATAGGCTACTGTTTAACCTGGAGGTCTGAGCCTGCTGCCAGGCCTCTCACCTGGGAGAGGATGAGTCTTTCACTGGCTGCTGGATGTGATAATCAGAGAAGGTAAAAGTTCTCATAAGAAAAACCTTTTAAAGGTATTCAACTTTAGTGTCACTATAGATGTCTAGTTCAGCTTTGTAAAGAAGGCAGTTAATGCCCTTGGTTTCTGCCAGGGAACATATGCTAGAATGCAGTTTTAATGGCAGCCAGTTTAACAATACTCTGGTGAAAAATCAGGCAGTCCAAGAGGATTGTGGTTTAGGTGTGCACCAAAATAGTAGTTCCCAAAAATAACCTTAGAGTTTGTTGAACACGATACTAGGGCCTTATGTGGAGATTTTGATTCATTCCATTTAGGGTGGAGCCAGGGAAGCTGTACATTTGACAAGTGCCTTAGGTAGTTCTGATGCTATTGATGCTTGAAACTCTTGCCTTAAGAATTCATTATTTCAAATTCTTTGCATTGGGTTTGTGGTCATTCTGATGTGAGCTGAACTAAAACTTCTGTTGGAATCTGTGATGAGAGTGTCACTTTAGGAGTGCAACATTGCAAACAAGTTCAAAATAAAGGGAACAGTTTACCTGCATAGAATACTCTGATTCTGGGAGAACCAGACACATTTTCAAGTACTGTCAGATTATTGCTTTTTATACTAAAAATTACTGATCTAGGTATACTTCCGTTAAGTTTTTTTCTTTCTTTGTTGTATATTCCATAAGGGCCTCTCATATACAATGTTTTCTTTTCCAAGTTAAAGTTAATATTTTTAAAATTGTATTTGAGAGAGAAAGAGTGAGCACACCCATGGAGAGAAGTAGAAGGAGAGGGACATGCAGCCTCCATGCTGAGCACAGAGTCTGATAAGGGGCTCAATCTCAGGACCCTGAGAGCATGACCTGAGCGGAAACCAAGAGTCAGATGCTTAACCAATTGAGCCACCCAGATGCCCCTCCAAGTTTAGGTTAATATTGAATGACAGACTGGAAATATGCTTCTGGTTTAAAAAAAAAATGTGTAGTCCAGATTGACTGGGTTGACTTCCTCACAGTATAATAGAAGTACAGATCATAAAGTGAGGAGTATAAAAGGGAGATCGGCAGTTGAATTGAGGGGAAGACGGACTTCAAATAAGGGACTTTTGAGCTTCTTGATATGGAGATCTCTACTAATATCTGTCACCCCCCAGCAAAATCCTATTTTTATCAAGCTCAAAGCATTAAAAAGCGAAGAAATAGGGAAGGAGAAAAAAGGGGTGGGAATGAGAATCTAAGAAAGGGAGAACCAAAGTACTATCTATCAAGTCTGAATAAGCTTGTGAAGTCTCTTGATTTCTTTTGCTTTGGTGATGGTGACTTTGTCAACTTTCTCCAGCACTGACTCACTTTTACAGTCTAGGCATAATGAGGGGTATATAGGAAGGTTTGGAAACAGAGGAGCAGCCAGGCCCAATCCCAGAAAATCCTCCAAAGCCCATTCTTTAGCAGCATCACGATACTGTCCTTGTACCACTCTGGGTATAGTACTCTTCATATATAGTACAGTAACCCAGTTTGCTGACTATTTCCCTGTCCCTAAGCCAAAGCTCACAGGCCCAGTCAACAATTTGTTTTGCCTTTGGTAGGGGAAGTAGAACCAGTGTAGATATAATTAGCTGGCAGCTAAACTTAATTATATGAAATTGTGGTCCCAGAATAGAGAGGCCTGATTAAATACAAACTAGGGAATTGGGGGTCTCAAATAACACAAAGGTTATGGAAGGGGCAGGTTGTGGGTTATAGATGGTTGGGAAGATACCAACTTTCCTGATTCCCTTGTATCTCCACAAGCTACAAGGAATACATAGCAAAGATGGGAGATAGATGGAGTTGGGGAAAAAGCAGACTTTGGTTGTCTGTCATAAATGATGGTCATGGGTATTTTAGTCTCTTCTTTTAATGGTATAAATAATAGCACTGTTTAGGACAGTGCTTCTCAAACTAACATATGTCGGATATTGTTAAAATACAGATTCCAGTTCTGTATGTCTGGTATCAGGTCTGATATGCAGCATTCCTAGCACTGCCCATGGTATGGGTGAGGGCAAATCGGCAAGGCTTCAAGGAAGAAGTATGTCTTAAGCAGGGCATTGAATGATAAGATTAGGTTTAGATGGAGAAGAGAGGCTACACTGGTGCAGATGTACATTGTCTAATGCAGAGGAATAGGAGAGACTTATGAAATAAGGATACTGAGGATGGGGTAAGCATATATGGCCAAGAAAATGAAAAACTGATCTTTGCAGGACCGAAGTCTCGTTTGAGGAAGTAGGTGAAGATAGGAGTGGGTAGGTAAGGTGGGGGCATTGCATGGAAGAGAGTCTTGAGTGCTGGTCTGAGGAGTTTGGACTTTGTCCTGTAAGTAAACAAAGAGTCAATGAAGGATTTTGAGAGAGGAATAACACTCTGGAAGTGGTGCCTTCAAAAGAACTAATCTTAAAGTGGTTCATAGGATAGATCAAAGGGAAGAGAACCTTAGAGGAAGGTAAAAAATCAATTGCAGTAAGACAGGTGGGAGGAGATGAGCTCTGGATCAAGGTGGCAATAGCATTTGAAAAGCAAGTCATCAGACTGGGAAATAGCAGGACTCTGTGACTGATTGAAGCGCCCCCTGTGTCTTTCTGCCCCTCCTTCAAATCACCACATTCAGAAGATGTAAGAGGCTGTGGGGTCAAGTTTATTTCACTAGTGCATTTTTGAAGCTTTTGTTAAACTCCTGAAAATCATACTGTGAATTGAGATGGCTGCAGTGAACTTGCGGGAGAAATAGCCCTCTCTTGTATTGCCAGCAGGACTGAAAGGTGATGTTCTAAATGATATATAAAATTTTGAAAGGATGGAAAAATTGTTGTCTATAAGCCTTGTAAGATAGTAACTACTGCTGAAACACAAGATCATAGTCAGACCTTGGAGAAGCTAGAAGTGAAGAAGGCAATTTAGGCTCGATTTTATTTACAAGGTAGGTGTAATTGGAGACCATACTGACAAGAGCTTGGCTATAAATATAGATTTCATCCAGAAGCTATCTGAGGACAATACTTAATGTGGTGTGGGAATGAAGGGTTAAAAAAAAGAAGTCATTGTGTGTTTTGTCCTTTCCGAATTTGTGATGCCTACACCTGATAGGCCAAATGTTTTTTGCCCTCTCCAATGCCTACATTGTGTCCCCACAGCATGACAAACATCCCTTGTGTTCATTTCATTCAGAAAAGTGACATATGCCCCTATTCCTGGGCTGTGAATTCAACAAGGCATCAAAAAGCCTCTTCCCTTGTCTATTAGTCCTTCCCACCATTAATCTGCCATGAGACTTGAAATGACCCACCTTCACTCTGTGAAGGCACAGGGCCCTGTGAAAAAGTATGTTCAATTAAGAGGGATAAGTTAAGGAGAGCTTGCTTTTACTACCTCTTTAGCATAGGGAGAACCTCAAGGGTATGGGGATCTAGGGGAATAAGTTGTTATGAGGGGAAGCAGGAAAGTTCTGGGTGATGAGATAATATTGGGAAAAGTCTCCCCAGTATGCATGTAGGTGGTACTAGGAAGGTAAGGGCCACTGTTAGGTGTGGAAAGACGAAGGACTTGTGTCAACTTACAAGTGTTCCTGGATCAGCTCATAGAAGCCTGATAGCTGAGAAACAGCAATCTTGAGAAAGTCTTAAGTTTGAGGTCTGGTAAATGAGTTTTCTACTGAGGGGAAGCTGGTGATACCTGTTGTTTGAGAGGTATCTTGCCAGGCATTAGACTTTTGTGAGAAGACCATTAATTCATATCATAACTATATGTTTCAGCTGGGATGAAAAATAACCTGCTAGACCTTAATAGAAGAAATTTACTGAGACTAATATATGTGAATATAACTCCCCTAGATTCCTTTGTAGCATAAAGAAGTGGTACTAAAGGGAAATTTTTGACTGTGAACAATGTGAGAGCTCCCATTATCTGACAGATTCAGCATTTGTTATATGTTCATTGAATGAATGAATGGATGAGTGAATGAATGAACAGAATACAAATTTACTGAATCACTAAATTTAAGGCTATAAGGTCTGAGTTCAAATTTCTGTACTGCCATTTATAAGCTGTTGGACCTTTGGTAAATTTTTTTCTCTGCCTAGACCTCATTTTCTTAATATTTAAAATGAGAATAATGATACTTGCCCTGCCTCCCTCACATAGTTATGGGAAAAATAGTAGATAAAAAGAAATTTTCACTTGGAAAACTCTAAAATAGAGGTGTCCTGAGTTATCCAAGGATGGCCATTTTGGTGTTTGCTAAAATAAAGGGGTCTCTGGACCTCATTAATGGAAGGTCCCTACAGTTGGCCTCTGGCCCTAGTGTGACCTCCTACAACCTCTGTGTGACAACCTCTGTGTTGTCCAAAATTCAATTCCAAACTCCTGTGCAATCAGTGTACAAATCAGATTCCTATTCTGCCTGGCTGGCCTGCCTTCCTGGAGTGACAGAGACCACAGGAAATACTGTGGGCTTTGTATGGAATATCATGGGAACTTACCAGTCAGCAGGCTGTGCTCTTTCTTCTGTGGACACCGTCATCCCTCCAGAGATGAGAAAGTCATCTTAGGATATTTTTTCTGTATCCTCAGCTCTCTCTAAGATGACACTTTCCCAAGGGAGAGAGTGAGGGGGCAGGAGTAAGAAAAGTATAGGTCTCTCTCTTTCTCTCTCTCTTCCTCTCTCCTCACCTTGTGATTCACAAGGAGCAGTTGATTTGACTTTTAATGTTTCCCCTTTGTGTTCTTCTCCTTTCATCTGAGATCTCACTCCTCACCTTGGCCTCTGTTCAGTTGATCTCAAAGGAAGCTGCCTTACATTTCCTTTCTTGGACACATTGTGCAGAGTTCCGATTTAAATGGATGCTTTGTTCCTGGAGTTAAGGGAGAGAAAGTGGGATGATTTAAAAATCCTGCCCAGAGTCCTTGAGGAAGCAGACTGGAGTGCTGTTTGCAGAAGTCAATAGGCTTGTTGTAAGCAGGCATTGTGTGTTCTAGCACAGGCTGCTGAAACAAATCAATTTCAATTTACTTGTCTAGCAAAAGGAGCCATTATTTGGAACTGAATGGTCAGAGCTCCCATAATATATTGTGAAAACTTATTGTAGTTTTTACTGAGAGCTAGTATGATGAAATTATTTGTTTAGAAGCAGAGTGTGGATGTTTATAGAATATAAATTCTGGAGTTATTGATTAAGGGCAGTTGACGAATGAGCCACATTTCTTTTCCAAATGTGAAGGCTGGGTGATATTCATCCGACATTGATATCAGAGTTCACTGCTGTCTGGAAAGCTGACAGGATCCTTATTGTGACAACAAACACAATTAACAGCAGAGGAGAGTGTTTTCTAGGTAGGGAGATACAATAGTTAAGGCTGAAGTTCATTCACCTTTAAAGAGCAAGTTGGCTCATAAATTTGGCTTCCTTACATTTTCCCTTACAAGAATGTCTGTCTCTGCCTCTATATTTTACGTTAGCTATACAGCTTCGTGTATTACCAGTAAATTGTTGAAACTTCCTGTAGGAGTAACATCTAAGACTTGAGTCACTAAAGTTTTATGTTTCCCTTTTTGCAGAGTTTACATTGAAAACAGCAACAACCAAAAAGGTATTAGGTTTGAGATATGATTAGTACCTCTCCTCCAAATTGGCTGATGATATATATATTTTTTATTTATCATGTTTTTTTTCTATGCATTGTAACTTCTGATGATTGGTCTTTTGGGAAATGGTTACAATTTTTGCTGTATAGATTATGGCTTTCTGTTGAAGGTCTTTCTACTTCTTCCATGAATGTAAGTTTTCATGATTTCTACAAAGGTCAGATACTTTTACTTATTACCATCATTGAGGTCTAGCAGAACTTTGGAACCTGTTTAGTTGACTTAGTTGGGTAGGACATTGGGCTGCAGAGTAATAACTGATGAAAATTTAATACAAAACTCTTAGGGTCTAGCAGTAACCTAGAAGTTGTTCTTTTCTTACTTGTGGAATCCTGCTTGTACTTGCCTTTCTTAAGCAGTGGTCCCCATTCTAGCTCCCATACTAACTAGACCACATACTAACTCTTCACCTTGAATGCCTTATCAATAGTACTTACACAGAGCTTGAATTTAGTGGGTAATCACTAAATGTTTATTAAATGAATGAATGGAAGGATGCCTCAAGGGTACAGAAGTAGACAATTTAATATACCAAATCAAACTAATGTAATAATGGAATAGTTATGGCTTTGTATGCTCTTTTTCTCGGGTATATTATTGATATTTAACAGAGACTTACATGGTGGGAGCTTCAGATATCATCCAAGGTATGGAAATAGCCTAATTGTCCATCTACAGAAGAATGAATGAAGAAAATGATATCTATCTATCTATCATCTATACATACACATAAAATGGAATGTTTTTGTTTAAATTCAATTATCCAACATGTAGTACACCATTCATTTCAGATGTAGTGTTCAGTAATTCATCAGTTGCATGTAACAATCAGTGTTCATGACATCATGTGCCCTCCTTCATGCCCATCACCCAATTACCCCATCCTCCCACCCATCTTCCCTCCAGCAACCCTCAGTTTGTTTCCTATAGTTAGAGTCTGTCACGGTTTTTCTCCTCTCTGTTTCTTTCCATTCCTTTTTTCCTCCCTTCCCCTATGATCCTCTGTGCTGTTTCTTATATTCTACATGTGAGTGAAACCATATGAAAACTGTCTTTTTCTGATTGACTTATTTCACTCAGCATAATACCTCCAGTTCTATCCACATTGATGTAAATGGTAAGTATTCATCCTTTCTGATGGCTGAGTAATATTCCAGTTCTACATCTTCTTTATCCATTCATATGTCAATGGACATCTTGGCTTGTTCTAGTTTGGCTATTGTGGACAATTGTGGACATTGTTGCTATAAACATTGGGGTGCATATGCACCTTCGGATCATTAATTTTTTATCTTTGGGGTAAATAAGTAGAAGTGTAATTGCTGAGTCATAAGGTAGCTCTATTTTTACCTTCTGTTTTCCAGAGTGGTTGTACCAGTTTGCATTCCCACCAACAGTGTAAGACAATTCCTCTTTTTCCACATCCTCACCAACATTTGTTGTTTTCTGCCTTGTTAATTGTAGCTATTCTGTCTGGTGTGAGGTGGTATCTCATTGTCGTTTTGATTTGTATTTCCCTGATGCTGAGTGATGTGGAGCATTGAGCATTTTTTCATGTGTCTATTGGCCATTTGTGTGTCTTCTACGTGGAAATATCTGTTTATGTCTTCTGCCCATTCATTGACTGGATTATTATTTTTTGGGTGTTGAGTTTGATAAGTTATTTATAAATCTTTCATATTAGCCATTTATCTGATATGTCATTTGCAAATATCTTCTCCCATTCCATAGATTGTCTTTTAGTTTTATTGATTGTTTCCTTTGCTGTGCAGAAGTTTTTTATCTTGATGAAGTCCCAATAGTTTATTTTTGCTTTTGTTTCCCTTGTCTTTAGTGACGTGTCTTGCAAAAAGTTGCTGTAGCCAAAGTCCGAGAAGTTACTGCCTCTGTACTCCTTTAGGGTTTTGATGGATTCCTGTTTCACATTTAGGTCTTTCATCTGTATTGAGTTTATCTTTGTGTATGGTGTAAAAGAATGGTCCAATTTCATTCTTTTGCATGTTGCTGTCGAATTTTCTCAGCACAATTTCTTGAAGAAACCATCTTTTTTAAAAGGTTCTTAAAATTTATTTCACAGAGAGTGGGTACAAGTAGGCAGAGTGATAGGCAGAGGGAGAGGGCAAGCAGACTCCCACTGAGCAGGGAGCCTGACATGGGACTTGATCCCAGGACTCTGGAATCATGACCTGAGCTGAAGGTAGCCACTTAACTGACTGAACCACCCAGGCACCTTTTTAAAAAAATATATTTTATTTATTTATTTGAGAGAGAGAGAATGAGAGAGAGAGAACACAAGAGGGGGGCAGGGTCAGAGGGAGAAGCAGACTCCCCACCAAGCAGGGAGCCCGATGTGGGACTCGATCATGGGACTCCAGGATTATGACCTGAGCTGAAGGCAGTCACCCAACCAACTGAGCCACCCAGGTGCCTGAGACTGTCTCTTTTCCATTGGATAGTCTTTCCTGCTTTATTGAAGATTAGTTGACCATAGAGTTGAGGGGCCATTTCTGGAGACTCTATTTTGTTCCATTGATCCATGTGTCTGTTTTTGTGCTAGTACCATGCTGTCCTGATGATCACAGCTTTGAAATATAGCTTGAAGTCAGGCATTGTGATGTCCCCAGCTTTGGTTTTCTTTTTCAACATTACTTTGGCTATTCAGGGTTTTTTTTCTGAAATATTTTAATATTTTAACAATATTTATTCTTCCAGTCCATGAGCATGGAATGTTTTCCCATTTCTTTGTATCTTCCTCAATTTCTGTGTTCTGTAGTTTCTAGAGTATAGGTCCGTTACCTCTTTTGTTAGGTTTATTCCTAAGTATTTTATGGTTTTTGGTACAATTATAAATGAGATCAATTTTGTAATTTCTCTTTTTATAGTCTCGTTGTTAGTGTATAGAATGCAACTAATTTCTGTGCATTGATTTTATATCCTTCCACATTGCTGAATTCCTGTATGAGTTCTAGCAATTTTAGAGTGGAGTCTTTTGGGCTTTCCACATTAAGTACCATGTCATCTGCAAAGAGTGAGAGTTTGACTTCTTTGCCAATTTGAATGCCTTTTAGTTCTTTTTTTTTTTTCTGATCACTGAGTCTAGGACTTTTAGTACTATGTTGAACAATAGTGGTGAGGGTGGGCATCTCTGTAGTGTTCCTGACCTTAGGGGACAAGCTCTCAGTTTTTCCCCATTGAGAATGATATTTGCTATGGGCTTTTTGTAGATAGCTTTTATGATATTGAGGTATGTTCCCACTATCCCTATACTGTGAAGAGTTTTAATCAAGAAAGGATCCTGTATTTTGTCAAATGCTCTTTTCTGCATCATTTGGGAGGACAATATGGTTTTTGTCCTTTATTTATTTTATTGTCCTTCATTTTTATTAATGTGATGTATCACATTGATTTGTGAATGTTGAACAACTGTTGCAACATAAGAATAAATTCCACTGGGTCATGGTGGATAGTTATTTTAATGTACTGTTGGATTCTACTGGCTAGTATCTTGGTGAGAATTTTGGCCTCCATGTTCATCAGGGTATTTGTCTGTAATTCTCCTTTTTGATGGAGTCTTTGGTTTTGGGATCAAGGTAATGCTGGCCTCAGAAGGAGTTTGCAAGTTTTCCTTCCATTTCAATTTTTTTGAAACAGCTTCAGAAGAATAGGTCTTCTTTAAATATTTGGTAGAATTCTGCTGGGAAGCCATTTGCCCCTGGACTCTTATTTGTTGGGAGATTTCGATTACTGCTTCAGTTTCTTTGCTGGTTGTGGTCCGTTCAGGTTTTCTATTTCTTCCTATTTCAGTTTTGGTAGTTCAAAATTTCTTGGAATGCATCCACTTCTTCCAGATTGCCTAATTCGTTGGCATTTGGTTGCTCATAATATGTTCTTATAATTGTTTGTATTTTCTAGGTGTTGGTAATGATCTCTCCTCGTTCACTCATGATTTTATTAATTTGGGTCCTTTCCCTTTTCTTTTTGATAAGTCTGGTATGGGCCCATCAATGGTATCAATTATTTCAAAGAACCAGCTTCTAGTTTCATTGGTCTGTCTACTTTTTGTTGTTGTTGTTGTTGTTTTGTTTTGTTTTGTTTTCCATTTCATTCATTTCTGCTCTGATCTTTATTATTTCTCTTCTCCTGCTTGGTTTTTTATTTGCTGTTCTTTCTCCAGATTCTTTAGGTGTAAGATTAGCTTGTGTACTTGAGACTTTTCTAATTTTTTGAGAAAGGCCTTTACTGCTTTGTACTTCCCTCTTAGGACTGCCTTTGCTGCATTCCAAAAGTCTTCAACTGTCATGTTTTCATTTTCATTTTCATTTGTTTCCATGAATTTTTAAAGTATCTTTAATTTTCTAGTTGACCCATTCATTCTTTAGTAGGATGCTCTTTAACCTCCAAGTGTTTGAGTTCCTTCTAAATTTCCTCTTATGATTGAGTTCAAGTTTCAAAGCATTGTGGTCTGAAAATATGCAGGGAATAATCCCAGTCTTTTGGTACTGGACAAGACCTGATTTGTGACCCAGTATGTGATCTATTCTGGAGAATGTTCCATGTGCACTTGAGAAGAATGTGTATTCTGTTGTTCTAGGATAGAATGCTTTGTATATATCTGTGAAGTCCATCTGGTCCAGTGTGTCATTCAAAGCCTTTGTTTCCTTGTTGATCTTCTGCTTACATGATCTGTCCATTGCTGTAAGTGGGGTGTTAATGTCCCCTACTCTTATCATATTATTATTAATATGTTTCTTTAATTTTGTTATTAATTGGTTTATGTAATTGGCTGCTCCTAAGTTAGGAGCATAAATTTTTATAATTGTTAAATCTTCTTGTTGGATAGACCCTTTAAGTATGATAGTGTCCTTCTTCATCCCTTACTACAGTCTTTGGCTTAAAATCTAATTTTTCTGAAATAAGGATTGCTACCCCAGCTTTCTTTTAATATCTGTTAGCATGATAAATTGTTCTCCATCCCCTCACTTTCAGTCTGGAGGTTTCTTTAGATATAAAATGAGTCTCTTGTAGACAATATATAGTGGGGTCTTGCTTTTTTATCCAATCTGATACCCTATGTTTTTTGATTGGAGCATGTAGCTTATTTACATTCAAGGTAACTATTGAAAGATACAGATTTATTGCTGTTGTACTACCTGTAAAGTCTCTGTTTCTGTTTATTTTCTCTGTTTTTTTTTTCTGGTCTATGTTACTTTTGGGCTCTCTATTTGCTGACAGGATCCTCTTTAATATTTCTTACAGGGCTCGCTTAGTGATCACAAATTCTGTTAGTTTCTGTTTATCCTGGAAGCTTTTTAACTCTCCTTCCTTTCTAAATGATAGCCTTGCTGGATAAATCATTCATGGCTGCATGTTTTTCTCTTTTAGTACCCTGAATATATCATGCCAGCCTTTTCTGACCTGCCAGGTTTCTGTGTATAGGTCTGCTGCCAGTCTAATGTTCTTAACCTTGTATGTTAAGGATCTCTTATCTTGAGCTGTTTTCAGGATTCTCCCTTTATCTCTGAAATTTGCAAGGTTCACTATTATATGTCAGGGTGTTGATTTATTTTTATTGATTTTGAGAGGGGTTCTCTGTACCACCTGGACTTGAATGCCTGTTTCCTTTCCCAGATTAGGGAAGTTCTGATCTATGACTTGTTCAAGTATACCTTCTGTTCCTTTCTTTGTCTCTTTCTTCTTTGGGATCCCAATAATTCTAATACTGTTTCACTTTATGGTATTACTGATTTCTTAAAGCCTCCACTCATGACCCATTAGTTGTTTTTCTCTTTTCCTCAGATTCCTTCCTTTCCACATTTTATCTTCTATGTCACTGACTCTCTTCTGCCTCTTTTACCCTAGCTGTGAGAGCATGAATTTTAGACTGCATCTCAGTTAAAGCATTTTAAATTTCACCCTGATTAGATTTTATATCTGCACTAAGAGATTCTCCAGTATCTTTTATGCTTTTTTCAAACCAAGCTCGTAACTTTATAATCATTATTATGAATTCTATTTCTGACATTTTACTTATATCCATATTGATTAGATTTATGGCACAGAGTATTACCTCTGGGTTTTTCTTTTGCTGTGAATTTCTCCTTCTAGTCATTTTTTTTCCAGAGAAGAATAGATAACAAGTGCATAAAATCAAAAATATCAACCACAACCTCTGTGAAATATATAATAGATAAATCTGAAGAGGTCAGAAACCAAAAAAGAAAAGGAAAAAAAAGGGGTGGAAGAGAATACACAATCTCGTAAGTGGACAGAACAGGGTAATCCACTTGGTCCTGGGGGTATTTTGGTTTGTTTGTTAGCAGACAGTAATTTCCAAAATGTTGAAGAAAGAAATATTTCTTTCTTTTTACAAGATTTTATTTGTTTATTTGACACAGAGAGAGAGATCACAAGCAGGCAGAGGCAGGCAGAGAGAGAAGAGGAGGAAGCAGGCTCCCTGCTGAGCAGAGAGCCGATGTGGGGCTCGATCCCAGGACCCTGAGATCATGACCTGAGCCGAAGGCAGAGGCTTTAACCCACTGAGCCACCCAGGTGCCCCGAAAGAAATCTTTCTTTCTTTGTTTCTTTTCCATATCTACATATAGATATAGATATCTATATCTATCTGTCTAAATATTGTGTACAGTGAAAGAAAGGCAATAATGAAGAATATATCTATAAAATTGTATGAGGCACCTATGTGGCTCAATCAGTTAAGTATCTGCCTTCAGCTCAGCTCATGATCCCAGGTCCTTGGGATCAAGCCCCACATCAGGCTCCAGCTGAGCCTGCTTCTCCCTCCCTTCCTCACTCATGCTCTCTCTTGTTATCTCTCAAATAAATAAATTCTTTAAATAATGTAAATGTAAGAATGAAATTATTTTTAAATTTTATTTATTTATTTGTCAGAGAGAGAGTGGGAGAGAGAGTGAGCGAGCATAGGCAGAGGCAGAGGGAGAAGCAGGCTCCCCGCCAAGCAAGGAGCCCGATGTGGGACTCAATCCCAGGACGCTGGGATCATGACCTGAGCCGAAGGCAACTGCTTAACCAACTGAGCCACACAGGCGTCCCTAAGAATGAAAATTTAAAAAAACTTAAAAACAGTTGCTAAAATGAGAAACTAGTTAAAAAGGAAAAAGAATGAAATTTCTTTATTGAAAGACTAAAGTGTCATGAGAAAAATCCTCAAATTCTATATAGTATTTTCCCTTAGTGCAGGAGTTTTACAGTTCTGAGTTATCCATAAACTTTGTATTTGACTGATGGTCCTCCTGGCCTTCTGGGAGAAGGGTCTGCTCCACTGATTCTCAGCTGTCTTTCCCTGGATGGAGTTGCACCACCCTAGCCGGGGGACTGGGCTTAGTGTAAGCTGCTTTGGGTTGCTCTGTGTGGCTTTTGTTCCCTGAAGACTTTCTGCACTGCTTGCAAATGTGGTTGCTTCTCTTTTCTTTTATTTCTTTTCTTTTCAACATATAGTGTATTATTTGCTTCAGAGTATGGGTCTGTGAATTATTAGCCTTACACTATTCACAGCACTCACCATAACACATATCCTCCCCAATGTCCATAACCCTGCCACCCCATCCCTTGCCCCTCCTCAGCAACACTCAGTTTGTTTTCTGAGATTAAGAGTCTCTTATGGTTTGTCTCCCTCCTTAGTCCCATCTTGTTTCATTTTTTCCCTCCCTGCCCCCCACAACCCCCCACCCTGCTGCTCAAATTCCTCATATCAGAGAGATCATATGATAATTGTCCTTCTCGGATTGACTTATTTCACTTAGCATAATATGTGGTTGCTTTTCTATTTGTAAAATTCAAGCAATTCTTTTCTTAGATCTCAGGTTGAATTTACAAGTGTTGGGAATGATTTGATAGATATCTAATCGAAATCAAAAAAGACCAGATGAAATGAGATCCCCTACTCTTCCACAACCTCCCTTAGCTCTCCTCCATATAATGGAATATTATTCAACCAAAAAAAAAGATAAAAATAGTGATTTCCTGCCATTCATGACCACATGGATAGACCTTGAGGGCATTATCCTAAATGAAATGAATCAGATAGAGACAAATGCTGCAAGTTCTCACTTACACATGGAATCTGAAAAAGCCAAACTTGTAAAAGTAAAGTGGTGATTGCCAGAAGCTGGGGAGTGGGGCAAATGGTGAGATATTGGTCAAAGGGTACAAACTTCCACTTATAAAATGAATAATTTCTGGCAATCTAATGTATAGTATAGTGACTATCATTAAGAATATTGTATTTTATAATTGAAAGTTGCTAAGAGTAGAGCTTAAATGTTCTCACTGCAGGAAAAAAGTAATTATGTGAAGTAATGGAAGTGTTCACTAACCTTATTGGGGTTATCATTTTGCAACGTATCTGTGTATTTTTGTACACCTTAAACTTGCATATGCTATATATTGATGATATCTCAATCAACCCGGGGAAAAAACTGGATTTCATGACATATAGATAGAATTATCAGTAGTTTGACTACTTTTCATTTTAGTTGCTTGTAATATTGTCAAATAAGGCCAGCAGATGTTCTTGTGGGTGCAGAGTAACCAGCATAATGGGAAATTCATTTCTGCTTCTTTGAAGTCACAGCAGGTGATGCATACCAGTGAATCCTGAACATTTACCTCGGACCCTTATTTACTTCTTAAATAGCTAGTCAGGAGATTGATTGTGGTTGTCTGGTTTGAATCTTGTTTGGGTTATTTAATGTGAATAGAAATACTCCTATATTTATCAGAGCCTTACTTGTAGTTACAACATTTTATTTTTCAGAAACATCTACAGTCTCTATTTCAGTAAAACTCCCTATCTCCTGACCTGTCTTTCTTAGTGCATTTCTTTTGACTTATTATCTGGACCATTCTTTTGCCACTTACTCAGTTGCCTTTTGACCTCTCATATATTCCCTTCTTTTGAGATTATTTAACATTGTTTTTGGTGGGTTTTGTTTCCCTCAACTCTAGTAAATCTTCCTTGAGGGCTGAGACTGTGTCATTTCTTGTTAACCCCTGTGGGCAATAATATCTGTTGAATTAGTATTGCATCTTATTAAAATCATTACAGTGTTTTATGTTAGTATTTCAAGGAGTAATATTGCCTTTAACATGGATTTAATATGCACAAAGTAATAATGGTCATTAATTGATCCTTACTATGTATCATTCTAGAAACTTTGCACGTGTTGTCTTCTTTATAATCCTTGAAATGATTCCATGAGGCAATGTTTTTAGTTTTGATATTTTGTAGATAAAGAAACTAAGGTTCAGAGATATTAAGTCATTTGTCCAACATAGCCCAGCTAGTAAGTGATGAACTTGGGAACTCAGTTTTGTATGACATGAAAGCTCATGATAAACTCTTCCTCATACTAGCTTTTCATGAATTCCTCCATAAACTGTTAAGACAACCTCCCTACCCACTTACTCATAATCCAATCCTTTTACCTTCTCCATTTACTCTGCATTGGAAGAATCCTTCAGCTTCTACTATGGTGAACACACCTTTCCAGGAACCACAATCTATCCCACAGCTGCATAATGACAATAACAATGAAGTAAGAGGCCAAAGAAAGAAGACAGGCCCCAAATAAATATAGAATATGTGCACCTGTTTATTTCCTTCTATGGAACTATCAAGATCCAGAAGGTTAACACAATAAAATATTGGGTATTGAGAGTGGCAATTTAGAAGTCATCACAAGTCTCTTATAGATAATAGGTCTCATAAATAATGATAACAAAGTTGAATTTTCCTAACTGGAAAACTCTTCATGAGTGTTCAGTGTTGAAGGGAATGGGGATGGGTACCCTGGCAGAAAGGTTACTGTCAAAAAGACTGTATAACATGTATCATTTGCTTCTTCTGGAAACAATCAATTCTGGAATTGTATTTAATAGTATGTATGTTTTTATCAGCTTTATTGAGATACAATTTATAATTTATCTATTTACTGAGTATGGTTCCATGTTTTTCAGTATATTCACAGGGTTATGCAAACATCATCATAATCTACCTTTAGAGAACACTTTTATCCTCCCCAAAATAGACCCTGTGCCCCTTAGGGTCACTATTCTCCCATAGACTCTGCCTCTAAACCCTAGGCAATTACTAATCTACTTCTATCTCTTTAGATTTACCTATTCTAGACATTTCGTATAGAAATAATTATACAATATGTGACCTTTTGTCATTAGCCTTTTTCACTTGTCATATTTTCAAGGTTCATCTGGGTTAGAGATTATATCATACTACATTCCTTTTTATATATGAATAATATTCAATTATATGGATATACTGCATTTTATATATCTGCTCATCAGTTGATGAACATTTATGTTTTTTTCTATTACTTTGGCTATTATGAAAAATAATGACTATGAATATTTGTATACAAGCTTTGGTGTTGATGTATGTTTTCATTTCTCTTGGGTATATGCCTAGGAGTGAAATTGGTGAGTCACTGGGTAACTCTGTGTTTAACATTTTGAGGTACTGCCAAACTGTTTTCTAAGAAACATCATTTTACATTATAACCAGCAGTGGATGTGGGTTCTGCCAAACTGTTTTCCAAGCAGCAACATTATTTTACATTATAACCAGCAGTGGATATGGGTTCCAGTTTCCACACTGTCACCAAAATTTATCATCTGCCTTTTTGCTTTTAGTTACACCAGTAAATGGTAAGTAGTATTTCATTATGGTTTTGATTTTCATTTCTCAATGACTAATGATGTTGTTGAGGACTGAATGTGCCCCCCCCCAACCCCAGTTCATATGTTGAAGCCATAGCCTCTAACATTATGGTATTCAGAAATGCAGACTTTTGGAGGTAGTTAGGGTTTCAATGAGATCATGAGGTTGTGGCCCTCATGATGGGTTTAATGCCCTCATAAGAAAAGGCACCAGAGATTAAATAAATAAATAAATAAATAAATAAAATTAAAAAAAAAAAAAAAGAAAAGGCACCAGAGAGCTTTCTGTCTCTCTACATGCATGTCTATGCACTTAGGAAAGGACATGTGAGAAAACAATGAAAAGGTGGCCATCTGCAAACCAGGAAGAGAGCTCTTACCAGAATCTGACCATGTTGGCATCTTGATCTTGGACTTCCTAACCTCCAGAACTATGAGAAATAAAATTCTGTTGTTTAAGCCACCCAATCTATGGTACTTTATGGCAGCCTAAGCTAACTAAGACAAATATTGAGCATCTTTTCATGTGCTTTTGGACCATTTGTGTGTTTTCTTTAGAGATATACCTGTTCACATAATTTGTCCCTTTCTAAATTGTTTTTTTTTATTGTTGAGTTATACTAATGCTTTATATATTTTGTACACAAGTCCATTATTAGTTATGTAATTTGCAGATATCTTCTTCCATTCTGTGAGTTGTCTTTGAATTATCTTGATAATGTCCTTTGAGGCACAAAATTTTTAACTCTGATAAAGTACAATTTATTAATTTTTGTTGTTGCTTATGTTTTTAGTGTCATATCTAAGATTCCATTGTCAAATCCAGGGCAATTAAGGTTATTCCCTAATGCTTACTATGAGAGTTTTATGAAATTTGTCTTTTATTCAGCTCGTTGATCATTTTGAATTAATTTCTGCATATAGTGCAAAGTGGTGGTCCACCTTCATTTTTTTGTATGTTGCTATCTAGCTGTCCCAGCACTATTGTTGAAGTGATTATCTTTTGCCCATTGTATTACCTTGGCATGCTTGGATAAAATTAGCTATAAATGTAAGGTTTATTTCTGGGTTATCGTCTGTTTCATTGATCAATGTCTATCCTTTCCAGTACCATACTTTTTAAAAATAGCTTTATTGATGTATAATTGATATATAAAGAACTGTACATATTTAATGTGTACAATTTGATGAGTTTGGATATATGCACACACATGTTATACCATCACCACAATGTGATAGACATATCCAACTCTTCCTAGAGTTTTCTTGTTTCATGTATGTGTGTAGTAAGAACACTTAATGTGAGATCTACCCTCTTAACAAAGTTTTAAGCACATAATTCCTTAATATTAATTATAAGAACTATGTTGTATAACAAATCTCTAGAATTTATTCATCTACCATAATGGGATATTTATACCTATTGAATAACAACTCCTCATCATTCTCAGTCCCAACCCCTGGCAACCACTATTGTATTCTCTGTCTCTATGATTTTGGCTATTTTAGATACTTCATATACATGGAATCAAGCAATATTTTTCCTTCTATGGCTTATTTAACTTAGCATAGTTTCTTCAAGGTTCATCCATGTTGTTGCAAATGGCAAATTCCCTCCTTTTTATGGCTGAATAATATTCCATTGCATGTATATAACATATTTTCTTTATTCATTTGTCTGTTGATGAACACCTGAGATGTTTCCATATCTTAGCTATTGTAAAACACTAAAATGAACATGGTACTGCAGATTTTCTCTTCAAGATACTGATTCCTTTGGATATATACCGAGAAGTGGAATTGAGTCAAGTTTTGTATATGGCATAATGTTGGGATCCAATTTCATTTTTTTCCATGTGAATATCCAGTTTTTGCAACATCATTTATTGAACAAACTATCCTTTCCTCCTTGAGTATTATTGGCTTCCTTGTCAAATACTAGGCTATCATTTCCCTATTGTGTGTTCTTGGCACCCTTGTCAAAGATCACTTGACTCTGTATGTGTTGGTTTATTTCTAAGATCTCTATTATGTTCCTTTGGTTTATATGTCTTTATGTCAGTAAAATGTTCTTTTAATTATCATAACTTTGTAATATATTTTGAAATCAGGAGTATGATGCCTCAGGCTTTGTTCTTCTTTCTCAAGATCACTTTGGCTATTCTGGACCTTGTGTTTTCACATGCATTTTAGGATTTAAAAAAATTATAAAAAATACCCCTGGGCTTCTGATGGCAATAATATTGAATTGGAATTGCTTTCGGTAGTGTGGACATTTAGAAAACATTTAACTTTCCATTTAATGAGCATGAGATGTCTTTTTACTTATTTGTGTCATCTTTAATTTCTTCCCTCAATATTTTTCAGTTTTTAGTGTACAGATCGTTTACCTGCTTGGTCAAGTTTTTTTGTTTTTTAAAATAAATATTTTATTCTATTTGATGCTTTTATAAATTGGATTGTTTTCTTAGTTTTTGAATGGTTTGATGCTAATGTATAATAACTTAATTTTTATATATTGATTTTGTATCCTGAAACTTTACTGAATTTGTCTGCGAGTTCTAAGAATGTTTTTTTTTTTTTTTGCATTCTTTATGGTTCTGTACGAATAGGATCATGTCATCTGAAAATAGATAGTTCTATTTCTTTTTTTCCAATTTGGATTATTTTTATTTATTTTTTCTTATCTATATGTTTTTTTTAAAGATTTTATTTATTTATTTGACAGACAGAGATCACAAGTAGGCGGAGAGGCAGGCAGAGAGAGGAGGAAGCAGGCCCCCTGCTGAGCAGAGAGCCCAATGTGGGGCTCGATCCCAGGACCCTGAGATCATGACCTGAGCCGAAGGCAGAGGCTTTAACCCACTGAGCCACCCAGGTGCCCCTATTTTTTCTTATCTATATGTTTTGGCTTGAACCTTTAGTTATGTGTTGGCTAGAATGGCAAAAGTAGCCATTCTTGTATTTTCCCTGATTTTAGGAGAAAGATATTCAGTTTGTCATTACTTTATATTAGCTATGCATTTTGTATAGACCCTCTTTATCAGTTTGGGGCAATCAATCCCTTCTATTTTTGTTTGATTATTGTTTCTCTCATGAAGTGGTATTGGACTTGTGAAATAATTTTCTGCATCTGTTGAAGTGATCATGTGGATTTTGTCTGTTATTCTATTAATGTGGTATATTACATAGGTTTTCATATGTTAAGTAAAACTTGCATTCCTGGGTTAAATTTTATTTGAGCATGATGTATAATCCTTTTTATATGTTACTGGATTTGCTTTTCTTGTATTTTTTGGGGGATTTTTGGGTCCATATAAGTTAGGATATTGGTTTGTACTCCCTTAATCTTGTGATGCTTTGGTGGTTTTGGTAAAGGATAATGCTGGCTCCATTGAATTAGTTTGGACAAATTCTCTTCTGTTTTTGTTGTTGTTGTTTGTTTTTTTGGAAGAACCTGTGAAAGACTGGTATTGATTCTTCTTTGAACGTTGGATAGTCCTAGTGAATTCATCTGGGCCTGGGCTTTTCTTTGTGGGAAATTTTTTAAAAATGTTATTTCAGTTGCTTCACTTGTTATGAGTCTATTCAGATTTTCTATTTATTATTAAGTTTCAGTGGTTCATATCTTTCTAGAAATTTATCAGATTCATGTAGGTTACCTAATTTGTTGATACACAGTTCATAGCATTCTTTTATAATCCTTTTTATTTCTGTAACATCAGTAGTAATTTCCCTCTTTTATCTTTCATTTTAGTAATTTTCTCTTTTATCTCAAAAGTACTTTTTGAATAATGGAAATTGGATATTTTATTGAATCAGTGAAGAAAGATATTCACTTATAATAACATTTATTTTAGTTATAATTAGGGTTGACCTTTGTGGATATTCATTATGATACAATATAGCATAGTTTATGTAGGCTTTTAAAGGTGAAGACCAAAGTATTCTTGCCTTTCTTTCCTGATTATCTAAGGTCATGTGTGTAATCTAGGTGCTCCTTGGTTGTTTGGTCAAGTTTACAGATCCCCTTATGGTTATAAAATATTTCCATTTATTTAGGAGCAGTTAGGAAATAAGGGACCTGGTACCTGCATTTGGGGGCAGAATAATTAGAAAGAAGATCATTTCAGAGGCTGTAGTCACTATCATTTATTATTTCCATTTCACAAATGATAATAATGAGATCAAGGAAGTAAAGTGACTTTTGTAAGGTTTTATAGAAACTTACTGGGAAGGATGAAACAGGAGCACAAGTCTCTTACATCTGTAGTCACATAGCTACAGCTAACTGCATGAAAGGTTAGATAATGTAGTCTCTGTCAGTGTTTCAGAAAGAAGAAAAGAATGGATTTTGGTGCACACTTAATAAGATCTAATATACTCTGGTAGTTCAAGTTAGGAAGGCAAGATGGAAGACATATGGAAGCAGTATATACAACAAGGAAAAAGAGGGGAGGAGTCAAGATGGCAGAGAAGTAGCAGGCTGAGAGGATATCGGGTAGCAGGAGATCAGCTAGATAGCTTATTTAACCATTGTGAACACCTACAAATCCAACAGGAAATCGAAGAGAAGAAGAGCAACAATTCTAGAAACAGAAAATCGATCACTTTCTGAAAGGTAGGACCTGCGGAGAAGTGAATCCAAAGCGACGGGAAGATAGACCGCAGGGGGAGGGGCCGGCTCCCGGCAAGCAGCGGAGCAATGGAGCACAAAATCAGGACTTTTCAAAGTCTGCTCTATGGAGGGACACTGCTCGAGAGGCTAAACTGGGGGGAAGCCCACGCAGGGTCAGCGTAACCCCAGGTCCTGCGAGGTCACAGAAGGACTGGCCATGTCTGAGTGTCACAGAGCTCATAGGTATTAGAGCAGGGAAGCTGGCTACAGTGACAAAGCCGAGGAGTGTGCTCTCAGCTCGGGGTTACCTTGAGCCAGTCGCAGGCTGGGTGGGCTTGGAGTGCAGCCGGAGGCCACAGAGATGGAAGCGACTGGGCACTTTTCTCCTAGTGCAAGCAATTGAGCGCTTTCTTCCAGGAGCGACCCCAGGCCAGGGAGGCAGGGTGGTTGGGTGCTTTTCTATGAGGGCACACTGAGGAGCGGGACCCCAAGCTCTTGGCTCCTCCGGGCCGGAGATTGGGAGGCTGCCATCTTCATTCTCGTCCCCCAGAACTCTACGGAAAGCGCTCAGGGAACAAAAGCTCCCGAAAGCAAACCCAAGCGGATTACTTAGCCCGGCCCCTGGTAAGGGCGGTGCAATTCCGCTTGGGACAAAGACACTTGAAAATCACTACAACAGGCCCCTTCCCCAGAAGATCAACAGAAAACCCAGCCAAGACCAACTTCACTCACCAAGAACAGCGGAATTCCACAGGAGGAGAAAGCAAATCTTATCTGGACAAAATGACAAGGCGGAAAAACTCACCACAAAAAAAAGAACAAGAGGCAGTACCGAAGGCTGGGGACCTGATCAATACAGACATTGGTAATATGACAGATCTAGAGTTCAGAATGACTATTCTCAAGGTTCTAGCTGGGCTCGGAAAAGGCATAGAAGATATTAGAGAAACCCTCTCCGGAGAGATAAAAGCCCTTTCTGGAGAAATAGAAGAACTAAAATCTAACCAAGTTGAAATCAAAAAAGCTATTCATGAGGTGCAATCAAAAATGGAAGCTCTCACTGCTAGGATAAATGAGGCAGAAGAAAGAATTAGTGACATAGAAGACCAAATGACAGAGAATAAAGAAGCTGAGCAAAAGAGAGAGAAACAAATACTGGACCACGAAGAGAGAATTCAAGAGATAAGCAACACCATAAGATGACACAACATTAGAATAATTGGGATTCCAGAAGAAGAAGAAAGAGAGAAGGGAGCAGAAGGTATATTGGAGAGAATTATTGTAGAGAATTTCCCTAATATGGCAAAGGGAACAAACAACAAAATCCAGGAGATGCTAAGAACGCCCCTCAAAATCAATAAAAATAGGTCCACACCTCGTCACCTGATAGTAAAATTTACAAGTCTTAGCGACAAAGAGAAAATCCTGAAAGCAGCCTGGGAAAAGAAGTCTGTAATATACAAAGGTAAAAACATTAGATTGGCAGCAGACCTGTCCACAGAGACCTGGCAGGCCAGAAAGAACTGGCATGGTATATTCAGAGCACTAAACGAGAAAAACATGCAGCCAAGAATACTCTATCCAGCTAGGCCATCATTGAAAATAGAAGGAGAGATAAAAAGCTTCCAGGACAAACAAAAACTGAAAGAATTTGCAAACACCAACTCAGGGGTCCTCTAAGCAAAGGGAGACCCTAAAAGTAGCAGATCAGAAAGAAACAGAGACAATATACAATAACAGTCACCTTAGAGGCAATACAATGGAAGTAAATTCATAGCTCTCAATAGTTACCCTCAATGTTAATGGGCTAAATGCCCCAATCAAAAGACACAGGGTATCAGAATGGATAAAAAAACAAAACCCATCAATATGCTGCCTACAAGAAACTCATTTTAGACCTGAAGACACCTCCAGATTTAAAGTGAGGGGGTGGAAAACAATGTACCATGCTAATGGACTTCAGAAGAAAGCTGGGGTGGCAATCCTTATATCAGATCAATTAGATTTTAAGCCAAAGACTATAATAAGAGATGAGGAAGGACACTATATCAGACTCAAAGGGTCTGTCCAACAAGGAGACCTAACAATCTTAAATATCTATGCCCCTAACATGGGAGCAGCCAACTGTATGAACCAATTAATAACAAAATCAAAGAAACACATCGACAATAATAGTAATAGTAGGAGACTTTAACATTCCCCTCACTGAAATGGACAGATCATCTAAGCAAAAGATCAACAAGGAAATAAAGGCCTTAACTGACACACTGGACCAGATGGACATCACAGATATATTCAGAACATTCCATCCCAAAGCAACAGAATATACATTCTTCTCTAGTGCACATGGAACATTCTTCAGAATAGACCACATCCTGGGTCACAAATCAGGTCTCAACTGGTATCAAAAGATTGGGATCATTCCCTGCATATTTTCAGACCACAATGCTCTGAAGCTAGAACTCAATCACACGAGGAAATTTGGAAAGAACGCAAATACATGGAGACTAAACAGCATCCTTCTAAAGAATGAATGGGTCAACCAGGAAATTAAAGAAGAATTGAAAAAATTCATGGAAACAAATGATAATGAAAACACAACGGTTCAAAATCTGTGGGACACAACAAAGGCAGTCCTGAGAGGAAAATATATAGCAGTGCAAGCCTTTCTCAAGAAATAAGAAAGGTCTCAAATATACAACCTAACCCTACACCTAAAGGAGAAAGAACAACAAAGAAAGCCTAAACCAAGCAGGAGAAGAGAAATCATAAAGATCAGAGCAGAAATCAATGAAATAGAAACTAAAAAAAAGTAGAACAAATCAACAAAACTAGGAGCTCGTTCTTTGAAAGAATTAATAAGATTGATAACCCCCTGGCCAGACTTATCCAAAAGAAAAGAGAAAGGACCCAAATAAATAAAATCACGAATGAAAGAGGAGAGATCACAACCAACACCAAAGAAATACAAACAATTATAAGAACATACTATGAGCAACTCTATGCCAACTAATTTGACAATCTGGAAGAAATGGATGCATTCCTAGAGACATGGAAACTACCACAACTGAACCAGGAAGAAATAGAAAACCTGAACAGACCCATAACCAGTAAGGAGATTGAAACAGTCCTCAAAAATCTCCAAACAAACAAAAGCACAGGGCCAGACGACTTCCCAGGGGAATTCTACCAAATATTTAAAGAGGAATTAATTCCTATTCTCCTGAAACTGTTCCAAAAAATAGAAATGGAAGGAAAACTTCCAAACTCATTGTATGAGGCCAGCATCACCTTGATCCCAAAACCAGACAAGGATCCCATCAAAAAAGAGAATTACAGACCAATATCCTTGATGAACACAGATGCGAAAATTCTCACCAAAATACTGGCCAATAGGATCCAACACTACATTAAAAGGATTATTCACCACTACCAAGTGAGATTTATTTCAGGGCTGCAAGGTTGGTTCAACATCCACAAATCCATCAATGTGATACAATACATTAATAAAAGAAAGAATAAGAACCATATGATACTCTCAATAGATGCTATATAAGCGTTTGACAAAGTGCAGCATCCCTTCCTGATTAAAACTCTTCAAAGTATAGGGATAGAGGGCACATACCTCAATATTATCAAAGCCATCTATGAAAAACCCACTCCAATGTCATTCTCAATGGAGAAAAACTGAAAGCTTTTCTGCTAAGGTCAGGAACACGGCAAGGATGTCCGTTATCACCACTGCTGTTCCACATAGTACTAGAAGTCCTAGCCTCAGCAATCAGACATCAAAAAGAAATTAAAGGCATCCAAATTGGCAAAGAAGAAGTCAAACTATCACTCTTTGCAGATGATATGATACTGTATGTGGAAAACCCAAAAGGCTTCACTCCAAAACTGCTAGAACTTATACAGGAATTCAGTAAAGTGTCAGGATAAAAAGTCAATGCACAGAAATCAGTCGCATTTCTTTACACTAACAACAATACAGAAGAAAGAGAAATTGAGGAGTCAGTCCCATTTACAATCGCACCCAAAACCATAAGATACCTAGGAATAAACCTAACCAAAGAAGCAAAGAATCTATATTCAGAAAACTGTAAAGTATTCATGAAAGAAATTGAGGAAGACACAAAGAAATGCAAAAATGTTCCATGCTCATGGATTGGAAGAACAAATATTGTGAAAATGTCTATTCTCCCTAAAGCAATCTACACATTTAATGCAATCCCTATCAAAATCCCATCCATTGGGGGAGACAAGATGGCGGGGAAGTAGGAGGAGGCGCCTTTTCAACCTGCACCCTAAAGTGAGCTGATTACCTACCAAAGAACTCCGATCACCCATGAAATCAGCCTGAGATCAGAATTATACACGTCTGGATCTCTACGGGGGCCAGAAGACGCCAGTGGGCAGGTAAAGTGGAGTGGGAACGTCGGACTGATATCGGAAGATAAACAAAAGGGGGAGGCAGCCACCAGAGGCGACCGACTGGAAAATAATACCCCAATACGAGAGTGCCCGGCATCTGGGGACCAGCATTAACTTGGAGTCTTGTTGAAAGCACTCAAAAGAGCAAAGACTCGCGCGGGGAAATTGTGGGAATCGGGGCGGATAGGGATAGGGGCTTAAGTCCCCAGACCCAGGGCAGCATCCCCTGGCGCTGAGCCGGAGAGTGCGGCGGAGAAACCTGGTCTTTGTCCCGGAGCCGACAGTGCGCCCGAGAACGGGTGGAGTCCGGCTCCCGTGAGGGGCTGGGGCCACGCCAGACGGCAGAACGCGCACCTTCCTGGAGATGCGCGTGTGCCTCAACCTCCCCTGAGAGAGGTGCACGAACGCCCAGCCTGGTGTTCTGGGACCCACGCGGTGATAGACCCACGCGGCGATAGAGCCGATAGAGCTGGAGGCGCCGCGCCCCAAACCATCCCCTGGGAGAGGTGCACGCAAGCCCTGAGCTCTCAGCTGCAGCCAGCGGGAAAATCTCAGTGTGCGATTGCTGCTTGGAACGTCTCTGGCGGTCTGGAGCTGCCCAGACAGCCACAGCTGCCTTGGTTTTGCGTACAAGCAGGAGATCCTGCGTCCCCAGGGACCGCGACTCAGAACCTGCTCTGCCAGCGGCCCAGCGGCTGCAGCACCTGCAGGGGAGCAGACTGAGGCTTCTCTCTGAGAGGGAGGTTGGGGTGCAGTTTTCTTTCCTCTAAACCTCCAAAAACCATCAAAAGCTGTCAAGGCGAGAGAAAAGAAGTGAACAAACATAAAAACCTCCAGAGAACAAAAACCTGAAAAAAAAAAAAAACGTTTTTCTCAGAGCCCACCCCCTTGAGGGGGTCGGGAGGACTTAACTCAGGGAACATCATTGACTGAAAACCCATGTGGCAGCCCCCTCCCCCAGAAAACAAATCAGGAAAAAAAAAAAAAAAAGACTACAAGAGAACAACCACCACTACTTCATAGATACAACTTTTATTTTTAATTCTTTCCCACTATTCTGGTTCATTTTTTTTCTTTTTTTATATAGATAACTTTTTAACCTATTTACCATCACAGTGAGATGTCCAGTACATCAAATTCCATGATAAACTTCTAACCTGAATTTTTTTTGATACATACACATGTGTTTTTCTTTTGCTTTTCTATTTTCTTAATTTTTAAAAAAATTTTTAATTTAGTTTAGTCCAGTTTATTCCTTTTTTATTTTTATTTTCTAATATTCATATAGAGTTAAACTTCAAGGTAACCCCCTTTCTCCAAGCAATGCTACCCCTATAGGTGAACCAATTTTTAATCCCCCTTTTTCTTAGGAAAGTTGAGTCCTTTAACAAAGATATCAAGATACATCCAGGAAGAATCAAAATAACCTTCCTCGCCCACACCGAGAATCTATAACCATGCTCCCATCTTTTTCTTCTGCCAGTGTCTCTGTGTATTTATGTTTGTCTGGATAGTATATAAATCTTATACTTGGGGTTCTTCTTGACGAGGCTCCTCCTTTTTTTTTTGCTTATATATATATATTTTTTCTCTCGTCATATACTTTTATCAGTCTTTTTGTTTGTCTGTTTTTGTTCGTATACGTCATAAACCTTACCCTGGGGCCCATTTGGGCTGAACCTTCACTTTTATCTTCCCTTTTTTTCCTGTCTCTCTCTCTCCCTCTTTTTTCTTTTTCTTTTCTTTTTTCTCTCATTTGGGTGGGGAATCCTGAGTGCTCAGAAGCGTTCCAGGGTGCACCTTGACTGCACCACGGTCAATACATCCAGCTACATCTGTCCAGTCATCTCTCACCAAAATGACTAGGAGGAGGAATCCCCAACAGAAGAAAAATACAGAGGATGGGCCTTCTGCAACAGAGCTAACGGCTATCAACATAGACAATATGTCAGAAAGAGAATTCAGGCTAACAATTATCCAGGCAATAGCTAGGTTGGAGAAAGCCATGGATGACCAAACAGAATTGATTAGGGCAGAATTGAAAGCGACCAGAGAGGAGGTTCATAATGTTAGGGCAGAGCTGAAGGCCACCAGGGATGAGGTTCACAACGCTCTCAATGAGTTCCAATCTAATCTAAATTCTCTAAAAGCTAGGGTAACTGAGACAGAAGATAGAATTAGTGATCTGGAGGACAAACAAATAGAGAGAAAGGATCAGGAGGAAGCCTGGAACAAACAGCTTAGAAGCCACGAAAACAGAATCAGGGAAATAAATGATGCCATGAAACGTTCCAACGTCAGAATTATTGGAATCCCTGAAGGGGAGGAGAAAGAAAGAAGTCTAGAAGATATAGTGGAACAAGTTTTTCATGAAAATTTTCCCAATCTTGCGAATGGAACAAGTGTTCATGTACTAGAAGTAGAAAGGTCCCCCCCCAAGATTATAAATTCAAAAAAAACATCCAGGCACCTCATAGTAAAATTGAGGAATCATAATTGTAGATACAATCTCTTGAAAGCCGCTAGGACAAAGAACCTCCTTACATACAGAGGAAAGCCCATCAGAATAACGTCAGACCTGTCCACAGAGACCTGGCAAGCCAGAAAGGGCTGGCAAGATATATTCAGGGCACTAAATGAGAAGAACATGCAGCCAAGAATACTTTATCCAGCAAGACTGACATTCAAAATGGATGGAGAGATAAAGAGTTTCCAAGACCGGCAAGGCTTGAAAGACTATGCAACCACCAAGCCGACACTGCAGGAAATATTAAGGGGGGTTCTATAAAAGAGGAAAAATCCTAAGAATAGCATTGAACAGAAATATAGAGACAATCGACAGAAAGAAAGACTTCAAAGATAACACAATGTCAATAAAAACGTATCTCTCAATAATCACTCTCAATGTGAATGGCCTAAATGCACCCATAAAACGACACAGGGTTGCAGATTGGATAAAACGACAGGACCCATCCATATGTTGTCTACAAGAGACCCATTTTGAACCTAAAGATACACCCAGACTGAAAGTGAAGGGATGGAGAAGCATCTTTCACGCCAATGGGCCTCAAAAGAAGGCCGGGGTAGCGATTCTCATCTCAGATAAATTAGATTTTAAACTAAAGACGGTAGTCAGGGATACAGAAGGACACTACATCATTCTTAAAGGGACTATCCACCAAGATGATCTAACAATTGTAAATATCTATGCCCCCAATATGGGAGCAGCCAATTACATAAGAAAACTATTAATCAAGATAAAGAGTCATATTGATATGAATACATTAATAGTAGGAGATCTTAACACGCCTCTCTCAGAAATAGACAGATCATCGAAGCAGAAAATCAATAAAGAAATAAGAGCATTGAATGACACATTGGACCAGATGGACCTCATAGATATATACAGAACATTCCACCCTAAAACAACAGAATACTCATTCTTCTCAAGTGCACATGGAACCTTCTCCAGAATAGACCACATACTGGGTCACAAATCAGGGCTCAACCGATACCAAAAGACTGAGATGATTCCCTGCATATTCTCAGATCACAATGCTTTGAAACTGGAGCTCAATCACAAGGAAAAGTTCAGAAGGAACTCAAATACCTGGAAGCTAAAGACCACCTTGCTTAAGAATGCTTGGATCAACCAGGAGATCAAAGAAGAACTTAAACAATTTATGGAAACCAATGAGAACGAAGACACTTCACTCCAAAACCTATGGGATACAGCAAAGGCGGTCCTAAGGGGGAAATTCATAGCCATCCAAGCCTCCCTCAAAAAAATTGAAAAATCCAGAATACACCAGCTGTCTCTACACCTTAAAGAACTGGAGAATCAACAACAAATCAAACCAACTCCACACGTAAGAAGGGAAATAATCAAGATTAGAGCAGAGATCAACGAGGTAGAAACCAGAGATACAGTAGAACGTATCAACGAAACTAGAAGCTGGTTTTTTGAAAGAATCAATAAGATCGATAAACCATTGGCCACACTAATCCAAAAGAAAAGAGAGAAAGCCCAAATTAATAAAATTATGAATGAAAAGGGAGAGATCACAACTAACACCAAGGAAGTAGAAACAATCATCAGAAGCTATTATCAACAGTTATATGCCAATAAGCTAAGCAACCTAGATGAAATGGATGCATTCCTGGAAAACTATAAACTCCCAAAATTGAACCAGGAAGAAATTGACAACCTGAATAGACCGATATCTAGTAACGAGATTGAAGCAGTGATCAAAAACCTCCCAAAAAACAAGAGCCCAGGACCTGACGGATTCCCTGGGGAATTCTATCAAACTTTCAAAGAAGAAATAATACCTATTCTCCTGAAGCTGTTTCAAAAAATTGAAGCAGAAGGAAAACTTCCAGACTCTTTTTATGAAGCCAGCATTACCCTGATCCCCAAACCAGGCAAAGACCCTACCAAAAAGGAGAATTTCAGACCGATATCACTGATGAATATGGATGCTAAGATTCTCAACAAGATCCTAGCAAACAGGATCCAACAGCACATTAAAAAGATTATCCACCATGACCAGGTAGGATTCATCCCTGGGTTACAAGGATGGTTCAACATTCGCAAATCAATCAATGTGATAGAACAAATCAATAAGAGAAGAGAGAAGAACCACATGATCCTCTCCATTGATGCAGAAAAAGCTTTTGACAAAATCCAGCATCCGTTCCTGATTAAAACGCTTCAAAGTATAGGGATAGAGGGAACATTCCTGAACTTCATCAAATCTATCTATGAAAAACCCACAGCAAATATCATCCTCAATGGGAAAAAGCTTGCAGCCTTCCCATTGAGATCAGGAACACGACAAGGATGCCCACTCTCACCACTCTTGTTCAACATAGTATTAGAAGTCCTAGCAACAGCAATCAGACAACAACGAGAAATAAAAGGTATCCAAATTGGCAAGGAAGAAGTCAAACTCTCTCTCTTCGCAGATGACATGATTCTTTATATGGAAAACCCGAAAGACTCCACCTCCAAACTACTAGAACTCATACAGCAATTCAGTAATGTAGCAGGATACAAAGTCAATGTCCAGAAATCAGTGGCTTTCTTATACACTAACAATGAAAATACAGAAAGGCAAATTAGAGAATCGATTCCATTTACTATAGCACCAAAAACCATAAGATACCTCGGGATAAACCTAACCAAAGAGGTTAAAGATCTGTACTCGAGGAACTACAGAACACTCCTAAAAGAAACTGAAGAAGACACAAAAAGATGGAAGACCATTCCATGCTCTTGGATGGGAAGAATAAACATCGTTAAAATGTCTATACTGCCCAGAGCAATCTATACTTTTAATGCCATTCCAATCAAAATTCCACCAGTATTTTTCAAAGAGCTGGAGCAAATAATACTAAAATTTGTATGGAATCAGAAGAGACCCCGAATTGCTAAGGAAATGTTGAAAAACAAAAATAAAACTGGTGGCATCACGTTACCTGATTTCAAGCTTTACTACAAAGCTGTGATCACCAAGACAGCATGGTACTGGCATAAAAACAGACACATGGACCAGTGGAACAGAGTAGAGAGCCCAGATATGGACCCTCAACTCTATGGTCAAATAATCTTTGACAAAACAGGAAAAAATATCCAGTGGAAAAAAGACAGTCTCTTCAATAAATGGTGCTGGGAAAACTGGACAGCTATATGTAGAAGAATGAAACTTGACCATTCTCTTACACCGTACACAAAGATAAACTCGAAATGGATAAAAGACCTCAACGTGAGACAGGAATCCATCAGAATCCTCGAGGAGAACATAGGGAGTAACCTCTTTGATATCAGCCATAGCAACTTCTTTCAAGATATGTCTCCAAAGGCGAAGGAAACAAAGGCAAAGATGAACTTCTGGGACTTCATCAAGATAAAAAGCTTCTGCACAGCAAAAGAAACAGTCATCAAAACAAAGAGGCAACCCACGGAATGGGAGAAGATATTTGCAAATGACAGTACAGATAAAAGGTTGATATCCAGGATCTATAAAGAACTCCTCAAACTCAACACACACAAAACAGATAATCATATTAAAAAATGGGCAGAAGATATGAACAGACACTTCTCCAAGGAAGACATACAAATGGCTACCAGACACATGAAAAAATGTTCATCATCACTAGCCATCAGGGAGATTCAAATCAAAACCACATTGAGATACCACCTTACACCAGTTAGAATGGCCAAAATTAGCAAGACAGGAAACAACGTGTGTTGGAGAGGATGTGGAGAAAGGGGAACCCTCTTACACTGTTGGTGGGAATGCAAACTGGTGCAGCCACTTTGGAGAACAGTGTGGAGATTCCTCAGGAAATTAAAAATAGATCTTCCCTATGACCCTGCAATTGCACTGCTGGGTATTTACCCCAAAGATACAGATGTAGTGAAAAGAAGGGCCATCTGTACCCCAATGTTTATAGCAGCAATGGCCACGGTCGCCAAACTGTGGAAAGAACCAAGATGCCCTTCAACGGATGAATGGATAAGGAAGATGTGGTCCATATACACTATGGAGTATTATGCCTCCATCAGAAAGGACGAATACCCAACTTTTGTAGCAACATGGACAGGACTGGAAGAGATTATGCTGAGTGAAATAAGTCAAACAGAGAAAGTCAAGTATCATATGGTTTCACTTATTGGTGGAGCATAACAAATAATATAGAGGACAAGGGTAGATGGAGAGGAGAAGGGAGTTGAGGGAAATTGGAAGGGGAGGTGAACCATGAGAGACTATGGACTCTGAAAAACAACCTGAGGGTTTTGAAGGGGCGGGGTGGCAGGGTGGGGGAACCAGGTGGTGGGTATTAGGGAGGGCACAGATTGCATGGAGCACTGGGTGTGGTGAAAAAACTATGAATACTGTTACGCTGAAAATAAATAAAAAATGGGAAAAAAAAAATCCCATCCATTTTTTTTAAAGAAATAGAACAAATAATCCTAAAATTTATATGGAACCAGAAAAGACCTTGAATAGCCAAAGGAATATTGAAAAAGAAAGCCAACGTTGGTGGCATCACAATTCTAGACTTCAAGATCTATTACAAAGCTGTCATCAATCAAGATAGTATTGTGCTGGTGCAAAAACAGACATATAGATCAATGGAACAGAATAGAGAGCCGAGAAATAGACCCTCAACTCTATGGTCAACTAATCTTCGACAAAGCAGGAAGGAATGTCCAATGGAAAAAAGACAGCCTCTTCAACAAATGGTGTTGGGAAAATTGGACAGCCACTTGCAGAAAAATGAAATTGGACTATTTCCTTACACCACACACGAAAATAGACTCAAAATAGATGAAGGACCTCAATGTGAGAAAGGAATCCATCAAAATCCTTGAGGAGAACACAGACAGCAACCTCTTCCACCTCAGCCACAGCAACTTCTTGGTAGGAACATCGCCAAAGGCAACAGAAGCAAGGGCAAAACTGAACTACTGGGATTTCATCAAGATCAAAAGCTTTTGCACAGCAAAGGAAACAGTTAACAAAACCAAAAGACAACTGACAGAATGGGAGAAGGTATTTGCAAACGACATATCAGATAAAGGGCTAGTATCCAAAATCTATAAAGGGCTTATCAAACTCAACACCCAAAGAACAAATAAACCAATCAAGAAATGGGTAGAGAAGGGACGCCTGGGTGGCTCAGTTGGTTAAGCGGCTGCCTTCGGCTCAGGTCATGATCCCAGCGTCCTGGGATCGAGTCCCACATCGGGCTCCTTGCTCAGCGGGGAGCCTGCTTCTCCCTCTGCCTCTGCCTGCCACTCTGTCTGCCTGTGCTCGCTCGCTCTCTCTCCCTCTCTCTCTCTCTGACAAAAAATAAAAAAATAAAAAAAAAAAAAAAAAAAAAAAAAAAAAAAAAGAAATGGGTAGAGAACATGAATAGACGTTTCTGCAAAGAAGACATCCAGATGGCCAACAGACACATGAAAAAGTGTTCCACATCACTCGGCATCAGGCAAATACAAATCAAAAGCACAATGAGATACCACCTCCCACCAGTCAGAATGGCTAAAATTAACAAGTCAAGAAATGACCGATGCTGGTGAGGATGCAGAGAGAGGGGAACCCTCCTACACTGTTGGTGGGAATGCAAGCTGGTGCAACCACTCTGGAAAACAGTGTGGAGGTTCCTCAAAAAACTGAAAATAGAGCTACCCTATGACCCAGAAATTGCACTACTGTGTATATATCCTAAAGATAAAAACGTGGTGCTCAGAAGGGGCACGTGCACCCGAATGTTTATAGCAGCAATGTCCACAATAGCCAAACTATGGAAAGAACCCCTAAGTGTCCATCAACAGATGAGTGGATAAAGAAGTTGTGGTATATTTACACAATGGAATACTATGCAGCCATCAAAAGAAATGAAATCTTGCCATTTGTGATGATGTGGTTGGAACTAGAGGGTATTATGCTTAGCGAAATAAGTCAATCAGAGAAAGACAACTATCATATGATCTCCCTGATATGAGGAAGTGGAGATTCAATGTGGGGGTGGGAAAAGAAAAAAATGAAATAAGATGGGATTGGGAGGGAGACAAACCATAAAATACTCAATCTCAAAAAACAGACTGAGGGTTCCTGGGGGAAGGGGGGATGGGAAAGGGTGGTGGGGATATGGACATTGGGGTGGGTATGGGTTATGATGAGTGCTGTGAAATGTGTAAACACTGCGATTCCAGACCTGTACCCCTGGTGATAAAAATACATTATATGTTTATTAAAATAAATAAATTATTAATTAAAAAAAGAATAAGTAAAAAAAGAAAGGGAAAAAGAAGTCTTGATTAAATACTCCAGGGTCCTCATAGAATTGTTTGAAGGCATGCATACAATAATAGCTATTATTCATTCAGGAACTTGATTAGTACTTTCTATGTATTACTTATTTAATGCTTACAACTTTGTGAGATAGTTACTATAATTATCTACTTCTTAAGCATTAAGGAAAATAAGGTCCAAAGAGATAGGCTACTTATCCAGGTTCATACATTTCCTAGAAAGTGAGAGAGGATGGTTATGAAGCCTGACCTGTCCAATTTTAATCACTGTGTGGTATTTATTTTTCTGCATTTTACTTATAATGTCGGAAGGCAAATATATATTTGGTGAGAGATTACTGTGGCTTGAGATGCCTAGGGAAAGTTTTATAGAGGAGGTAGGATTTGAGCTATGCCTTGAAGAATGAGTGGGGTTGAAGTTGGAAGAATTCAGTTTCAGGGAATTCTAGGGAGAAGAAGCCTGATGAGATCAAAAATTAGTAAGTGATGGAATTTGTGGAAGATAATGAGTGGAGTAAAGAAGTTTTACAGAGGAACACTGGAAAGTGAGCCTGGAAAAATTGTGATGATTTGAATGTTGGACTAAGGAGTACAGACTTGGTTTCATAGACAGTGTGGACAAATGAAGTACTTTGAGAGGGTTTCAACATCATGTTATTTTTACATATAAGCAAGAAAAATTATTTGTGTAATTTGAAGGATACTGGAAACCCTCCTCCACCCTATTTGCTTACCACTTATAACATCCTTACACAACTATCATATTTCTGAAATTCCAGTATTAGGGATTCATTCCTTAGGGTTATATCCTCTACTCTCTTTTGAAATGCAAACAACCTTGGAAAGAATAACATGTCTTTAAGCTTTCAGTCTGAAGGTCTTCACTAGCTCTTTTCATCCCTCAGAGTTGAGGTTCTCCCGAGTGCAGAGAGCCTGAGCAGGAAGGAGGGAGGTACCCTGTAGGAGAAAAGAAAGGGAGAATCTTTCTACAAAGCTTCTGCCTGCCTCTGGATTTGAATTACTAACTAATTAGATGTTTGTACCTTCTCTTGAAGAAGAATAGACAGGAATTGTATTTTTCTCTCTGCACAAAGGTTTCCTTTGAGATTAAGTCATTATCCATTGTGAGAATCCAAATTCCCAGGTTGGCCTAATCTCATTTTTCTCTGACTCAGTTCTTTAATTTACTTGTGCAATAGTCATAGAAATAGTGCTTGTGTGTTTGCATGAATGTGTATACACATATAGTCATCATTTCTATAGCCATATTTCTTTGCCCATATGTTTCTATTTTGGGAATAAACGTGAAAGTATTGCAAGGGTCTAATTAGTTAGCTTTAAACTTTGGTGCTGCGTTGGCTGAGAATTTCTCTCCATTGTCCTTTGAGTGGAAAGAGCTCCTCTGCTGAGAGAGATCAATTTTAGCTTGGAGAGGTAATGGCAGTAGGCAGGAAGAAAAGGAGTGACTGGGGTTGGGATTGTAGGAGTTGGGGTGGATGATGTGGAAGGAAGATCTTCAAATATTTTAATCACAAGAGGATAGACTACACTGGGGGAGAATGGAAGGCAGAGGGAAAAGGGGCAATCAGGCAGGGAATTAGACTCTGCCATGTGTCCTCAGGACTCTATTCCAGGAAATAGGGATTTTATAGACCACAGACAGTGCCAGCTCTAAACACTCTGTGTGGTTCCACATGAAAGCCACTGTCTGTGACAGCAAATGCCAGGCAGTAACCTTGGGTGACCTTTGAGTGTGTCTCTTGAGTGGTAAACTTTAGTAGCTGTCTGAGTTGATTTTTATCCCACAAATAAAATGTTGTTCTGTTGAGACAGTGAGAGAAAAAGAGTAAATGAATGAGATCTTGAAAACTTTTCTAGTCAGAGAGAGCTGGAGGGCCAGGTTTGCTTTGCTAAAACAGTTTCTCAAATGGTAACTGTCACTGAATGTGTTAGCTGATAGAATTGAGAGAATGACAGGGTATGCTCTGGGCAAATGTTTCCTCAGTCCATAATAATTTCAGTTGGATTGTCCCCTCCCTTTTGTTGTTATTGACTCACAATCACAGATTACCATCATTGAAGTAATGTTGCAGCTGTTTGCAACCTGATGGAGTAGATGTAGTGGGTGGTGGTATGGGAAGGACAGAGAAAAATGGCTGAGAACACACCTTATGAAGTGCTGGGAGAAGGAAAATCTTGGGCATCATGTGGCTTTTTTTTTTATCCATGCTTACTGGATGACCTAATAAACATTTTTCCCCCTGATAAGCTTCTTTTTTTAAAACCCTGCAGCCTAAACAAGCTCAGAGTTCACATTGTCCCAGGCTAAAGATTCTTTCTCAAGCCCTAGTTCCCTGATTCCTAATTATGGCTTTGTTGTACCTTACGGAGGTCTCCACAACAGCCTGGAATCTACAACTATTGACTTAGTCCCTGGAATACTAGATAAACCCACCTAGAACCTGGGAGGTGAGTAAAGAGCTCACCTCTTGATCAAAGAGATGATGTTCTGTTAGGGAATTTTTGGCCAGAAACAGGATTCATGAATTGTATTTATTCAACCAGATTTTATTACAATATGACCAAATGCATGCCTCATGCTGAGTTGCTGGGGCATGTTCTCTTCCAGTTCATTCTCTGCACAGCTATCAGAGTGATCTAGAACATAAATCAGATTATACCATACTTTACATGGAACCGATTTTCCTATATGTCATTCAAAAACTTTCATGATCTTGTCCTTGGCTCCCTCTTCAGCCTCTTTTTTAAGCATATTATAGCTCTTATTTAATGTTCTTGGAGATGATCAGATGTGCCATTCTGCTTTGTATGTCCATGTCTTTATTCGTGATGTCCCCCTGCTTAGAATGCTTTTCCTACCTATCAACTCTTTTTACAATAATATTCTTTGAACCCCCCCTTCCCTTCTGCTCTTTTAAAATTTGCCTCTTTCTAAAAATGCTTAACCATATTATGTTCAAATTATCTAAAAAAATTATCTCATTATATGTTTGTCTCTCCACCTAGATTGCAGTAGTGTTGATAGGCTCGGCATGATCATCTGACCGAACCTGGTCCAGAGTCTATGCTACAGAAATTTCAACTGGGACTTTGAGAAAGATCCTGCCTTTGCATGGCCAGATTAGTAACATATGCCTAGAGATTATCTGAAGCTATGTTTTGTACCATGTTTATCCCCAGGGTAGAGGAAACTGGTTTGCAAAGAAAGATGGAGTGACAAAAGTCCATAGGTTCATTTGTATAAGGACAAAAGTCCTTAGGTTCAGTTGTATTTCTCTCAACGGTTCATATATGATACTTCTATATCCTTTAATTAAGTCACCATTTATGCTTAAGTTCCTCAAGTGGGTTTCTGTGGTTTGCAACCAAAGCTTCCTAACCAATATAATAAAGAACATAATAAGTGCTAGAAGATATTTGTTAAACTGGGCTCAAAATGGGAAGTCTTGATTTCTGCCCTAAGGGATCTTCTTACCATGGGAAGAAAAAAAAAATCCTACATGAAATGATTGGAAAACAATGCACAGCACCCTATCATCAACCCTTCAGTCATGGTACATAGACTGTTAGCACCATAACAACGCAGAAAAAGTTTTACTTAGGTGGTAGTAGAATTAACTAGGAAAGCTTCAAGAAGGTGATAGAATTTGGCTTGGCCTTGAAGAATGGGTAGAGTTTGCCTTTGACCCCTACTGTTCCAGAAAGACTCCTTACAGACCTCAGCAATGCCCTAGATAAGTCTAGATGAATATGATCCAAGTAACTTCAACATCACTAGGGTAAAGATAGGGATCCCCAAATGGGCTAAATCTTGACTGTGTTGGAAAGGCCTTTAAACAGAAATGATTTAATTCTGACTAGGCCTAATAGTGATGAATGATTTGGTGTAACTTGGAGAGGCCCTAGGAAGGCAGAAAAGGCTTTAGTTATTATTTATTAACCTGTTTGTGCACCTGGAGGATGACTCTAGTGATTCTTAATCTAAATGCTGTGACTAAAGGACAGTGGCTAGCTAGGCTTTGCTAACTCAGAATTGCTATCTGTGAGTTTGAAAGTCCCTAGCAGAAATAAAAGCTATTTCTGCTCTTCTTTTTTTCCCCTGTCATTAGCTATGCTAGGCCCAATTCCTTCATGTGACCTGAAAAGATGGCATGGAATGCTTGCATGGGCACCAAATGGCTGGTTTGTTCACTACTGTTAAATTGCACAGTCTGTAAAGGCCATTTGCTTTGCCTTCCTTGCCACATGGATTTGAAACCTTAGATGTGAGAAAAAAGGTCTGTTTGCCCTAGATTTGGCTGTGTCCCAGGGAGACAAAGCTTTGTACAGCTTTTCAACAGCATGAAGGTTTATTAGATGTAAAAAAAAACTATGCATTTGCTATTCTTTCAGGGTAGTTAATGGAGTTACAACATATAAAATCTTGATAATATTTTCTATTGCCCAGGAAAAATTATACTTAAGCATGCAGTTATCATATACTGTTAACAGTTTATACTCACACACAGAATCCATGTTCAATTAACTTCAGACATTTAGTGTTTACTATGTACTAGTTATATGTTAGCATTAGAGGAAAAAATATAAGTAAGACAAAAATTCTTACCTGGAGAATGTTCACAGTATGATAAATGCAATATAACGAGAAAACATACAAGGTATAGAATAAGCACAGAGAAAGCATGAATGAACTTTATTGAGGAAATCAGGGAAGACTACTTTGAACAGATACTTCTAGCTACTTTTTATGAACGAGTTGCTATTCAGTAGGTATACAGGAAGGAGAAGAAAGGAGAGATAATTGATGTGGCAGAATCCTATATACAAAGGGGCAAGGAGAAGTGGTAAGTTTTGTTACCAGAACTTTGCAATTCAGATTGCTAGAGCATGAGCAGCAAAGGCTTACGTTAGTGAAGATGAGCCTGGAGAGGCAGGCAGAACCCCAATCATGAAGTAAAGTCATATACTTCTTTTTTCACATGGTAAGGAGCCAGTGATGGGATTTAAACAATTTGCATTCATTTATTCATTCAGGCAGTCAGCCAGTTAATAATTTATTGAATGGCTATTATGCACCAAACTCTCAGTCAGGCACTGTGGGTTTCTCTTGATGGAAGTGGGGAAGACAGACAAGGGAAAAACAAATATAAGTGTGATGAGTGCTCTGAAGGATAAAGGAAAAATGCTATGGGAGGTGATCTAATCTAAGGGGTTGGGGAAGAAGTGATGAAATATTAGCAGAAGTTAGCTAAGCAAATGGGGAAGGAGAGAATATCAAAGAAATGAAGGATATATGTAAAACCCCTGAGGAAGAAACTAACGAGGTGTTTCAGGTAAATGAAGGTACACCAGGATGGCTGAATATGAAGGGTCATGGGAAAGTGGGGCCGAAGTATGGGTTGGTTTATTAGTCTTTGTTTTGGAAGAGTTATATTAGAAAATTATTCTCACAGCAGAATAGGGGATGGGTTATAGGAGTAGAAACTGGGAGCAGGAAATAAAAAGAGCATTGCAGTAGCCCAAGGCAGATATAATAAGGAGATGATTTAGAGCAAGAGCATAGGAATGATGAGGAGAGAATGTAATGTAAAGTTTTTTAGGTAATAAGGCCAATAGGACTTAATAACTGATTAAATCTAAGAGTTAAGAAAAAGGAGTAGAAGACGACTTGGTTTTCTGGCTTGGTTACTGGGGAAATAATAGCCACCAACCAAGAGATAGGGAATATAGTAGGTTGTTTAAATGCTTTATGTCATTCAGTTGCAAACTGCTTGCAGGGACTTCTTAAAAATTTTTTAATAAACATATAATGTATTATTAGCCCCAGGGGTACAGGTCTGTGAATCACCAGGTTTACACACTTCACAGCACTCACCATAAAACATACCCTCCCCAATGTCTATAACCCCACCACCCTCTCCCTACCCCACTCCCCCCGGCCATCCTCAGTTTGTTTTGTGAGATTAAGAGTCTCTAATGGTTTATCTCCCTCCCGATCCCATCTTGTTTCATTTATTCTTTTCCTACCCCCAAGCCCCCCACATTGCATCTCCACTTCCTCATATCAGGGACATCATATGATAGTTGTCTTTCTTTGATTGACTTATTTCGCTTAGCATAATACCCTCTAGTTCCATCCACATTGTCGCAAATGGCAAGATTTCATTTCTTTTGATGGCTGCATAGTATGCCATTGTATATATATACCACTTCTTCTTTATCCAATCATCTGTTGATAGACATCTAGGTTCTTTTCATAGTTTGGCTATTGTGGACATTTGGTGCTATAAACATTCAGGTGCACATGCCCCTTCTGATCACTACATTTGTATCTTTAGGGTAAATACCCTGTAGTGCAATTGCTGGGTCATAGGGTAGCTCTCTTATCAACTTTTTGAGGAACCTCCACACTGTTTTCCAGAGTGGTTGCACCAGCTTGCATTCCCACCAACAGTGTAGGAGGGTTCCCCTTTCTCCGCATCCTTGCCAGCATCGGTCATTTCCTGACTTGTTAATTTTAGCCATTCTGACTGGTGGGAGGTGGTATCTCATTGTGCTTTTGATTTGTATTTGCCTGATGCCGAGTGATGTGGAACACTTTTTCATGTGTCTGTTGGCCATCTGGATGTCTTCTTTACAGAAATGTCTGTTCATGTCCTCTACCCATTTCTTGATTGGATTATTTGTTCTTTGGGTGTTGAGTTTGATAAGCCCTTTATAGATTTTGGATACTAGCCCTTTATCTGATATGTCGTTTGCAAATATCTTCTCCCATTCTGTCAGTTGTCTTTTGGTTTTGTTAACTGTTTACTTTGCTGTGCAAAAGCTTTTGGTCTTGATGAAGTCCCAATAGTTCATTTTTGCCCTTGCTTCCCTTGCCTTTGGTGATGTTTCTAGGAAGAAGTTGCTGTGGCTGAGGTGGAAGAGGTTGCTGCCTGTGTTCTCCTCAAGGATTTTGATGGATTCCTTTGAGGTCCTTTATCCAGTTTGAGTTTATTTTCGTGTATGGTGTAAGGAAATGGTCCCATGTCATTTTTCTGCATGTGGCTGTCCAATTTTCCCAGCACCATTTATTGAAGAGGCTGTCTTTTTTTCCATTGGACATTCTTTCCTGTTTTGTTGAAGATTAGTTGACCATAGAGTTGAGGGTCTATTTCTGGGCTCTCTATTCTGTTCCATTGATCTCTGTGTCTGTTTTTGTGCCAGTACCATACTGTCTTGATGATGACAGCTTTGCAATAGAGCTTGAAGTCTGGAATTGTGATGCCACCAACTTTGGCTTTCTTTTTCAACATTCCTCTGGCTATTCGAGGTCTTTTCAGGTTCCATATAAATTTTAGGATTATTTGTTCCATTTCTTTGAAGAAAATTGATGGTATTTTGATAAGGATTACATTAAAGAAACATAGAAATATCTTATTGCCATATTTTCTAAATGATAGTACCAAGATATTAGATACAGAAATATTGCAAGTGACTTCTCTTTGTAAAACAAATCTCAAAATTTGATTTGGGAAGATGAGATGATTCAACTGGGCAGCATAATTCAGACCTGCCCAGAAGGGAGTTAGTAAAGACTGCTTCTCTCCTTCAAAAGATTTTTCTTTCTTTCTTTTTTAAAAGAATATTTTATTTATTTATTTGACAGAGAAAGATCACAAGCAAGCAGAAAGACAGGCAGAGAGAGAGGGGAAAGTAGGCTCCCTGCTGAGTAAGAGCCCGATGCAGGTCTTAATCCCAGGACCCTGAGACCATGACCTGAGCCAAAGGCAGATTCTCAAACTACTTAGCCACCCATGTGCCCCCAAAAGATTTTTCAAACATACTGTCTTCTCTGTATGATATTGGGCAGTGATACTGGTTTGGTCATTTGGTCTCAAGATTAATGTTTCTTGGTGTCAGGTGACCAAAAGAGAGTTACATTAGATGTTTAGTCTGATTTTTTTCTTCAACAAATATTGGAAGCCTACTATATGCTAGGCACTGTTCTAGAAACTAGATATATAGAAATTATATCAAATAGACACAACCCTGCTCTTTTGGAGCTTATGATCTAGTAAGGGAGATAGATAAAAACAAGTGAATAAACAAAAAAAATACCATATTTGTATTGGGTAGTGGTCAGTGGTAGAAAACAAATAAAGGCAACTAAAGAGATAGAGTGGAGTGGGATTGGGGCTACCCTAGGGGTAATGGTCAGGAAAGTCTCTCTGAGTAGATACCATTCAAGCAGGACTTGGTTAGGTGGCTGTGGTGTCACATAAGCGAGGGTTAGAAACTACTTGCATTAGATGATATATCAAAAAAGGAATTGATAGGAGCACCTGGGTGGCTCAGTGGGTTAAAGCCTCTGCCTTCAGCTCAGGTCATGATTCCAGGGTCCTGGGATCGAGCCCCGCATCGGGCTCTCTGCTCAGCAGGGAGCCTGCTTCCTCCTCTCTCTCTGCCTGCCTCTCTGCCTACTTGTGATCTCTGTCTTTCAAGTAAATAAATAAAATCTTTAAAAAAAAAGGAATTGATAGTTATATAAGTTTGTGAGATGCTACATGTTATTTTATTCCTAGAGATTTTCAATGAAGCTTAGTATAATAAAGGCTCTTGGAAGTTCTGCAGGAAAGAAATCAGTTAATGTTGTATAGTTCAATGTTTCTCAAACTTACTTGATGACTTTTTTCTGTGATTTATATTCCAGGGAAGGAGATACTCATTTTGGGAAACATAGGACAAAGGGTAATAGGATAAGCCATGTTAAGTCTCAAATGCAGAGAAGTCCTTCTTTAACTAAAGCCTAATAATTTAGAACCTGTAATTACAGAAAAGTCTGTGTTGAATCTTCCCTTTCACATTACTCTGCCCCCAACCCACTGTGAGGAAGAAGAGGCAAATAGCAATAAAACAGGCTGAAATAGAGGATATAAAAACATTTGGAATTGTTTTAACTAAAATAAAACCAACAACTATGTTGTCATGGAATTCATTGGGCTAGAATGATTTAGCCCAGTTTCCTATCTCTGATTCAGATATGGTCTTGTGTTATTGGCCATTGATACACTCAGGAGGCACTGAGGCCCAGTAGAATTCTGGATATTCAAAGAAGTCAGTTCTATTAACTAGTCTAGACTTTTTCGGATACAGAAAAATAACACAGTTTAGAAAGATTTTCTACATGTAGGTTGTACCCAAATTTTGCCTAATCTGTAGTTAACTAGAAATTATGAATGACCCTAAGCCCCCATTTTCCCAATATTGATTTCATGAAGCTTTCAGAACTGACAACAAAGTAAGTGGGTGGGGCCAGAGCCATGGTGGTAGCTACTTTCAGTCACAGTACTAAGCTTCTCTGCTAAAAAGGGCAGAAGTATTTGAAAATATATTGGGTGATATATAAGCTCTGTGGATAGGGAGAAGAAAACCTGTGGTGTTGAAGTTTCTTTTCAAACTCTTATGCATCTACTCAACTGTATTTCTACAGTCTTGGCTTTTATTTTCAGGTTTTGCTTCATGAGAATATATAGTTGGTTAAAGTCCTTTTCAAATGCAAAGAATCCTTGGAATATCTATACTTTGAGATGTTAGCCCACTTGTAGAAGCATCAGTTTAGTGGTTCTGAAACTTTACTATTCATAATAATCACTTGGGGGTGATTGCTTAAAACTGCAATTTCCAAGGTATTTCCCCAGTCAAGAATCTGGTTTGGTAGATTTGGGGTATAGTTCAGAAATCTTTTTTTGTAACAACTCTCCAGGTGATTTGGTGTAGTAGTCCAAGGATAATAGTAAGGTAAAAGATAACATTAGTTTGCTTCAGATCCCCTCATCCCCATCCAGGAGGCCTATGTTCCTTACTTCCAATTTGGCTCTAGGTCTCAGCTCTGGAGCTGAGCCATTCAGTATTCAGAATCTTCTGAATTCAGCCATTCAGAATCTTCTGGTTCACCAACACTGGCACTGATGCTACAAATTGCCAGCTCCAGCGTTGTTTCTTCCATGGCAAGCTTGCTTCCTCCATTTAACAGTGTAGTAGAAAAACTATTTCAAAGCTTCTTAATAGATCTCTAATTTTTAGAATCAAGAGGTCTTCCTCCTCATTTCCCCATGTAATGAATCTTCAAAAGGAGACAAAGTCATATCGTACTTCAACAATATTTTTTGAGAGCATAGTAGATTCAAGGCCAGATACTTTTAGTTGTATTTTATGCTTTTAAAGCAGACTTATTAATGAAACCTTTAAGACCTTTATAACTGGAAAGATATTTCAAAAGGAGCCATCCTCATGGGTTCAGAATCCAACTTCAGAATAAATATTGAAAGGTTCGTTTTCCTTTAAAAACTCCAACACTATGCTTGGTAATTTCTATGCTATTGCAAAAATCAAATTGAATGCACTTGTACATAAAACATCATTTAATATTCTGGGAAATTTATTTTAAGGAGTAGTTGTCAGTCTTTTGACAAGCTTTAAACTTATTTTTACAAATGTCAAGGTCAGGGGCACCTGGGTGGCTCAGTGGGTTAAAGCCGCTGCCTTCCGCTCAGGTCATGATCCCAGCGTCCTGGGATCGAACCCCGCATCGAGCTCTCTGCTCAGCGGGGAGCCTTCTTCTCCCTCTCTCTCTCTGCCTGCCTCTCTGCCTACTTGTGATCTGTCTGTCAAATAAATAAATAAAATCTTAAAAAAAACAAAAAACACACAAACAAAACAAATGTCAAGGTCAGGAATTAAGTTTATCTTATAAGTCTTTCAGTTTTATAGCTAGGGAAGGAACTAGCTAACATTATCCTAGGGTCATGAAAATATTAGTTTAGTGAATCTGCAGACATGAAAATATGTCTCTTGTTGGATATTTTAGTATCTGAACATAAGCTATGGTATCTCAACATTGTTATATTATCTTAACATTTTAATAAATGCTGAAGAAAATCCAGATCTTCAGAGGAACATACACGAATATCATTTGTACACTCTGAGAAACTTCAAATATCAGAAAATGACTGTTCTTAACAAGATGATAGTGATATCTCAGTTTGAACATTGGCCTGGCTGCATCTTGCTCCAGTTCTCTATAATTTCTATTTTTCTAGAAACCACAACTAATTGGAAAAAGGAGAATCCTAGCCTTTTCATTTTCACCTTTCATTGCACAATTGGTGGTCACTGCTTGTACTGTGTCCTCCTAAGAGACTATGGGGAACTAAATATAGATGTAAGATTTAGATTAAGATCTTTATTTTTCATAATAAGGAAAACCATGTTTATTGAATTCTAAATCCATATTCTTGATAGTAATCCTCTCCCTTTTGTTCATTTGTATGTGTGTACACAAGTATTGTTCTCAGTCACTAAATTGTTCTTAGTTTGATTATTTCATCTTCTTCAATTTAATTGAAATACTAGCAAAATAGATTACTCATACTCATACAGCAAGCTTCCTGGTTTTACTGATTAGCCTGGTAATATTTTGGAGAAAATATTCAGCATGTTAGGAATCAAACTTGAGGTTCTGATTGCATCTTCTCTTCTGTCAAGTATGTATCTAATATATTTTGCACTAAAAAGTGAACTTTGTAAAAACAACATGTATTGAGTACCAGGTTCTGTGTTAAGTATTTTCACATATATTCTCTCACTTTTAGCTATCAATGACTCTACTGATGCTCCATTTTATAGGAGGTATTTAATACACATTCATTCATTCAATTGTTCTTTTAATAAGTAATGTAGTCATATTGAGAACCAATTATACACAGGTTACTCCACAGTGCTCTAGGATGGGGATTGTATTGGCAAAACTAAAAAGACATAAAGGAAATGAAAGGTTCAAGTAGGTTATAAGTCAACTAATCAAAAAGTACAGATGCACTTAAATGCACCAGGTATGAGTGTTGTGGAGTGTTGATATAAACCTTCATTTAAAGCTAATACATGATTTTACATTTCCTGTCAGTTTCTACCTTCTCACCTATCCCCACCTATATCATCTACCTCCAGTGCTCTACAAATTTGTGATTTCTTATAGTAGATTTTTTTAATATAGAATAAGTGGTCCATGAAAAGCCCACATGGAGACCTTTGTGAGGTAGAAATAGGACTCTGTATTTGGGCCATTTTTATGACAGGAACGGATGGTCTTTGCATTTTGTTTTAGTGTTGGATGGATGTTTTCTCTATCACAAACATGAGAGTTTGTGATTGGGAGTTAGTAGTCTGCAAAGTGAAACCCAACTGAGTTGCCAAGAAGCAGGCAGCTGTGAAGGAAAGCTCAGGCAATTACGGGTTTGCAAGAAGAATAAAAGGTTTCCCTAGTGGTTCACGATTGTATAATCAAATCTGTGTCTGTCAGTTGTTAGAGCCAGACCATGGAGTTTGCCTACAATTACATAATCTGAAACTGAGGACATGTAAAACCCCTTAAAAGGAATACTTGGGAGAATAAGCTTGGTACTATATGGACTTGGAAATTGCTTTTCATAAATTATCTCCAATAATCAAATCTAGGGAGGAGAGGAATGAAGCAGGAAGTGATAGGTATTTCACTAAAGAAAAAAATAGGCATTTCTACTTTATTGTTTCTTCCTTGCAATAATGATGATAATAATAGTAATTTTAAAAAATCTAGCAAGAAATCTTCCCTCCACCACTTGCAAGTGAGAAATCAATAGGTAATGTTTCCTAACACCTCCACTTTTGTTCAGACTCTCAAATGTAACCACTTCTCCCCTCCTATCTTCTCTCTTCCTCAAAGAGATTTTATTCAGCTAACTCTTCTATTTGGGTTGATGCTGATTTTTGTTCCTTCTCTGGGTTTTGCTACCTATGCAAAATAGATGTGAGAAAGGCACAGTAGATTAGATGGTACCTGGCCTGTTTCTTATCTGTTCAGAAGATGAACACATTTATGCTAATAAATGTGTGCATTAGACAGACACATACTATCCTATAACATATCATTGGCTGTTCTGCACCAACGAAATGGATATCAATAACATATAGAACTCACTCTCTCAATCTAAACAAAAAATTTTATGGTAGCTATATTTGGCAAAACATTGCTGACATAAATTTTATGTGGGGATAAAAATATGCTTGGAGGGGGTGTAAATTTTATATGGATGTATAGATTTCAGAATTCAAACTTGACAAATTGATGGGATGGCCAGGGAGAGCTGAATTTTCTTTTTTAAAAGGTGATAAAAACAACCCAAGGGCTGTAGACTGAGATAAAAATAAATGCACTACATAATGTATTTGGTTTAATTTATGATGTCTTTCCCATGGCTGTTCTTCACAGACTGGATGGAAGCAGGGCTATAATGCCCCTAGCCCTCCTTTCAGCCAGCAAAGGTGATGTTGATCCCTTACCAGAAAAGACTCTTCCCCTCAGGTGAGTGTAGGAGATATAGTGGAAGCCATGAGGTATTGCCTAGATCCTCCAAGTAAGGATGCACTGCTCTGCTACAGCAGTGAGGTTAGCAGACAGCTTCCAGCTGGGGATGCTCTCCTCACCCCAAGTCACACTCCTTCCCAGATCATCCATATCCTATGATGGATTTGGGAATAACAAGGCCTGTCATCTTGGTCCAACTTGGAACAACTCTGAAGGGCCATTCTAGCTCCAAAGGCTGCAGAATTCCCTGTGGAGCTAGCCTAGTCTGTCCTTGAGCCTGCCTTGCAACTCAATGCCTGACCACTCTTTCAATTTCCTTTCTTTTATAAGTGTTGATACCACAGGCACTTGTTAAAGAACATCCTGGTTGCTAAACTCTCAGTGTCTGCTTCCCTGGAAACACAACCTGTGACCAGTGCCACATTGTGATTTTTGTGGGCCCTTTTGCCTTCATGGGCCTCTTCTTCCATAAGAAATATTAAAAATTAGATACTATGACTATATTGGTATAAATGAATATATTAATATTAAATGTTAAAACTTTTTTCTTCTACCTAAAAGTTCATGTTTTCCTTTTAATTGTGAAAGAATGTAATGCAGTTTTTTGGACCTCAGGCACTGTGCCTATTATACCTAATGGAGAAGTCCACCATGTCTGTGACAGGATGCAATTGTGTATTAAGCACATTACAAGATTATGAAGTCTGGGAAGACTGCTTTTGTTGCTCTTTCTTCCAACCTCAGATCATCAGGCCCTTCAAATACCTCCCACTTTCTAGGGAAACAAACTAACATCTAGCCCTTCTTTCAGAAAAGATCATTTGTAGTAAGATGTAAATGATTAATAAATCTGAGGCTTAATTATTTTTACTCTATAGGATGGTAATGGTGGAGGCTTGCGTTATATGACAGAACAGTTTTTGTTACTGATTGTGTCATTTCCTTTCCACTCCCCACCTTCTTTGTATGTACACATTTGCTGTTCTGTTAATGCTTCTCAAAGGAACATAGATGGAAACTCACACCTGGGAGACACTCAGATGGCTCATCTTCATAACATTATCTATGTATAGATGGGGTAGAAAACAGTTGAAATAGGAGTAAGGGGGATGTCTAAAGTAAATTAGTTGTCTGCTTCCTCCCATTTCCTTGAAACCTTTATTCCAGGTTGATCAGCTATCTTCTCTTTTGGTTTGCTTGGGCACTAGAAGGCTTTTTTTTGTTTGTTTGTTTTTAACAATCTAGCAAATACTTATTTTTGAATGCCTGCTGTATACCAAACATTGCTTTGGAGTGCTTTATTTACATGATCTCAATTAGATATAGTAGGGTATCCTAGCTCAGCCTGATCTTGGATAAATGATTTGACTGTATGCTGAATCAGTGGTCCACATGGTTTCACAATGCATTAACTAAAGTGTATAGCAGGAAGGAGACCCAAGTGCTTAGGTGACTAGAGTCAGAGATAAAGAAGGGTTAATGGTGAGGACATTTTGCCTAGAAAGGCAATAGAGCACTGTAGCAAAAAGCATGGGCTCTGGAGTCAATTTGCCTGGATTTGAATGCTGGCTCCATCATTTACTTGCTGAGCAACCTTGGGCAAATTACTTAAACTTTCTATGCCTCTGTTGCTGTACATGTAAAATGAGGATTGTAATGATAAGTACTAGCTTCATTGAGTTGTAGAAAGGATTAAAAGTACCAATATATATAAAGCATTTAAAAGAGTGTCCAACATATAGGTGCCTCAAAATGTGGTAACTAATGTTATTATGGTATTTATTACTTTTACTGATATTATAGACTGGATTTCTTCACCCCTGGGGACCTGAAGACTACCGACAGAGGCTGAAGGGGTTGTTTTTAGAAGGTTCTTTGTGAGACTGAGTACCAGTAGCACTGTTCTGGGCTCAGGTGATAAAATATAATACACAGCTGGGGAGAGGAGTTTTGGTACCAGCAGGCGCCATTTGGTATCTTAGGGGTTTTGCAGCTTTGTGTGCATTAAGAAATAGTCTCATAAGTGGGAAAACTGTATTTTTTAAAAAGATTTATTTATTTATTAGAGAGGCAGTGTGTGTGTGTGGATGGCAGAGGGAAAGAGTCTCAAGTAGACTCCCCACTGAGCATGGATCTTACGACCATGCGATCACAATCTGAGCTGAAATCAATAATCAGACACTCAACTGACTGAGCCACCCAGGCATCCCAGGCAAGCTGCACACTTATCTGGAATGTGCCTCAATGAGTTCAGGAGATAGAGGCAGAAGTGACTCCTAAGAACAACAAATTGTCAGGACAAAATCAAGTTGTTTTGGCTTGCCAAGCTCCTTCCAGCACTTCCTGCTCTATTTACATGACCCAATGTGATTAGGCCCAGAATCTTGGGTGGGGAAAGAAAGGGCAGCAGTCATCAACTGCTCAGAAACTGCTTGCAGATGAGTCAGATACTTGGCTGCATGGCCCTTCACTTACTGGGTGCCAGACCCTGCATGACCAGTACTGTGGCTCCCCTCTAGTGAGTCACTATTTGGAAGAAAATGTTTTCTGGAAATCCTTTACTGTTGAGACCTTGTCAGAAGCACACTTATTAGGCAGACAATGGGAAATGAGGAGAGCTCAGGGGGAGGGAATTTTAGGGGCCAGTGTTAATTTCAAACATGCGTCTTTGCCAAAATGAAATAATTACTATATCTAGATAAAATGGACTAAGTTGGAAAAAGCAAATGTTCATGGCAGGAAGTCAATCACATGCTGTACAATTCAACTTATGGGCAGCTACAGACAGCTTTCAAATATTTTTTGGCTTATTGTGATGTTGAATTATTGAATCCCGTTTTGTTAAACATTTAACAATCCAAAAATACCAACATGTGGTTCACCAATTTATTTGTCTTATGCTTAAATAGTCCTTTTCTTTCAACTTTATTTTCCAGAATGATCATTACTAAATTTCTTAGAAATTGGGGAGCTAGGCTTCTTTCCTATGATCTACTATTAGGGATTTAACGTGCCTATTTTCTTTTTTTTTTTTTTAATTTATTTATTTATTTGACAGAGAGAGAGAGAGATCACAAGTAAGCAGAGAGGCAGGCAGAGAGAGGGGTTGGAAGCAGGCTCCCCGCTGAGCAGAGAGTCCAATGCGGGGCTCGATGTGGGGCTCAATCCCAGGACCCTGAGATCACAACCCGAGCCGAAGGCAAAGGCCCAACCCACTGAGCCACCCAGACGCCCCTAACTTGCCTATTTTCTTTTTCTTTTTTTTTTTTTTTAGATTTATTTATTTATTTATTTGACAGACAGAGATCACAAGTAGGCAGAGAGGCAGGCAGAGAGAGATGGGGAAGCAGGCTCCCTGCTGAGCAGAGAGCCCAATGTAGGGCTTGATCCCAGAACCCCAAGATCGTGACGTGAGGTGAGCTGAAGGCAAGCTTGAGCTTAACCCACTGAGCCACTCAGGTGCCCCTAACTTGCCTAATTTCAATAAGACTGCCATCTCAATAGGGACCTTAAAGGAGTTTACAAGCAACAATTAACATGTTTCAGTTTCTTTTATTCTACAAACAAAATCTCTTCTTTCTTTTCTGTAGTCCCATTCCTTCTTGGTTTTTTAAAATTTTTTATTTATTTTCAGCGCAACAGTATTCATTGTTTTTTCACCACACCCAGTGCTCCATGCAATCTGTGCCCTCCCTAATACCCACCACCTGGTTCCCCCAACCTCCTACCCCCCGCCCCTTCAAAACCCTCAGGTTGTTTTTCAGAGTCTATAGTCTCTCATGGTTCACCTCCCCTTCCAATTTCTCTCAACTCCCTTCTCCTCTCCATCTCCCCATGTCCTCCATGTTATTTGTTATGCTCCACAAATAAGTGAAACCATATGATAATTGACTCTCTCTGTTTGACTTATTTCACTCAGCATAATCTCTTCCAGTCCTGTCCATGTTGCTACAAAAGTTGGGTATTCGTCCTTTCTGATGGAGGCATAATACTCCATAGTGTATATGGACCACATCTTCCTTATCCATTCGTCCGTTGAAGGGCATCTTGGTTCTTTCCACAGATTGGCGACCGTGGCCATTGCTGTTATAAACATTGGGGTACAGATGGCCCTTCTTTTCACTACATCTGTATCTTTGGGGTAAATACCCAGTAGTGCAATTGCAGGGTCCTAGGGAAGCTCTATTTTTAACATTCCTTCTTGTTTTTTGTTCTCATCCTAATTCCTTAAATAGTTCACATTCCTTGTCTCCATTTTTACACATCTAGTCCCTCTTCAGTCCACTATAGCCTGGCTTCTACTGTCATTATCCATGAAAACTACTGTTGCCAAGGTTAACACTCTCACTGGGCAGTGATGTCCACCTATCACCTATGTGCTGATGTTTCCCAGATCTATATTTAGTCCCAACATCTCCATAAAATGTTAGGATTACATATTTAGTGGTCTGCCAGAATCTCCAGCTGGGTGTCTCACAGGCAATTCAAATTCTTTATGTCCAAAATGGAAGTCATCATTTCCCTGCTAAACCCATTCCTCTTTTTGATGTCTCTATTTCTTTACCCAATCGAAAAGTCATATTTTTTCTTTATTTCACCACGCATCTAATAAATCACTATGTCTAGGAGACTTTCTCTCTTAAATATTCTATTTTTTCTTTCTACTCTATCCCTACTATGCTCTCTATTTTATTTCATACTGCTACCTGTGAGATCCTTCTATTATGAAATCTGATGTTGTTACTTTTATGGTTAAAACTATGCAAAACCTCCCCATTGCCTACTGAATAAAGCTCAACCTATCTAATACGGCATTTAAGGCCCTCCCAGATCTTATCCTGCCTAGTGTTCCAGGATTACTGGGGAATATTCTTCATTTCTTCTCTATACCTTGCCAGTTTTTGCTTTTAAACTTTGCATATACTGTCTACTTTTTCTAGAATGCCCTTTATCTCCCTTTACCTTCCTGGCCTGTATAATTTGGCATATATTTAAGATTCAGCGTGGATCTGTCTTCTCTAGGAAATAGTCCCTGTCTGCCCTCCACATTCCCAGAGTAGGTTGATACCTCATTTTTGTGATCCCATCATACTGTAATTGTGCACACAACTCCCATTTTGCCTCCTCTACTTAACTGTAATTCTTTGGCTATATCTCTGCTCCTTCCACTAGACTGTGATCTCATCCCTAAGATTAGGGATTAGGATTAAGATCCCTAAGACTAGGGACCTTGTCCTGCTTACAGCTCTATCCTCAGCACCCAGTGTCATCCCTAGCATCTAAAAAGAAATGCACTAAATGCTCAATTACAAATGAATGATGACAATAAACACATATTTTATAACATTTTTCTGTTTATAAAGTTATTTGCTACATAATTGTCTTATTTGAATTGACAAAGTCAAATTGAAGAAAAACAGCTATCCAAAAGGGAGGCAATGCAGCAGAAGGAGTAAGAGTTTAGGCTGTGCAGTGATACAGACCTAGCTTGAGTCCTGATTCTGCCACTCACTAGGTGTATGCTCTTGTCTTAAGTCACTTAACCTTTCAAAGTGTTGTTTTCCTCATCCACAAAGTTGGAATAAGAATAGTTCTTACCTCGTAGGGTTGTTATGAGGATTATATGAGATAGATAATTTATGCAAAAACACAGTGGTTCTTTGCACATAGTAAATGCCTAGTATTATTATTATCATTATTGCTATTATAATAATTATTCTCTTAAATTTTTTATTTATGAGAGAGAGAGAGAGAGAGAGTGAGTTCACATGAGAACACAAGCAAGGGGGAGGGGCAGAGAGAGAGGGAGAAGCAAACTTCCTGATGAGCAGAGAGACCCATGTGGGACTCGATAACAGAACCCTGGGAACATGACCTGAGCTAAAGGCAGATGCTTAACCTATTGATTCACCCAGGCACTCTATAATAATTTTTCTTATCCCTCATATTTTTCCCTATCTGGCTTTTTCCTCTTGACATTTGGACTAGATCATCAGATACTATGTACAGTACTTAGAATAGTTACTATCAGATAGTAAGCATTCAAAAAGTATGCTTATTATAATTATTCTAAAGCAATGCTGTCTTCTATATGTGCTGGTTCACACTTGGGACAGAAGAAGAGTTGCTTTGGATTTTGAAGATATTTCTCTTTTACCTTAGGCTGGGATAAAGTAATCAGTTATCTTGTTCATGTCAACAGGATTCAAACTATGACTTACTCCAAATCATTGTCAAGTGTTAAGAAAGAAACATTTTCTCAAAGGATTAAGACATGATGGCACCCTAAAAATTCAATGCAAAATTGTCTTTATTTTTCTGGAGAAGTTTTTAAAAATCAATTTATTCCTACCTTCCCCTTCCTTCCTTCCTTCCTTCCTTCTTTATTTGTTTACCAAATAGTTATTTAATACTTACCATAGGTCAGGCATTGTGCTGAGAATTGCCATCAGGGAGCTTAGAGTTTACAGCACAGACTTACTAAGTTAGAGTCTTTGGGTATGGACCCCAGATTTGAGAACTAGTCTATACGGGGATATATAGTCCCAGGAAATAAGGTAGTTTAAATCATAGGTTTACAACGAACATTTAATATAGCCTTGAAAGCCTCATGTAAATTGATTATCCTTCCCTACTGATTGATGCTGACATTTCATAATTTTTAATTTTTTTTATAAACATATAATGTATTATTGGCCCCAGGGGTACAGGTCTGTGAATCGCCAGGTTTACACACTTCACAGCACTCACCATAGCACATACCCTCCCCAATGTCCAGCCCCTCCACCCCCCCCCCCCCCCCCGCAACCCAAAGTTTGTTTTGTGAGATTAAGAGTCTCTTATGGTTGGTTTGTCTCCCTCCTGATCCCATCTTGTTTCATTTATTCTTTTCCTACCCCCCAAGCCCCCTACATTGCATCTCCACTTCCTCATATCAGGGACATCATATGATAGTTGTCTTTCTCCGATTGACTTATTTCTGATGGTGACATTTCAGAGCTACTTTATCTTCATTTCTGATTGATCTTCAGTGGACAAAATTTTTCTTCTTTTTTTCTTAAAAAAGAATTGACTGTGAATCGAAGTCCATCAAGAGTATTTAAAATGTCAAAGAACAGGATGCTTGGGTGGCTTAGGTAAGCAGCTGGCTCTTGGTTTCGGCTCAGGTCATGATTTCAGGGTCCCAGGATGGAGCCCTGCATTGGACTTTACACTCAATGGGGAGTTTGCATGATGATTCTCTCTCCCTCTCCCCCTCCTCCTCTAAAATAAATAAATAAATCTTTTAAAAACCATCAAAGAACATGTTGGGGAAAAGCAATAGATGAGGAAATCCTGTTTGGCCATACATTTGGGAACACATTATGGACTTCCCCAACTGTTGCCATCACAGTCTACCCCCTCACTGGTTTTATTTCTTCTTTTTACTTGAATTATTGGGTACATGGTATAATCCATGTTTACCAAGTTGAATGGTAGATAATGCCCTTGGTTCAGAGATGACTCTATTGTTTTTGTTGTTTTAGCAAAAACCTCAGGGAAAAATCTTCCTGACCCCTTGGCCTCTTAAGGATAGAAAACTCAGGCCTAATTATCTAAAATGTGAGTTACCCTGCCAACCCTTAATACTATAGTTAGTGATCTGTCTTCCTGATGACACTATATTACTGTGTAAGCTGGGGTTCTGGGCTGTAAGGAACACAGACACACTCAGGCTACATTAAACTAAGGGAGATATTTGTAAAGGACAGCAGACATTCATATAATTGAAGGAAGGCTAGGAAACCAAGTTTGCAAAGAGCAAAACCTGAAGAAGCTCCAGTGAATTTAGTAACACTGTGTCATAGCAGGAATCGCTTAGTTAGGGCACTGCTGCTGCCGCCACTACTTTTGTCATAATTGTTACCTTATTTTTCCTTGTTTCTTTTATGAAAAATGTAATTCCTAATAGGATATCTGATTGGCTGAATTTGTACATGACTTCTCCCTGGCTGTATCAGAGGGCTGGTAGAGTAAGGACCAGGATCCCTGGGTATTCATGGTGAGAGGTAGGGAGTAAGAGATGAAACTAACAATTACTCTTTTGCTGAGCCTACCCATAATGGGGGAGAGACGTTTTCTCCCAAACTGGGATACTAGTAAGATAAGATATAGATTCTGGACAGCTTCTCTTCTGAACCCACTCTAATCGGGCTTTTATACTCATCTATTTACTGAAATGATTTATCATGGTTACTGATTCAAAATAAATTGCCACACTCAGTGGTTAATTCTCAGTCTTCATCTTATTGGTCTTTTTAGCAGTATTTCTCATAGTTGATCATTCCTTCCTCTATGGAACAGTTTATTCACCTGACTTCCAAGGCATATGTCGACTGTATTTTCTCTTTAGTCATTCATTAGCAATCTATTTTGCTGGTTCTTCTTTATCTCTGTGCCTTATAATTGCTAGAGTGTTCTAGTCCCCATTCCTTGGAACTCTTCTTCATCTATTCTTACTCCCTTGATGATCTCATTTGTTTCATGGTTTTAACCACCATCTTTACCCATAAATTTATATCTTTAGCTTAGAGTCTTCCTGAAGGCCATAATCAAATTAGCTAACTACCTGGTATTAATTTTCACTTGGAATTCTTAAGCATTTAAAATATCCAAATATAACTCTTGATCCTGCTCCAAACTTTTCCCTCTTTCCCACTTCAGTAATTACAGATCCCATTAGAAATCTTTTTTTTAATTGTGTTATGTTAGTCACTATATAATACATCATTAGTTTTTGATGTAGTGTTCCAAGATTCATTGTTTACATGTAACACCCAGTCCTCCGTGCAATATGTGCCCTCCTTAATACCCACCACCACTCACCCATCCCCCACCCCCTCCCCTCTAAAACCCTCAGTTTGTTTCTCAGAGTCCACAGTCTCTCATGGTTCATCTCCTCCTCTGATTTGCCCCAATTCACTTTTCCTTTCCTTCTCCTAATGTCCTCTGTGTTACTCCTTGTGTTCCACAAGTAAGTGAAACCATATCATAATTGACTATTTTTGCTTGACTTACTTCACTCAGCATAATTTCCTCCAGTCCTGTCCATGTTGATACAAAAGTTGAGTATTCATCCTTTCTGATGGTTGAGTAATATTCCATTGTATATATGGACCACATCTTCTTTATCCATTTGTCTGTTGCAGGACATCTCAGCTCTTTCCAGAATTTGGGTATTGTGGACATTGCTGCTATGAACATTGGAGTAGAGGAGGAACCCCCAAGAGAGGAAAAATTTAGAATTCTTATTGTTACTATGTTTAAAATATATCCAGAATATGACCATTTCTCACCACATCTACTGCTATAATTTTCATCCAGAGCACAATCTATACTCACCTGGATTATTGAAAGAGCCTATTAATTGATTTCTCTGCTTCCACCCTTCTGTATGGCCTATTCACCTTACAGTCATCAACATGACCTTCTTAGAACATAAACCAAGTCATAGTACCCTTAGGGTTAAAATCTTTCAGTAGCTGAGTTATTTGACCCAGGATTCACATGTAAAACTGACTGGGAAGTTTTAACCAAGTTATGGTATAGAATACTTGCTGCTTAACAAATCTGTTACTTAGTAAATGGACAAAAGTTCTTAACAAATGGACTAGGCTCCAGTAAGTCTGATCTAATTCTTTGTGACATTGATCAGAGAAGGTAAAAAATATACAAAGATATTTTAAAAAGTAGCCTTTCTCTTATATGACTTGGGGAAGTAAAATGTGTTATCTGCCAGAGACCAAAAGGTTGAGGAGAAAAGGACTTCAGTAGAAATGTAAGTTATAGAAACTACATAAACAGGATCACTACCACTTAATTAGAGAATTCTGAGAATGCAGAGTTTATGTCTTCATTTACTCTGGGTTCATTTCAATCTTGAAGTAGAACATGTTGCTGTGGAAAGATTCACAGAGGTCATGGATATCCAGATGAATAACTAGAAGTGATCTGGCTGAAAATTTGCTAAATTTAGTGCACTGACAAGGACTGCTTGGGGCCTTTATGTTCTGAGTTTGCATGTGTACAAGAAAATGATAGGGTTAAAGATAAATTATGCAGGTCAACAAAGTAGCCACAGATATTGGCTGAATCTGAAAGGAACATGAAATAAATGGAATTCCTAATGAAAATCGTTAATGAAATGCCTAATTTGAGAACTGAGTTTGTATTTAGAAGATGTGCCAATTATTGGGTGGCAAGCACATAGGCAGAAATGTAGATAATGATCCATATGTCCAGTATCTTGAGAAAAGGAATGTGTGCAAATGTGAGTGAGTGAGCAGACAGGACATATAGAAACAGTAGTTATTGGAACAAATGATTTCAACAGATTAGGAAATTAAGGATACAGCTGAAAAGGGAAAAAATTGAATAGATCATTTGTGACACAATCCTGAGACTTTAATCAGGATATTACCTAGCTGATGTGTTCACATTAGAAGAGAAAGCTGGGAATTGCTTTTTCTTCTTTTTGATTTATAATGCAACCTAAATTGATTTCTGAATAAACTCACCAAAGAAGCAAGCCTGATAAGATTAATATTGAGGTCATTATTTACTGACATCAGAAAAAATATTGCTAATTGTTTCCTCTTATGGTATCAGTAGGAAAGAAGAACCTTGTAGATGATTAGCTTTCAATAAAGGGAAGGCCACTGGAATTAAAATGACAGTTTCATTTTTTGTCTTAGCAATGAAACAAAGACCAAGTAGAAGGAGATGACTGCACATGTCTGCAGTGCATAAGGAGGGAAACAGAATGATAATACTGATAATGGTACTGACTAGTACAACTCAATCCAGTACATATTTATTGGGCATCTACTATGTGATAGGCATCACGTTAGAGGCACTAGGGGATAAAAAAAAATGACACAGCTCCTGCCTCAAGCTGTTTGCAATTATCCTAATGATAGGGATACTAGCAAAATCTGTGGAGTTTATGTATGACCAGAGGAGTACAAGTTATCACTGTTGTGTGAGCCAAAAGCAGGGTGTAACTGGAAGAGAAGAGGGGTTTCTCCCCACTGATTTTAGCTTGGAGCCTGTGGGGGCTGACAGGGAAGATGATAAGGAGGAAGCATTTCACAGTGGTGTGCACATTGACTGGGTAGCTGTGATGGCACAGAGGTCCTGTGAGAATGTGTAGGAGGGTTGCTGTTTGTCAGTTGCCTAGGGGACTCACTACTCTTCCTGACCCTGAAACAGAGAAATCTGGAAGGGCTAGCATTTCAGTAGGTATTGGGATTCTTGTGTTTTTAATTGGGCCTCCCTCTTGCTTGTCATCATGCTCAAGGATTGCCTGATTGCTAGCTTATTTCCCAAGGGAACTTTGTGAGGCCTGTTGGCTTTTACTATCTATCTATCTATCTATCTATCTATTTATTTAGTAGTGCTATTGTGTCCTCAGGCTGATGGTTCTATAGACACTTGGTGTATAAACTTTACCCTGTATAAATATATCTATTTATTTAGTAGTGCTATTGTGTCCTCTATAGACACTTGGTGTATAAACTTTACCCTGTATAAATATATCTATTTATTTAGTAGTGCTATTGTGTCCTCAGGCTGATGGTTCTATAGACACTTGGTGTATAAACTTTACCCTGTATAACAGAAATGCAAAAAGTACAAATACTTCAGAAGCAGTATCCTGCAAATTACTGCATGGTTATTTAAAATCATTTATGTCTATGTATTAAGGCAGGATTCCTAGCCAGTTGATGAATGGAGCAGCTACTCATTGTGCTTACTCATGGGTGCTTTCATTATGTATTGTGTTATAGTCACTCTCCGTAGGACTGGCCAGGTTAGCTTTTTGCTATGGGGTAAGTAGAAGATGATAAATCTAGGGAAATAAGGTGAAGAAAAGCTGAAGGAAAGAAGAATAGGATAGGACAAACTGGCCTAGAAAGAATAAATAAAATAAAAGAATATAAAAATTAGGAGCAAGTAACAAGGGAGGAGGGATAGTAGGGTGGCAGTGGAGACATAATCATTTTAAATACGTAGCAGAGTCTTGGGTTAAGAAAATAAATACAGGGAGACAATCTGAGGGTTTTGAAAGGGAGGGGGGTGGGTGGGTTTTATGGAGGGCACATATTGCATGGAGCACTGAGTGTGGTGCATAAACAATGAAATCTGTTACACTGAAAAGAAATTAAATAAAAATTTAAAAAAAGGAAATAAATACAGGGAGAAAAGAAGAGAGAGGAGAAAGCTTCGGAGCTACTATGGGAATACAGGATATAGAGGATGTTTGATTACCTTGGAGTCCACAGACTAAGGCCATAAGGCTGATGTGAAATTACTAGGTTTCTTTTAGGACCAAGGACAGGATTATAGGGCTTACATACAAACTCTTGAACAGCTCAAGGGATATTCTGATTCAGTTTACCTATAATATGATTCTTGGATGACAGCTTTTATTCATTTGGGATATTATGCAAGTTCTCAAAAACCCTAATATAATTGAAAATATTCCCTGGTTGTGGCAAGAAATATGTGTCTGGTCCCCCAGGCAGCAGTCACCCCATTCTGCATGGCAGTTCACAGGAGTTAAGAGAGAATATTGTAAATTGCACTTTTGAACCTGGCCTGTCAGTGCCCATCCAGGCAGGCAAGCCAGGCTGAAGTGAACACGGGTTCAGCACAGGTGAATACTGATGAAAAAAATAACATGTGCAAGTCTTCTCTGTCAATAACAAAGCTCATCTTTTTGTCCCAGCAAGGTACTGCAAACAGCCCACATTTCATATTCAGTTAATCTCAAAATAATTCAAAAATCAAAGAGCTTATTCAACTATCAAGATATACCAGATTGACTCACTGTGTATTATTCATAAAAGAGACTCTGTTTGTGGGGAGGGTAAGGGAAGAATCCAATATTAGAATCAGCCAAAGCAGCACTAGTTTTTGTTCAATTTAAATTGTTTTCAGACTACACAACTGTACTCTGAATACTAAGAAATACTGCCAAAGAATAGTTGATGATGGCATCATTTACATTCTCAGCTAGGAGTAAAATATAGCAACTTGATCTCTGCAATTAAGTGGCCCTTGCTTCTCCCTCACACTTCAGTGCTTCCATCTCCCTGGTTTCTTCTTTTAGTTCTTAATTTCACACTCTGTCCCTACTACAGCTGCTGTGGTACAAAATGCTAGTAGGGAGATGGGCAGAAGCATCAGGTTTGCAATTTGTTACAATATTAATACCTTCAGAGTATTTGTGTGTGTGTGTGTGTGTGTAGTTAACACTTTGGTTTGTTCCAATATTCCCCCTACCCCATTCTCTCAACTGTCTCTCTCACAACAGAGGGGATAGGGCTACTCTTACCTTAATTCTTTGAAACTCACTTCCTTCATCTGTAAAATATAGGTGAGAATAAAATATAGGCAAGATTCATACCCTGCATAACATAATAAAAATTGCATATGTGATTAAAAAAAAGATTCATACCCTGCCATGTTCTCACTAAATATTAGCATTTACCTCTAGATGTACCCTTTCCTAGTTTAATTGGAACTGAGAGAGGTAAAAGCATTTGCTTAAGGACACAGTCCTGTGGATGTCAGAGTTTTTAGCTCTACAAATGTACCCACTGTACATTGCCTATGTACTATTAGAAGCTTAGTGAGTGGGGTAGGGGAGAAGAACTGGCTTCCTTAGAAATTATTTTGCACAGGGGTACTTGGTGGTTCAGTCAGTTAAGTGTCTGACTTTTAATTTTGGCTCAAGTCATTATCCTGATCAGGGTCCTTAGATTTAGCCCTGTGTCAAGCTCCAGTCTCAGCAGGGAGGCTGCATGAGATTCTTTCTCTTTCCCTTTCTCCTCCTCCCCCAATTGCGCAGGCACTCTCTCTAAAATAAATATATAAATCTTTAAAAAGAAATTATTTTGTACAAGGTGTGCCCATTACCATAGAGTAATTGTTCAATTTTGATGTAAGACACAGAAGGCAAACTTGCCCAAAGAGTTAAAGGAGGGTAGTTAATGTCTCCTTACTCTGAAAGGGGTGCTGAGGTTAAAGACTGTCCTCCACTCATTTTTTTCCTTTTTTTCCTTCTTTCCTCCCCTTTCCTTCCCTCCTTCCCTTTTTTCCATTCCCTCTTTCTTCCTTTCCTTCCCTTCCCTTCCATTTTCCTGCCCTTCTTTTCTTTCCTTTCCTTCTTTTAAAGATTTTATTTATTTGAGAAAGAGAGAACAAAATCGGGGGAGGGGCAGAGAGAGAGAACGAGGGAGAAGCAGACTCCCTGCTGAGCTCAGAGCCCTATGTGGAGCCTGATCCCATGACCCTGAGATAATACCTGAACCTGAGATCACATCCGAGGATAAGCCAGATGCTTAACTAGCGGAGCCACCTAGGTGCCCCCATTTCTATTTAATAAAGGTCCCCAATCTATTATCCACAATTCCAAAATCTGAGGTCTGAAAACTGAGCCGTGTGTGTGTGTGTGTGTGTGTGTGTGTGTGTATGTCTTTTTAAGTTGACACCCAAACTCATTTGATAGTAAAATCTTTCCTGGTCTGATTTATGGGGGCTTTTATATTCTTTATTAATCCAATTTAGATTGAATATATCTTTGTTTCACTAGAGGTATATTAATGTGTTTGGTTATGGGATGCTGTTCCCAATCTTCCTGGGGTGCAATTTATAGTATGTGCCCCATATTCTCTTTCTCAAATCTGGAAAGTACTTCAAATTCTGAAGTACTTATGGACTCAAAGGTTTTAGATGAGTAATTCTTGACTAGAGATACATATTTAGTACCTTTCCTATGCCAGGTATTGTGTGAGGTGATGGGAAAGTGACACGGGATGAGAATGATGATGATGCTACTAAAACTTTTACAGTACTTGCTCCATGCTGGGCACTAGGAAGTGCTTATATGAAGTCTTTTCTTTACCAGTAATGCTTACAACAAACTTTTGTAGTGGATACTATGTAACCCATGCTTCCTGCCCTCAAGAGGCTCACAGCCCTAGGAGGGAAACAGTAGCTCTGTGACAGATGCTAAAAGAACTCTATAAGGAAAATGTATGCACTTCAGCCCCTACACCCAGTGCTATCTATTGCTACATACTTGTGTATAATGGAGCAGGAAGAAGGCCCAGGACCAATGGGAGAGGAGGTGGCAATGATGGAAAAGGATAAGGAAGAGGTGGCAGATTGGCCCAGGGAATCATGATGTATCAAACGATTACAATTAGGGACATAATGTCAGTCAGGTAGGGAACTGAAATGTTAAGAATATGTTGCTTGTTTGAGATTCTGGTTATGAGCCTTTAATGCCTTAATATAGGTTACTGTGACAGGTAAGAGTTTATTTAAAAACCTGACATGTTAGCTTTGGAGGACTTAGTAAGGGGCATTTGAATATGTCACCTCATATTTCTCACATCTCATATTTCTCAACAACTATTTCCAAAGGCATGATTTGAGATGAAACCTCAAGACTCAAGATTTCCTAAGGGGCAAGAACCTTTAAACCTAGGGCCCAAGGATGGTTGCCCAACTTCTCCCAATTGAGTATGGCCCTGCCCATAAGTATACCAGATAATGCCTTCCCAAGTTGCAGGGCTAGATTTAAGTTCTGAAATGTGAAAGGGAATCCAACCTGATGTAGCACCTGCCTGTTTCCAGTGGAACTTTCTTTTTAATTGCTCCTGCTTAATGCAAGACCTGATCAGTGTTGTTCAGGTGACCATCAATTACAGATCTTGCCTTGCAGCAGGCCATGCTCCCTCCTTTCCCTTGGAGATAACTGAGGGGCTGAAGCAACTAAGAGTGATATGCTACATTGCAACCATCATTCCCATAAATAAGAAGATATGAGCACACAAAGCATCATCAGTTCTTAATTGATAATTCTCATGACCTGGCCAGAGAGGGGCCATTGATATATTTGGTGCTCTCACTTTTCCTTTCCTCCTTGGGATTAGGTACGGCGGCTGGTAGGGCCATTAGCCTACTGGTGAATTCTGGCTTGCAGCCTGCTTGTTTGTCAGAACAGATTCCTAGAGCAAACAGTGGGTAATACAGGACAGGCAGGGGGAGGGTATCTGGGAAATAGCAGTGGCCATTTGGTGAGGCAGAGGCTTGGGGGCTAACCTAACTGTTGGCTGTAGGAGTGAGCTGAACTAAGCTGGTAGGAGGATATCTGTAACAATTATAATAACGTCAACATCAGTTATCATTATTGTTAGTGTTCTAATGAATATAATGACATCTAGCATTGCTTAAATACCTACTCTGTGCTAGGGGCTTTATACTCATTATTTCATTTAATGGTCTCAAGGACCCAACATGGTATGACTCATCATCCCTAATTTACCTAATACTACACAGCTAAATTGTTACAGAGTCTGGATTCAACCTCAAGTCTATTTCTGTCCAAAGCACGTGCTCTTTAGACTGTCCATTCAGAAAAGGGTCATACAATGGAGGTAATTGCATGGAATTCTCTGGAAGCAGATTTGGTTTGAGGGGTAGACCAACCCGGTAGCTGCCCAAGGAATCATGCTATATTGTGTATTGCTGTAGCACTGGACAGTTTGGAAGTGTGGAAGCAATTAACTCAGGTTTACACTCGTGAACCCATGTTATTGGCTTTAGTCCATTCAAGGAGACATAGGTCTTGAAAGAAAATAAAAATAACCCCTTACTAGGTTTAACATATATCCATTGAGTATTTTTGCAATACATATACAAGTTGCAGGAAGTACCAGAGGCTTTGCCACCAATCTTCAGAACTGCAAGTTGCTTAAAGTGACAGTAGCAGTTAGTTGAAAATCTGAAAGAGAATAACATATGATCTAATGTTGTATGCAAGGAATGAATGAATTACTTTCCTGTCATAATTTTAAATACTTTTAATATGACTCACAATAAATTTTCTGGTCTCCAAAATTACATTAATTACATTAATCTCCTTAATATAAACATAAAGAGGTATTAATTTTATTAATAGAGTATCAGTTCATTTGTTTTTATATTTCTTTATACAATTTTCTTTTTTCTTCTTGTCCTTTGCTATTTTCCTCCTTCCAGCCTTTCTTCCCTACCACTCTCTTCTTCCAATGCCCTGTCTCAGTAGTGTACCTCAGCACTGTAACCCCATTAGTAGTTGCTGAGCCTACTCTTTATGTGTATTACTTTGGACATCTCCATTCTGGGAACTGGTGCCATTCTCTGCCATGGCAGTGGACAACCCATGCTGTCTGATTCTTATAGAAGATGAAGTGTCATCACCATGGAAAGAAAATGTTTTCTCAGAAAAGGGAATACCAGGTGCTCCAGTAGCATTCTGTTCCTCACAAAGCAAGGCTTTGAAGGTGTGAAAGGAAAATGTGTGGCTTGTATGTTACATCTTGAGGTTTTTCCCTTCTTTCCTCCACTCTCACCCCAATCTTCCCAGAGATCTTGACTTGTCAGTAGATGATGCTCTTAAAATCCTTTTATCCACCCATGTGGGCAATACCACTGGCAAAATGTCAGGGAGTCTGTGTTAGTAATGTTAACATCCTGATGTCACACAGTGGCACCCAGTAAAGCCAAGGGACAGGTAGAAAAAACAATTCTGGTGGCATGGAAAATGAGAAACATTATAAAGAGCCCATACATTGCAAAGCTGATTGAGAATAGAATTTTGAATATTTAGAACTGAAAGGAATCTTAGAAATCATTACTCTAACCCCATGTTTGTATATAAACAGGAGACTGAGGTCCAGAGAGGGAAGGAGTTTACTAGACATATACAGTGAGTGTCTATGCCAGAGTAGTCCCTAAACCCTGTGTTCTAACTCCCAGAGGAGGGTTATTTCCCTACCTTCTGAATATAGGCATTATATAGTTCTGAAGGGAACTGAATGTGACTATCACCTGAAACAGTACCAGTTAAAGCCCGGTCCCCTGAACTTTCTTTCTACTTGTATACTCTGTTCTCCCTAGATAAATGTGATCTAAGTAACTAAGTGATCTAGCTAGGAAATTACTTTGCTGTTGAGGATTATTCTAGAATCTAAGCGTATAGGGTTCAGACAAGTATAACTCCCTGCTTTTAAACAATCGTCTCTTAACAACAACAACAAAAAATGTAGAGGGTTTAGACACAAATTGTTTGTTGGTATTTGCAATATTAATGGAATTGAAAGAAGCAATATTAATAAAGACAGTGGCACTGTGGACAGGGACCTGGCTCCACACTTATTGATTTGTCTCTGAGACCCTGCAGATAATAGGGGAAGTGGCATTTATCTGACATTGTCTTGTTTCATTGTTAGGGTTCTTTCCCCCATATGCTTTAGTTTGTTACATAAAGGGGACTGGGTACTTTTGGCTATTATGTGGTAGACTATTTATATTCATTTAGAGAATCATGATTGGTTTTTTAATTCCCAGCATTCTTTGAAACAAATTCCAGGCTAAGTGTTTGGCCATTTTAGGTTTATTGAATAATTAAAAAAAAATGGAGCTGGTAGGGAATTTCATATTGATCTCTCCAAAGACTTCATTTTAGACAGAGGGCCAGGACCAAAACATGACTTGTTCAAGGTCAAACAATAAGTTAATGCTGAGCCAGGATTAGAACTCAGATCTTATGACTCCTAGAACAGTATGTTTATTGGTGTAAGGAAGTATTTTCATCAGTTTTTGATAATGGGTTTTCATATCATAATTATTCTCAAAATATTCACAGGTTCTGTGATTCTATTATATGATGCATTTCTGGAATGCTGTTTAGCTCCAGATATGGGCTTCAATCTTTTGTCTGTTACTGATATGTTGTGTGACTTTAAGCAAGTCTCTTAAACTCTCTGTGTCTTATTTCCCTCAATGGTAAACTAATACCTGTCTCACTTAGCTTACCAAATTCTTGGAAATCTCAAACAAGATGGTGGATGGGAAAGCACTTTGCAAAGTGTAAAATACTATGCAGATGAGATTACGATACTATTAATGCCTTTGAAATACTTCTAGAGAACTTTTGCTTTCAGCAATGAAAGACTACTAGCTTTTAGGGCCACATTATGGCTTTTAGGCACTTTTGTCTTTATGAACTCTTTCCTCCATTAAAAATTTTTTTAAAAATTATATTTTATAACTGAATTGGTATAAAAATTAACATATTAACATTGCATATGAAAACATTTTCTCCAACCTAAAAGTTTATTTTTTTTTTGTTTTGATTTTAAAAGAAATTAAGGGGCACCTGGGTGGCTCAGTGGGTTAAGCCTCTGCCTTTGGCTCAGGTCATGATCTCAGGGTCCTGGGATCAAGCCCCACTTCGGGCTCTCTGCTCGGCAGGGAGCCTGCTTCCCCCTCTCTCTGCCTGCCTCTCTGCCTACTTGTGATCTCTCTCTCTGTCGAATAAATAAGTAAAATCTTAAAAAAAGGAAATTAAAACATTTTTTATGAGCCCCTAAAAATATTGTGGGTCTTAGGCATAATCTCTACTGTGTCTAATGAGTAAGTCAGTCCTACTGGTTGCAAATGAGAACAACAAAAAGTTGTTCAAAGTATAAATAATATTTATTTTAAGATTAAACAAGGGAAGAATTAGTAGACCAACACCAAAGGAACAGAGAATCTCAGAGAGGTGCCACATTTTGTGCCACATTTCTCATTAGCATATTTCATGATTCCAAAAGCGCAGCTAAGAGACTAAGAAACTGAGGAGAACTTATAACTCCCAGGGTCTGAGGGACAGAATTGAAAGTCAGGACCTATCAAAGAGAAGGGTATCTGGTAAAGCTTCAGTTTTGGATTGGGACGCTGAAGGGCAACATTGTAGGTATAAGAGAAAACTGGAGATGGACTAGCCCTTAAAAAGACTGAAGCCTAGCATCTAGTTATTTTAATATCTGATTGAATTAAAATGATCTGGGGTTGTTAGTGCTCTTGGACTATTAATGCCTGCCAAAAACAAATGTAAATTGTCTCTAGAGGAAGACAATATCATCTAAAGCCTCAAATTAGTTTTTTAATTTTTCACACATGATGTCTTAGACATTTAGTCAAAAATAACAAGTCATAGAAAGAGATAATAAGACCTCATGACCAAAAATGAACATAAACCACAGATAATAGAAACAGATCCACAGGGGCTCCAGATAATGGATTTATCAGATACAGACTTTAAAATAAGTGTGATTGATATGTTTAAAAAACTAAAATCTCTACAGGTGGATGTTTTGTTCTAGACCAGAGATGATGTTTGGAAATCTATATGGATCTGTAGGGAGACCTTTGTCAGTTTGGAACATTCGCCACAGCCATTCCCTGTATGTGGATCTTATGCTGTAGAAGCCTATGTGAGATGTTGCCATCCATGTGAAGTTTGGTTTCCCACAGATGCTTATGCCTCTCTTGAAGATTTAGGGTCCCACGTTCCTTTTTCAGGTGTACACCATAGTGCTCATTTTAATATGCCTCCCTTGAAAATTCAGATTTTAAGATCATTTGTAAAACATTGGATTTTGATTATCTTTGGATAGACAGTAAAACAAAATTATAGGAGGAATGTCAAGTCTACTTAAGAAACTGAATTCTTTTTATAAAACAATTCTTGGATAGCCTTTTTTTTTTACACCTACCTTCCTACAAATAATTTCTTAATTAAAACTGGTCCAAGGGAGTCTTTTTACTAAAGCAGTTTATTAGCAGTTATTTTACATTTAATACTTGATTGAGTTCTTTTTCTTTAATCTTTCTTGGAAAGGTAGACTTTACACAGATTCAGGTTAATCCTAATCCTAAATAATCTAATTTGGCAAAGCCTTATTCCTATAAAGAGCAACTCTAAAATATCCCTTTTCTTGGATTCCCCCACTGGCCCTTTAACAAAACAGAGAGGATAAAAATTATTTTTTAATAGGGTCTGGAAAAAATGGTAAATATTTTGAGACATGGTTCCAGTTATTCTTCTAAGGAAGACTACTCAAAGCTGAAGGAAGTAATTTGCTTTTTCATCTAGGTATGACCCAGAATGTTAGAAAAGAATTGGGCAGAGAAGAATTTAGAATTATCACTTCAGAGACAGTTTCAGCTGACTAAAATCAAACATTTCCCGTTGGAAGAGACCAAAAGATATCCAGTGGACACCAGCAACACAAGTTTGCTGTTCCCTCTCCTTTCTTCCTTTTACCTCCTCCCTTTTCCACCTTCTTCCTGTTTCTGGATGTTGAGTTCTCCCTCATCAAGCTGTCCTTAGTTTGAATAATCTGCTGCTTTCTGAATTATGTGCCCTTTTGCTGTGTTGTGTTCTCTGGTGGGAAAAAACTAGCCCTAAGATATATTTCTATGGCTATTTTATTTCTCTCCCAGGAGACTTACTCATTTTCCCATAGAACATAGCATGGGTACCACTATTCCAATTCAGAAGGAGATCACAACATTAATTCAGGAGGATTTGTATTTTTGAGCTATTGCTATTGTTCATAAATCATATGCAACCACATTGCTGAAAGTACACGCAGACCTATTATTAACTGGATATGATAGAATTTAGCTCATTACCCTGTCATTCTGACAAAAATGACCAAGAAATGAATAGCTCTTCAATGAGGACCATTTACATAGGAGCTCACATTAAGAACTAAAGAGAGATACAGAAGAAATCACAGCAAGGGATTCTGTCTTTACAGGAATTTATGACCAAATAGGGGAGAACAGATACATGTGAGGAAATGGCTTGAGGCCTTTGCTCTGCTCTATGTTTGGGCCTCATCCCTTTAGCCCCCACTGTGCTTAACATAGTGCCTAGTATATTTTTGCCACTTAATGAAGGGAAATTGAATACATTAAAGAAATGAATTAGTGTGAGTACTAATTCAGCATAAAGCCTACATACCTCTGAGACAGAGCTCATCCAAGGAGAGCTAATGTAGTACTTATAAGGAGGCAGTGAAATTTGATGGCTTGCTGACCATCAACTCAGCAGTAGGTTTTACCCTTTCATGAGGTCATTTATTTTTTGAGAATATGATAAAATATCTGAACACTTGCTCTAGAAAAATACATGAATGCACATGTGTACTAACATTTGAATGCAAGTTAGTCTTCCTGTAGATTCCTTTAATGTCCATAGTTCCCTGCTTAGGAACCCTTACTCTACTGGGTGCCTATTATGAGTTAAGCACTGTGTGCAGGATATACTGGGTGCTGTGAGAGCCCAGAAGAGAAGTATTTATCCTGACCTGGTGATTCAGAGCAGGCTTCCTGGAGAAGTGAAGACTGATGCAGACACCTGAAGAATGGGCAGGATAGAAATACTAATAATACGTCACAAGATACCTTTTAGAGAGGACTTTCCTGTCTACCTTGTTGAAAATAATACCCTATTTTCTATATCATTACTCTTTCTCCATTTTTTTTCTAGCACTTGTCACAATCTGTCTTTGTATTTTTTTGTTTCATTTACACATTTATTTTCAATCCCTCAACGAGAATATAAATGTCAGCCACAAAGGTAAGTGAATTCTATCTGTTATGTACACTGCTGTCTACTCAGAATCTGAAACGGTGCTGGCAGACATTCTCAATTATTTGCTGCATGAATGAAGTGTTCCTAAGCATATGGAACAACTTGAACTAAGGCACAGGGACACAAGAGAGTATGTGAGGACTATGAACAATTCAGCGTACCTAGAGGACAAAATGTAAGAATGAGAATAAAGAGGAATAAAGAAGAAATGAGTGTACAGGTTATAGAGAACCTTGTTAAGGCACTTGCATTCTCTGTAGTTCTACTCTAGAGAGCAAATCCATATAGTCATTCATAGGGATGTGATCCTAACTTCTAAGGGAAAGAACTGGGGGTGTAGTGGAACAGGGAACATAGCAGGAAAAAGGAAGTCCAATAAAGTCTTACTTAGGATGTTCTGTCATAGGAACCCTACAATTGCTCCTTGCCTGTGACTCTGGTTGGGTCTCTAATTATGGGCTGGCATTTTGGACTTATGCTCTGTTAATAAGAATAATGACCTCTATAGAGGATCTGACATGTGTTCATCATCTACTCCTCCCAAGGCTTGTAAAGTTCTGCCTTCTTTTAGTTCTCCCCTTAAATCCCTATGCATTTCTTTTCAATCTTCACTGTCTCCTCTTAATTTGCCCACTCCCTAAATGTAGTGGTTTCTCAATGTTCATTCCTTGGTTTCTCTATCTTCTCACTCCATCCTCCTTACCTAAATGAGCTGGAAGTGAATGTCTTCATAGTAGAATGAATTAAGGAGTTTCTAGGCCAGGGTATGATTACATAGAAATTGAAAATGTCACCCTGGACAGAAGTCTGTATAGAAGGAAATATTAGATCAAAAGCTTCTGCACAGCAAAGGAAACAGTCAACAAAACAAAGAGGCAACCCACGGAACGGGAGGAAATATTTGCAAATGACAACACAGACAAAGGGCTGATATCCAGGATCTATAAAGAACTCCTCAAACTCAACACACACAAAACAGACAATCATGTCAAAAAATGGGCAGAAGACATGAACAGACACTTCTCCAATGAAGGAATAAAAATGGCTAACAGACACATGAAAAAATGTTCATCATCACTAGCCATCAGGGAGATTCAAGTCAAAACCACATTGAGATACCACCTTACACCAGTTAGGAAGGAAATACTAGAAACACAAGGTAGGGGAGGGACCTGGGGTGAACGATGCAATGTGGAAGATGAGAAGTTGAAGGTGTACTTGGACTACATCAAGAACCTCAAATAGTGGCAAATGAAGGAAGGTGATGGAACAATGGAAGGCTAGGCAGCTGAGATAAATGTGGAGAAGTCAGCACTGTGGTCTTGGCTCTGAGAGGACAAGGAAAAGGGACATCCTTTTGGAATGGTCACAAGAGAAGCAGAGATCTGAGGAGTAAGCTAGCAGGCAGTAGGTAAATCACAGGGCAGAGGGATTATTGTGGGGGAAAGGTAGAAAATATAATAAATGCTACTGAAAATAGAGAAAGGCTCCAGAGGGTACAGTGAAGTAGACCAGAGGAACTACAGAAAGCATAGGAATGTGACGCAAAAGGGGATGGACCAGTTTGGACATGGCTGGAAATAAAGTAAGCAAAACTAGATTTGACAGTTTTATTCTGTGAGCAAGACTGATGGTAATGAGCATGAAGAACACAAAACACCAAGACTTCAAACTGGGACCCGGTTGAGAGGTAGGCAGTTCGTGTCCTAGGAGGAAGGAAACTGGTGTAATTGATAAGAGCTAACTAGACATCCCATGAGATCTTGGTGAGACTGAGGCCTGTGCTGAAGTTCAGAGCTGCATCAATATGCTTATCTAGGCTCCTGAATAATGATGTCAGTACAGCTTTTTTGAGTTGTGACATCCCATATCAAAGACCTTGATTCAAGGAGAAGAGCAAAGTGTCCTCCCAATACAATTACTGGTGATGGATGGATTCCCTATCCCTGTGGATTGGCATTATCTCCAAATGCCTTTGTCTGAACATAAATAAAAGAGTATTTTCAGAACTGGGGGGTATAGGAGGGAGGAGAAGGAGCTGAGCTCATTTTGTTAGGTTTCCTTCTAAGCCAGCCTTAAACAAGAGGAGCATAACAAATAATATGGAGGACAAGGGTAGATGGAGAGGAGAAGGGAGTTGAGGGAAATTGGAAGGGGAGGTGAACCATGAGAGACTATGGACTCTGAAAAACAACCTGAGGGTTTTGAAGGGGCAGGGGGTGGGAGGTCGGGGGAACCAGGTGGTGGGTATTAGGGAGGGCACGGATTGCATGGAGCACTGGGTGTGGTGAAAAAACAATGAATACTGTTATGCTGAAAAGAAATAAAAAATTAAAAAAAAAAAAGAGGAATTGTTCACAGTACTTTGTATTTCACTGTCTTTCCTCTAGATGGCCTCATTGGTGCCTGCGCACAGTGTTTGGGGCCTTCCTGTGCCTCTTTCTTTTTAACCAGGGCTGCTTATAGTAACCAACCCTGGTTCAAACTCTGGCCAGGCTCTGTTCTACACCTTTCCCTTCCTTTATTCCAACACTGATTCTTTGCCTCCAAGGCCTTACTCTCTTATTCCCAGGGTGTTCCCCTGGTAGCTATTAAGTGAATTGGTGCTAAGGTAGTTAAGTCTAATAAGAAGTTAATGTCTTCATGCTCCCAGGGGTTTTTCCATTTCACTTACCAACCCCCCCCCCCCCAAATTGACTGTAATGATGAGAACTGGAAGCTCTAGAGTAGCGAAAGGAAGGTAAGGAAAGGCTTCCTGGACGTCAAATTAAACCAGCAAGACATACAACTGCTGCTGATTTCACTGAGGTGTAGACCTGATTCTGTTTTCCATAGTACTTGGAATTAGTCCTGGTTCCCTGTGGTCTAGAAGTAATAACACCCCAAATTTCTTCATACAACAACTTGAAAGTTCTTGAGTTTTTACTCCATGGCTCATGTATTTAGGCCTCTGTAAATTGTGTGGTTATTTTTTCTCTTCCTCAGAAACTTTATACTCCAGCTTGCTTGAGGCATAAATAAGCTAAATCTTGCAAAGAACCTTAGAAAGCTACTTCTACCTAAAATCAATGAAAAGAAGCTTTGAAAATAGACCCATTAAGTGGTTTTAACTCTGCATGAAAAACTGTGTAATCAGATAAATCTAATTCTTGCACAGGATGAAGCCCTGAGTTTTTCCATCCATTTTTTTTTCCTCCAGCCAAAGAACTTTAGATGCTCATTAAGGCATGTAAATGTCAAGTTAGGCTTTTTTTGATATGCATCTTCTAGGGATTAGGGACTGTATCAGTGGCCCTGTTGGTTTCAAGCAGTGTCTGGGGCCCTTGCCAACAATCACAGACCTGAGTGCTCACCATCTGCAGAGCCTAAAGTGACACAAAGCCTTATCCAGAGCCAGCTAAGCAAAATGGAGATACTTTACTCTCCATTCAGCATATCCACTTAGTATCTGTTATTCAGTGAGTGCTGTCTATGTGTTTCCATATAAGAGTTGTCTTTTCAGAATGGTAAAATCTTAGGAGAATTTTTTCCATCTGTGTATTTCCCGACTTTTTCCTCATCCAACTAGCAACCCAATTTGACTATTGCTTCACTTTCCACTTTCAGACACCATATACAGAGAGACATTTACAAGCACACTGGCCTTTCTTCTTCTGAGTACTTGTAGGCAACCCTTAGACAGCTCAGGGGCCGCTACCATGTCCCTGGTTATGGATCTATCGTACTGCATGATATTTTGTCCTATCCAAGTTTCCCACCATGTTAGAAATCAATCTGGTAAATTAATTTCTGCTAAGGTTCTAATGCCTGATAATTGCCAAAGTGTGGCTTTTGTCTTTTCCCTCAGGCATATTTGCATTTGAAAAGGAAAATTTTAAAACCATAAAACCATTTTCCAAGGAATGATTCTTCATGGTATGAACTTTAGACATTGATTCTTTTAATAAATATTTAATGCATGCCTACTATGACTTAGACATTGCATTAGGAACAATAGGTATGACAATAATAAAATGTAGTTCCAGTTTAGAAGCCTATAGTACAGTATGAGAGATGGGCAGTGGTAAAATAATTTCAATGTACTGTTGTAAATGTTATGAGAAAGGTATTCCTAATTAGTTCATTCAACATATAGTTATTGACTACCTACCATATGTCAGGCACTATCCTAGATACCAGAAAAATAACAGTGAATAAAGGAGAGAGTCTCCTTCCTCACTGAGCTTCCATTCTCCTTATAAAAGGCAGTATGGTCCAACACAGAAGGGAATGACTTAACTGGGAAGGTCAGGCAGGTCTACACAATGGTCATGACTCTTGAGCTAGATTTGGGAGGATGAGTAGAAATTCTTCAAGTACCTGAAATTTAAAAAAAAATGTAGGCAGAGGAATATCAGGTATGAAGACACAGAAACATGAAAGATGGATATATTGTGTCCTTTAAAAAGAGTGAGTAGTTTGCATGTCTGGAAGTGCTGAGAATATGAAGGGAGCATCATGACAGTGAAGTTGGAAAGACAGGTTAGGGGAGGTGGTGAAGAAAACAGCTATATAACCCTGTGGCTCTGGATCAGATAGAATTAGTTCAAATTTGGGTTCTGCCACTTATAATCTGTGTAACTTCAGACAAGTTATTTAATCTCTCTGTATTTGGTTCTCAAATGTAAAATAGGAATAACAATTGTATCAACTTCATGAATTTATAGCAAGATTAATTTAGGTTAAGTATGATTCTTAAGTGCTTGGCACAAGACCTAAAACATAGTAAGTGCTCAATAAGTTGTAACTATTGTTTTTATGTAAAGGAAATAAAATTGTATATGTAGGCAGTGGGGACCTGTTGAACTTAGATTCTTGAGAAGGGGAGTGATTTGATCAGATATGTATACTCTGATTAGAGAGAGGAGTAGAGATTTTAGGGATTAGAGAGTAGAGGTAGAGTGCATGTTTGGGAGACTGGTACAACAATTAAGGAAAGAGATAACAAGAGTCTAGGCAAAATTGGGGCAGAGTGACAAAGACTCTCTCCTTTGCCAAACTTTAGGCTCCTCTGAGTCCTATTGTTGACTAGGCTTTAATTCTTGGACTTCCATGTCTATCCCTGCTGAATCTGGTTTTAACAGGAATTCTGCTAAATCAGTTTAGAGAGAATCTCTCACCCTTGGTATCTGCTTGCCCTCACCTGCCTTCAGCAAGACTTTCCTCTACACTTGATGTCTTGTCTTAGTAGTTCCCATCCATTGAGCCCCTCACTCTGCTCATAGCTAGAAAATCCCAGCTGTATTTGCTGTATTTGGAGTTGAGTCCTATCTGTCCCCAATACTGCGATTACAGTAGTTTGGAATAAAGTTTTCCTTACTATACTGACAAGCGTCAGAATAATCTTTTCTTTAACAAGGAGATGAGGAAATTCTGAGGGAATGGAGTTCAATGGAATTTAGAGGATTTTCTTCTTAGTTCTTGATCCATGAGGTAAGAACAATTATGGTCAAAGGTAGAATCATAGAGAATTCTGACTAGTTGGAGGGAATGGTTGATATCTTTAACTGAAATGGGGATTACCAAAGTGTGGGGTTTTGTTTCATTTTATTTGTGTATGTGTGTGGGGGGGCACTGAGTCCATTTTTGGAAGTTTTGTCAAGTTTGTATGTTTTATTGATATATCTTTATCTCTATCTAGCTGTTGATTCGGCAAACAGATGGGACTAGGTAGTTGTTGATAAAATATAGTAGATGAAATAGTGTTAGAGGACATTATCTAAAAGGAACATGTAAGAAAAGAGGACTGAAAACAGAATCCCACAACATATTTAAAGTGTAGGCAGAGGAAGACGAACAAAGTAGGAAAACTTAGTAAGAATAGTCAAAGGCATGAAGTAAACAAAATTAAGGGTGGGTGTTATCAGAGCTAAGGAATGAGAGTTTCAAGAGGGGAGAGGGAAGTAATCTCAAATGCACATGAGAGATCCAGCTGAACTGGAAATTAGGACACCAAGAACCTTTCCCAGAACTGCTTTTTTGGAGAGGCGAGGACAAAAGCCACATTGCTTAGGTTGAGATGTAGCCTTGACTTTTCTACCCATCCTGCTATACAACTGGCAAACGGGTTGAGATTACCATTAATTTGGAAGAAGGAATAAAACTTGGGTCTTGTATACACATACAACCAAATGTTCTACAGTTTTTGTCGTGGGACTGAATCATAGGTAGTAAGGGCTGTGGCTTATTTTGATTGCCCTTGCAAACAGTGACTCAGTATCTGTGTAGACGTATTCTAGAAAAAAAATTAAGAGTTTTAGGGAGGAAAGTTGATCTTTTCAATTTATAATTCGATCAAATCAGAAACCCATTGGTTATCCTTGTTAAAATTTAATCATAGATTAGTGAATTCTACTGTCCTTTAATGAAACACAGTTACCATTTTCATCTCTGAATAGTCCTTTATAGAAATTTGCTGCTGTGTTTGCCTTCCCAAGGAAATCAAAGTTACCTCTTATTATCTTTGACTCACATGTGAGGCATAGAAACTCATGTGAAATGTAAAATTTCCCTCTTTTTCTGACAGTTTATGATTTTTACAGCATCCAGTTGCCTCTATAAGTATAGATCCTATCCTCCTCACCAACCACCCTGCTATCCTTCCTTCATTTTTTTTTTTAGTTTAAATTTCATTAGCCAATATATAGTACATAAGTAGTTTCAGAAATAGGGTTCAGTAATTCCTCGGTTGCATATAACACCCAGTACTCATCATATCACATGCCTTCTTTAGTGCGCATTACCCAATTACCCCATCTCCCTACCCATCTTCCCTCCAGCAACCCTCAGTTTGTTTCCTATAGTTAAGAGTCTCTCATGGTATATCTACCTCTATGATTACTTCCCATTCAGTTTTCCTTCCTTTCCCCTATGATCTTCTGTGCTGTTTCTTATATTCCTCATATGAGTGAAACCATATGATAATTATCTTTTTTTGATGGACTTATTTCATTCAGCATAATACCCTCCAGTTCCATCCACATTGATGTAAATGATTAGTCATCCTTTCTGATGGCTGAGTAATATTCCATTGTATATGTATACCACATCTTCTTTATCCATTCATCAGTTGATGAGCATCTCAGCTCTTTCCATAGTTTGGCTATTATGGATATCGCTGCTGTAACATTGAGGTGCATGTGCCCCTTTGGATCATTACATTTATAACTTGGGAGTACATACCTAGTAGTGCAGTTGCTGGGTCATAGGATAGCTCTATTTTTATTTTCTTGAGGAGCCTCCATACTGTTTTCCAGACTGGCTGCACCAGCTTGTATTCCCACTAACAGGATAAAAGTGTTCCCCATGTCTCCATATCCTTGCCAACATTTGTTGTTTCCTCTCTTGTTAATTTTAGCCATTCTGACTGTATTGAAACAAGATCTCTGTTTTTCTTCTCTTCATAGTATATTAAAGAATATGTACAGAAGGAAAAAAAAAAAACTTTCTAAAGCCACAAATGCCTTTGCCTAAAAGAGAAACCACTTTGCAAAGGACCATTGTGTAACAGACCTAAGGTGTTTATCATAATAGATTCTGGATATTAGCCTTAAAGTTCATTCCCCAAAGGAGTAAAACCACCCAATTCTAGTACTTGTCTGAGAGCCCCTAAGCAGAGGAGAAATTGGCCAGCAGATATGCAGATGTGGGGGTCTGTGCTACCTAACTGCTGAAATCTGGGATGGATCTTAATCACAGAGGAAGTTTGAAAACGATAAAAGAGGCCTCTGTGGAGGCTTCTCAGGTCCCAAAGCTCATTTTACCCTAAGAATATAGGGCCCTGGGGCCTGTGTGTTCACAAGCTGTAAAGCATTCGAATTCTTCCCAAGTCACTAAAAGAGCACACTAAAAATAATGCCTTCCTCAGCACTTCCTTTCAAATGGTTCAAGAAGAAAAACCATGGCATCTTTTCTAATACCCACATCCTATTTTCAAATCTGCCAAAAATAGTGGCTTTAATTCACAGGCTTTAGACAAGAGGGGAAAATGCACTCAAAGGGACAGCTTGATTTTCTGCTAATCTTAACAGTTTATAAAAATAAGTTTACCATGAAGGCGATGATCTTTGATAGCAATCTAATTGGGATGCCCAAGCTTTTCAATTTGTTTGCTTTATTTTTGTACTTTTTTCAACTGGAGTAGATGTCTTTCACCAAACCATCCCCATGTCCGTAGCCCTTTGTGAGCAAAGAATCTGCTTTGCTCGTCCAACTATTGAGGGCTGAAAAGAAGACATGGAAATTAGAAAAGAAGAAAATATTGGTTACTGCGTTATTTCATTAGCATCTTTGGCATATTTTCTAAAAGACAATATAAGAGATCTGTAATATGTATGTACACTTGAACCCTAAACTAGTTAGTGTTTCTTGGGCATAGTACATAATGAAAATAATTCAGGAAATTGCTGTTATTTACTGATTAACTGGGACAGTGAAAGTGTTTGGGCTTTGCTTTAGGATACTAGTCAAAGGACTAACTGAAGAAATTGGCCACTCTGAAGAATATCATTGCCATTGGGAAATAGGGAGAGGCAAAGAATAGAGAAAATTAAGCTTTTACCTGTGTGGACATCAGTTCTCATTTCTCTACTTTAGGGCACTATCCACTCCTCTTTTCTGGGCATGGAGTCAACCAGATGCCCCAAGAAGCTCCAAGGCTCATTCTCATGAAATCTTTTCACAGACATTTGAATGGAACCCTATTATAAGAGGGTGGCCTGGAAGCCAACAGCTCCCTCTGGCTGTTGAAGTATTTCTTTCTCAGTATTGTGCAAGATTGGGCTGCAGGATTGGTACTGCAATGTTGATTTGGGGCAACTCTCACACACGTTAAACACAGGATGACTTTAGAGCACTCTTGACCTAAGCATTGGTTTTCTACCACCTGCATGTTAACCATGAATCAGCTTTCTGCCCATATTACCAGAGGGCAGTGAGAGTAGCTGCAGGCATCTTTTGATCCCCTTCATCATTGCTGGAACCCAAGACAGTCACCCAATCTCTTTCCACAGGCTCTGTGGAATGTGTCACAAAGTCCTCTGTAGATGGTCACACCTATTTCCTCTCAGGACTTTTGAGACCATTGCTGTGCACTGGAAAATAGTTCTTCCTATTGATATCCTCTCTTGGCTCTGAATGATGTGGTGATGTCATGGTTTCTGAGGCTGATCTTAAGCTATCTCAGATGAGGGATTGCATGAATGAAACCACTCTTCTCACTCTTCCTATTGGTCCTGTGCTTATCCTCCCAACTCATGGAGGTATATGAAAATTAGGGGTGTAGTCAAACCGAAGGCAGTCATATTCTAGGAATTCAATAATGGTGGCCTAAAGTATTCAAAAGATGATGTGGTTGGAAGATATGTTGTTCTGTATTTATGGTATAAAATCTCAAATGGTAAAATTTTAACATAACCAGGAGACAAATCATCATTCACATTTTACTGCTTACCCTGGGCAAGCTTTCCTTTTGTGGTCTTTATGAGTAAAACATAATAACAATTTCTGAAGGAGTAATTGGAAGCCAGCATTAAATGGGAGTGGGCCATGGATGAAACAGCATCATGAATAATGATGTAATCACCATTAAATAGATAGTATTAAGGAACTGTAGAGGCAAGATCTACGTCATTTCAATACAAAGAGATTCTGAAGAGCCATGGCACTGTGAATGATAATAGTGTTGTTATGTTTTTCTCATGGTAGCCAGTATAAAGTTAACCAAGAATATCATATTTGACAATAAAGCACATGAAGAGATGGAGCCAAAACATTAAGAAGGATCTTCATATGCATACATTAGACAAGAGACAAATATACAAGTATCTATTTTCTATCCATAATTCTAAATCTTTATTGATAAGTCACTATACTTTATATGGACCCATTAATTTTATAATCCATTTTTTCATGTTTTTATTTAAATTCCAGATAGTTAACATAAAGTATAATATTAGTTTCAGGTGTAGAATTTAGTGCTTACATACAACACCTGGTGCTCATCACAAATGCCCTCCTTAATCCCCATCACCTATTTTACTCATTCTTTTACCCCCTGCCAACCTCTCCTCCAGTAACCATCAGTTTATTTTCTGTAGTAATAAGACTCTGTTTCTTGGTTTGACTCTCTTTTTCCCCCCTTTGCTCATTTGTTTTGTTTCTTAAATTCCACAGATAAGTGAAATCATATGGTATTTGTCTTTCTCTGACTGACTTATTTCATTTAGCATAATTTTCTCTGGCTCCATCCATGTCATTGCAGATGGCAAGATATCATTCTTATGGCTGAGTAATAGTCCATTGTATATGTATATACCATTTCTTCTTTATCCATTCTTCAGCTGATGGACATTTGGACTCTCTCCATAATTTGGCTATTGTAAATAATGCTACTATGAACATCAGGGTGAATTGGTCCCTTCAAATCAGCATTTTTGCAACCTTTGGGTAAATACCCAGTAGTGTAATTGCTGTTTTATTTTTAATTTTTTGAGGAACCTCCATACTGTTTTTCTGAGTTGCCGTACCAATTTGCATTCCCACCAACAGTGTAAGAGAGGTCCCCTTTAACCACATCCTTGCCAACATCTGTTGTTTCTTGTATTGTTGATTTTAGCCATGGTGACGTGTGAGGTGATATCTCATTGTAGTTTTGATTTGAATTTGCGTGATGATGAGTGATGTTGAGCATCTTTTTATTTCTCTGTTGGCCATCTGAATATCTTCTTCAGAAAAATGTCTATTCATGTCTTCAACCATTTTTAAAATTGGATTATTCATTTTTTGGGTGATGAGTATTTTCTTCACAGATTTTGAATACTAATCTTAGTCAGATATGTTATTTGCAAATACCTTCTCCCATTCTGTAGGTTACATTTTAGTTTTGTTGATTATTTCTTTTCCTGTGCAGAAGCTTTTTGTTTTGACAAAGTCCCAATAGTTTATAACCCGTTTTTAATCCACTGAGCCACCCAGGTGCCCCTTATAGCCCATTTTTAAATCAAATTGTTCCTATAGACAAGAGATGTATACATATTTTTAAAATATTTTTCTCCACCCCAAAAGTGGCCCTGACTGAAGAGTTAAGAGTTGGATTGCTTGTTACACCCAGTACTGCACTTATTTCCCAGAAGGGTCTCTACCTGCAAAGAGCAGGGTTGAATAAGAAAGTTATAGTTCCTTTAGGTTTGTAAGATATTATCTGGAGCTGAACCTCAAAACTGGAAACCTTATGAGAAACTTAGTTATATACATTAGCAAATAACATAGACTTAAATTTCATTGGTTTAGATGAAATCATTTCATGTTTATTTATTCAATATATTCTAAACACTTTGCTAAACATTAGATGTATAGCATTAGATATATAGTGGTGAACAAAACAAATGTATTCCAAACAAGGACTTCACAGAACTTAGAGAAGCTGGGAAGGTGGCAGGCATTAAGTAAAAATATAAATATTATTACAGATTTTAATACATCCTAAGAAGAAGAGGAAGATTCTTTGTGAGACAATGATGAAAAGTGTCTTGCTTATATAGGAAGTTGAAGATATTTCTTGAGAAGATGACAAACTGAAACAAGAGAGGCAAGAGAGAAGATATCCTGGCAGAACAAACAGCATGTGCAAAGCACTGAGATGGTTATTTCTAAGGAATGGAAACACTTAAACATTGAAAATAGTGATATAAAATGAGATTGGAAAGTTTGGCAGAAACTAGATCATGTAGGGCTTTGAAGGAGTTTAAATTTGATCCTAAAAACACTGGTAAGCCATTGGAGAGTTTTATGTAGGAGAGAATGTGTTCTGATATACATTGTTAGAGGACCACTCTGTGAAAAATGTATGGGGTGGGACTGAGAATGGAGGTGGAAGACCAGGTAATGGACTACTGAATAGGTCCAGGTGAGAATGATATGGGTTTAAACTTAGGTAGCCACAGTAGGTTGGAGAAAAAGAAGCCAACTGGGCATATATTTTGAAGACAGATAATTGATAAGAATTGCTGATTAATTGGATTTGTTCATTCATCCAATGAATATTTGAGTACCTCCTCTGTGTCAAGAATTTTTGCAGGTATTAAGGATATAGCCATGACCAAATTTAATTTCTGCCTTCATGGAGCCTGTAGTCTAATGAGAAGATACATCCAATAAATAAACAAGTAAAATATAATATGACAAATGGTGATAAGAGTGATGGATTGTACTAAAGCAAGAAAAGACATGAAGGGAATACTGGGATGAGTTTGGGGTTCCTGTTTGATAAAGAGTAGTTAGAGAAAATCTCCCTGAAAAGGTCACATTTGAACAGATACTTGAAGAAAATAAGGGAGCAACCTGATTATTGGGGAAAGTATTTTAGGTAAATACAATATAAGTAATCAGGAATGTACTTGGTAGTTTGAGGAACAGTGGAGAAGCTAGTGTGTCTAGAATGTGTGAGGCTGGGAATGTTAAGGAATGACACAAGAGTGGTTCTGCAATGCTCATGTTGGGCCATTGTAAGAGATTTTGTTTTTATAATAGGAATATGGGAAGTCCTTAGAGGATTTTGAGAAGAGTCATATAATGGCTTACATTTCAACAGGATCATTCTGGCTGCTATGTTGATGATAGACTGTAAGGGGACAAGAGAGGAAGCATAAAGATCATTTAGGGGGATATGTCAATAATCTAGGCTAGAGATCATGGTAGTTTGGATTTGGGTGGGCGTAGTGAAGGTATTATGAAGTAGTATTCTGTATTCATTTTGAAGGTAAAGTTGATAGAATTTACTGAATAATTGCATGTGAGTTGTGAGATAATGAAAAGAGTCAAAGATATAGTTCAAAGATCTGGAAGGAACTAAAATTGCCATATACTGAGATGAGGGAGACTAGGAGCAGTGGTTTTGGTGGGAAAGGGTATTTGATTTAGAGGGTGAGGGAAAAGGAGGAATTCAGAGTGGCTCCTAGATTTCTGGCTTGAGCAACTGGGTGGATGAGGGTGTAATTTCCTTAGGTAGGAAATATGACAGATTAAAAAAAAATGTAGTTTAAGCTCCTTGCTTTGATAAAGGAATAACTGAAGCCCTGAGAAAATAGCCATCTTATTCAATAGTTAGAAGAGTCTAAACTTGATTCTCCTTATTAAAGGGTCAAGATTATTGCCTCTTTCTACTCTGATTTTTAAATTTTAAAATCTTTGGAATGTGAAAATGAAATCATAAGTTTCTTAAAGGTATAAGCATTGTGCTTTCAGGTGCTTTTGTATGTTATGCTGTAGTGGACACCTATTATTTTATGTCCAGACACCTTCCTCCCCTTTTCCAGGTTCCATTCTTCTCTTTACCCACATCTACACAGTTTCCACAGGCATCACCATGTTAGTACAATGTGATCCCACTTCTTGGCCGTAGCGGATTGTTTGAGGAACTGGCTCCCGACCCAAGGTGGGTAAATTTCCTCTGCCCACTTACATGAGAAAGGGAGGAAAGATTTTTCAAAGTACTTAGTAAATAGTGATGACCTGAATTGAAGGAAGGGTGAAACTTTCAGAAACAGTGTGTATAAAACTTTTTCAAAACATATGAACTAGGGGATGATTATTACCATTTCAAGAAAAATTTTGTTCTACCAGAACACTGACTGTAATTTTGTCTTAAATAGCAATCTTTTGAGTGCATTAAAGTATTTGTTTATGATCATTAACAACTTGACAGGCTGGGGTTGAAGGGAGAACGTTTTAAATTTAAAGTATCAGAAAATACTTCTCATTAAATTCACTTCCTGAGGGCCTGGAACGTGAGCTCTGTAAAGACCTCTATTTCCAAATAGTGAATTATAGGCTATCAAATAGGTTAGTACTTGGTATCAATGTTGGTTAAATAAACTACTGGTGCTTTGAATTGTGAGTTCACCTTTGTATGTTTTATAGGCCTCTATGTGAATCATTTTAAATATAGAATCAATTAATTAAAAACGTTGTGTACACAGAATACTTAGGAAGAGTGTGTGTTTTAGATAGATGGTTATGAAAGATGTATGGGTCAAAACAAGGGCTGCTGAAAATAGGGAATGAGATTCAACAAACTACTTCTGTTGTTGATGGGTTCATCAGAAAAAAGATGCACATCAGTGTCTACCACTGAGCTTCTGCTGGAGCCTAAGAGAACGGTGTTGGATAATAGCCCACTGGGGCATAAATCCAAAGTCAGATAATCCAGCTAACACATTCAATAAGCTGTGAAGACAAAGGTGATAAGTAGTAATAACCAGATTAATGCTAGATGGCATTAAAAAAAGCAAGTTCAATCTGAATTTGTTTGAAGAATTGAAAAAAGAGGAAGAAAGAAGATGAGCAAAATGGAAAAAGGGAAGAAGAAAGAAGAAGTTATTACTTCATGAACATGTACAGCTGCCAAAAGCTTTTTTTCCTTATTTTATCCTGCAGGGAATTGATCACCCATGCACTCAGGCACTTAGTAAATAACTTCTGAATGAATTTGTGAATAACAACTAAATGAATGTACTATTTGAATGAACTTACACAGTTTGTTGGAGATAGTAAATGTTCAAATCTGCACACTGCACCAGTCATACATATGGCAAGCCTTTTTTTTTTTTTTTCAACCTTGGAATAATTCCCTTATATTTAACAAGTGAAGTTAAATCTATGTAACTTGAGCTTTGCTGATGGGCCAGATCACTTTTCCTGGTAATTTTGGTTTCCACTGATTTGGTCACAATGTAAGAATTAAAATAGTGTTTAAGGTAGTCTCATTGCTATTTTAGTAAAAAAAAAAAAATACATATACTTACTTGGTCACTTTGACCAAGAGAGCTAACTATCCATGCAGGGTAACCATACATTTCTGTTTGCCTGAGATAGTTATGGCTTATGCTGTTTTCCTGATGTACATATTAATAGTAATTTTTCCCCATTAAAAGTGCCCTGATTTGGACAATCAATTGTGTTGGCCCTACATGTCTGTTCTATAGGTAATCCTGATCCAGCCAACATAGAAAAAAAAAATCTACAGGGAACTCAGCTAAGTTTCCTGCTTTGCAATGAAGCTTTATACACAGTTCCTTTTGATCCCCATTCCTCTAGATGAGAGACCATATCTTTAAACTGGTACTTTTGTTGAAATGTTTTGTCAGAGAAATTGGAGCCAAGTTTTAGTGCTTTATGGTGACTTAAGTGAATGTAGATAGTGTGGAAGACCTTGAGGAATAAATGAATAGCATGTCTTTTATTCAGTTCTTGACTATTAGTTGTTTTAACTTGGCTTTTGGCAGGAACTGGATAGCTATTAATTTAAGCTTGAGATATCTGGAAAGTGCCTCAACTACAGAGATTTTGTATTTCTGGTTGAAGCAAGATGTGTAAGTTTTAGTTAATGGGAGTTGTTTTATTTAGGATTAGGTATGGCTGCCAGTGGCAGAAAATTCAAACTATAGGGCTTGAACAAGACAGCTTATTTCTTACTCATATAAGATGTTGGAGCTAGGTGTTACAGAGCTCTTAGAATGCTCCACAGCCTCAAGACCCAGCATCCTTCCATCTTGTTGCTCAGTTGTGTGCAGTATTTATTTCCAAGGCCATTCCATATTTCTGTGTGGCTGCTTTATTTCTAGACAATGCATCCTGATTCTAGGTTGCAGGAAGTAGGCAACAGGGAAAGAAGGAAAGAGCCTTTCTTTAAGGTCACTTACTGAAAGCTTTATATTACTTTTGTTTAGATGCTTTGGCCAGAATGCAGTTGCATGGCCACATTTGACAGCAAAGGAGTCTGAGGAATGTAATCTTAATTCTGGATCAAAATAGAGGTATTAAAGCCAAAAATAGAGGTATTAAAGGAGGAAGGGGAAATGGATATTGGAGAAAAATTAGTTTCTGCCTTATGACCAAAGATGGCAAAATTGATATTCTGTAATGAAAAACATCAAGACTTGAATTATTTGTCCAGATCAAGTGTCCTCCTACCTTCTCATGATAGTGAGTCTGGAAGTATGTTTAGTTATTAACATTTTCCCCTCAAATAAAATTTTGCTTGTGCTTGATTTAATTTAATACCTCCTTATTAATGCTTTTTAAATAGCATAAAATTTATGCAAAATTATTGAACTTCTTTAAAAGTTTTTGTGGAACACCCTCCTACACTGTTGGTGGGAATGCAAGCTGGTACAGCTACTCTGGAAAACAGTATGGAGGTTCCTCAAAAAGTTGAAAATAGAGCTACTGTATGACCCAGCAATTGCACTACTGGTTATTCACTCTAAAGGTACAAATATAGTGACCTGAAGGGGGGACATTCACCCAAATATTTATAGCAGCAGTATCCACAATAGCCAAACTATGGAAAGAGCCTAGATATCCATCAACAGATGAATGGATAAAGAAGATATGGTATATACACATATATAATGGAATACTATGCAGCCATCAAAAATGAAATCTTGTCATTTGCAATGATGTGGGTGGAACTAGGGGGTATTATGCTAAGCAAAATAAGTCAGTCAGAGAAAAAATTATCATATGATCTCACTGATATGAGGAATTTGAGAAACAAGACAGAGAATCATATGGAAAGGGAGGGGAAAGTGAAACAAAATGAAACCAAAGAGGGAGACAAACCATAAGAGACTCTTAATCTCGGGAAACAAACTGAGGGTTGCTAGAGGGGAGGGAGGTGGAAGCGATGGGATGGCTGGGTGATTGACATTGGGTAAGGAATGTGCTATGGTGAGAAAATAAATTTAAAAAAAGTTATTGTGGAGCAAATAGACTTGAAATACATAAAATGTTAGACTGTCTTTTGTCAGGGGATGGTTATTTGGACTGCTGCTACCAACACTAACCTAATTAGGTCCCAGCTTGCCCAGCAGCTATTTGCAAGCACAGTGTATAAGTTATTCTCTAAGAATTGCATTGAATTGTACTTCATGTGTGATAAAGAAAAAAGTTATGAACATAGGAGTATTCACATACTTTCCTTTTCCTCTTAACCCCCTACCCTCCTGGATACTCTCTTTGGTAGACTGGTTCCTAGACATTTGTGAGGCATAGTCATAGAAGGGGCATAGAAAGACGAGTGATATGAGAAAGACCTGAGGAAGAGAGGGATACATTATCAAGGGAGGTTAATCCAAGCTATATGATAAAAGACTTGGAGAGATACAGGATTTGTGGGAAAATAAAAGCCATGTGACCTGGAGGGGTGGGGTGGAAAGAAGATGTTTTTGGAGGAGATTTTTTTTCTGGTTTTATTGATAAATAATTGACATCCATCACTGTGTAAGTTTAAGGTACATAGCATGATGGTTTGATTTACATATATTGTGAAGTGATTACCACAATTAGGTCAGCTAACATCCATCATTTCACATAGATAAAAGAAAAATAAAAGAAAAAAATTGTAATGAGAACTCAAAGAATTTATTCTCTTAACTTTCCTATATACCATACAGCAGGGTTAACTGTAGTCATCGTGTTGTACATCATGGCCCTATTACTTATTTGTTTTATAACTGGAAGTTTGTTCCTTTTGATTACATTCTGGAGAGAGTTTTAAATGAGAGGTTCTGGAGGGTATTATATAAACTGTGCTTTCAAAATTTCATACCACTTGTCGCCTGAACCAACTGGGTCCCACACACATTAGTTAATAAGTGGAGTTGCAATTTGGTTGTATTTTGGGGTCCTCTTAGAGTTAATTAATTCCTCTAAGAATTTTATCGTATCAAAATATAATTAATTAAACTTAATGAATTTCCCTTGTGATTAACCATTTTGATACTTTATATTTAAACATGTCATTCACTTAAGTACCAGGAGACCACAGTCATCTTGCATTTTCATGGCTTGTAGTCCCTTGGAATTGCTTGCCTAATTAGAACTAACTATCTTCACAATGATCTCTCTGAGGTTTGCTGGTTCCATTGGACATTAACACACAAGTTTATTGGTAGGTGATTCAGGGCCTCTACAGATGGATATGTTGTTCATTGCATAACTGTGGGTGGTGGTTCTGAATAGAGTAAAGGGCAATGTATTTACATTTGCTCCCTAAAAAACAAAAATAAACAGTTGATCATTTTATAGGCAAAGACATTTTTCCTCCCATATACAATGAGCAGGATTATTTTGTCGGAAAAAAAAAAAGTAAAAGAGGCAAATGGAATAAAATTTTTAAAAGGGAGGATGTTATTGATGTAGTACTGTAGGTCACATAAGGGTCAACTGCAAATGGGGGAGAAAAAAAATGGTCTAGAAAATGGAATGAAATGCCAGCAGTGTGTGGCAGGTATCCATAGGATTGAACTGTCAGATGTGTGGCAAGTATGGTATCTGGCAAATATAATGACAGGTAACACTCTGGCATTCAGGTGAATAATTTGTATCAGAAGTTGCAGGCACAGATATTAAGGTGGGACTGTCACTTCATGGGAAATTCAGGAATAGACAAGTTTCAGATTCAAAAGAGGTGGCAGTTGGAATGGTTTGTTTTCTCCATCACTTGACTGTGAATGTTTTCCCCTAAGTTTTATTCATTTTGATACTCCCTTTCCTTGGGAAAATCCTTCTGAAATGATGATTCTTTACATCTTTTTTTAAATCTACTATTCCAAGAGTCCAAAGTGACATATGATGTCTGGCTTGGTAATCACCAAAGCTCTCTATAGCTTTGGAAGACTAAGGTTGGGCCTGACTAAACCTCTCTTGCTCCCTATATTCATTCTCTGACCCTCACCAAAACAAAACAAACAAAATTAAATCATTTATTCTAATTGAGAGCAATTGTTGCTTTTCCTACAGGAGTATTTTGCTACAGAAACAACTATGTTACATGAAAATTCAGATATACAAATGAGATCAGTGAGACAAATGGTACAGGAAAGATTGATCCTTCTAAAAGCTTTCGCAATAGAATTCTCTTAGGCAGAGAGCTCTCTGAGTATATATTCAAATAAGGTTTGATTTGCTATACTTTGACTTACATATAACTTTTCAAGAACACAAAATATATCCTTCTACCTGTTCCTTGGCTATATCTTTGTTCAAGATGTCTTGGCAAAGACACACAGGAAGGGGAAAGACAAAGGGGAATATACATACCAAGATTTCAATTACAAAGCATGAAAAATCCAATATGTTTCTACAATGACACATGTGCCATATGAACCTCTAATTGGAGTTTTGACATGATCTATTAGATACTGCTAGTGAGATATATAAAGTATTCACTTTAAAAAGAAGCATATAAAAAGAAGGATGTCCTAGGACTTGCTAAACAAAAGATTGCTAATAATAGTTGATTGGGGTGATGTTGGACAAGAAGGAATGATCTCAAATGGAAGTTAGGAAGACAGCATGGAATCAGGACAGAGTCAGACATGTTGACAGTGGAATAGAAGGGAGATTTTAATAATAGATCTATGTAATGAACTTTGACATATAACAGAGGTGATATGGCAAATCACAAGGAAAAAGAATAACTATTTAACAAATGAAGCAAAAAACAGAACTATTTAACAAACGAAGCAAAAAACTGTACATATGGGGAAAAATGAAATTTGATACTTACCTAAGGCCATATTTTTTAAAAAAAGAACACAACAGATCAACTTTAGGAAGATCAAGAACTTGACTGCCAAAACCAAAAATTTAAGACTTGGAAGAAAATATAGGTGATTAATTTTCTGACCTTGGAGTAAGAAAATAAAACATGAAGTACCTAACCCATAAAATAACTGACTGATTAAAGGTCTTTTGATCATTAATAGACACTACAGACTAAATTGAAAGACAAGTTACGCCTTGGGGGAAGAGATACGTATTTGTGACACACAGAACCAAAAACAGGTCTTAGTATAGGAATATATAAAGAAATTCTACAAGTAGGACAAAAAAAATCCCAATAGAAAAACATAGGGAAAATATAGGACTAGGCATTTCAGAGAAAAGGAAACATATATGTCTATCACACATAAAAAGATATACAACTTCACTTTTACTCAGGGAAATACAGATTGGGAACACAATGGGATACCATTTTACACCCACTGGATTGATAAAATTTAGGTAGCCTGAAAATACCAAGTGTTGGAGAGAATGTATATGTGAACTCTCTTTTACATTGCTTGTGGGAGTATAATATGATACAACTGCTTTGGAAAACAATTTGGTGTTATTTTGTAGAGTTGAACATTTGTACAACATATGACCTAGCATCAATACTAGGTATATTCCCAGAGAAATTTTAGCTCATGTACCCAAGGAGACATGTACTAATTAGGTTGTTTGTGGTGGCATTGTTTGTAATAGCAAAATCTGGGTCATCACCAAAATGACCATGAATAAGAAAATGAGTAAATGATTTGTGGAATGTTCACATACTGGGATATTACATTGGTGAAAATGAATGAACTGTGCCTACAAACAACAATGTGAATAAACCTTACTAATATGATACTGAGGAAAAAAAAATCAAGAACCAGAAAACAGCGTATAATATAGTCCAAGATCTATACAGAACTCCTCAAACTCAACAATCAAAAAACAGATAATCATATCAAAAAATGGGCAGAAGACATGAACAGACACTTCTCCAAAGAAGACATACAAATGGCTAACAGACACATGAAAAAATGTTCATCATCATTAGCCATCAGGGAGATTCAAATCAAAACCACATCAAGATACCACCTTACACCAGTTAGAATGGCCAAAATTAACAAGACAATGTACAATAAGTGCTGGAGAGAATGTGGAGAAATGGGAAACCTCTTACACTGTTGGTGGGAATTCAGATTTGTGCAGGCACTTTGGAAAACAGTGTGGATATTCCTTAAGAAGTTAAAAATAGAGCTACCCTATGACCCTGCAATTGCACACTACTGGGTATTTACCCCAAAGATACAGATGTAGTGAAAAGAAAGGCCATCTGTACCCCAATGTTCATAGCAGAAATGGCCACAATTGCCAAACTGTGGGAAGAGCCAAGATACCCTTCAACAGATGAATGGATAAAGAAGATATGGTTCATATATACAATGGAATATTATGCCTACATCAGAAAGGATGAATACCCAACTTTTGTATCAATATGGACGGGACTGGAGGAGATTATGCTGAGTGAAATAAGTCAAACAGAGAAAGTCAAGTATCATATGGTTTCACTTATTGGTGGAGCATAACAAATAATACAGAGGACAAGGGTAGATGGAGAGGAGAAGGGAGTTGAGGGAAATTGGAAGGGGAGGTGAACCATGAGAGACTATGGACTCTGAAAAACAACCTGAGGGTTTTGAAGGGGCGGGGTGGGAGGGTGGGGGAACCAGGTGGTGGGTATTAGGGAGGGCACAGATTGCATGGAGCACTGGGTGTGGTGAAAAAACTATGAATACTGTTACGCTGAAAATAAATAAAAAATTGGAAGAAAAAAAAAAATAGAGCTACCCTATGACCCTGCAATTGCACACTACTGGGTATTTACCCCAAAGATACAGATGTAGTGAAAAGAAAGGCCATCTGTACCCCAATGTTCATAGCAGAAATGGCCACAATTGCCAAACTGTGGGAAGAGCCAAGATACCCTTCAACAGATGAATGGATAAAGAAGATATGGTTCATATATACAATGGAATATTATGCCTACATCGGAAAGGATGAATACCCAACTTTTGTATCAATATGGACGGGACTGGAGGAGATTATGCTGAGTGAAATAAGTCAAGCAGAGAAAGTCAATTATCATAGGTTTCACTTACTTGTGGAGCATAAGGAATAACATGGAGGATATTAGGAAAAGGAAAGGAAAAGTGAATTGGGGGAAGTTGGAGGGGAAGACGAAGCATGAGAGACTGCGGACTCTGAGAAACAAACTGAGGGTTTGGAGGGGGGAAGCTGGGGGGGATAGGTGAGCCTGGTGGTGGGTACTAAGGAGGGCACATATTGCTTGGAACACTGGGTGTGGTACATAAACCATGAATCTTGGAACACTGAAAAAATAAAATTTAAAAAATAAAATCTTTAAAAAAATAAAAGTACAGGGGCACCTGGGTGGCTCAGTGGGTTAAGCCTCTGCCTTTGGCTCAGGTCATGGTCTCAGAGTCTGAGGATGGAGCCCCACATCAGGTTTTCTGCTCAGCAGGGAGCCTGCTTCCCCCTCTCTCTGTGTCTGCCTCTCTGTCTACTTGTGTTCTCTCTCTCTCTGTCAAATAAATGAAAAAAAAAATAAAAGTACAACCTACAGTAAAAAAAGCAATATAATACTCATTTTGTAAAATGAATAAACATAACAAAACATTTTTAAGAAATACATGTATACTTGATAAAATTAATGAAAAGAGAAGGGAATGATAAACATAAAATATGGGATAGTGGTTATTTCAGGGAGTCATGGGGGATAGGATAATAGATATAGGTAATGTTCCAGTTTGGGGTTTGGGCAGTGGGTTCATGAATGTGTATTAGGACACTAAAGTAAATAGATGAAAAGAGCAATTTATAAAGCAGTGGTAGTATCACCTGAAACAAGAATTATGATCAATTCTGTACACTTGAGGTTCAAGCAAAATCCAAAACAATAAACACCTTGCTATAGCCTATAAAATCCTATGTAATCTGGCTTTTGGCTTCCCTTTTGATTTAATTTCCTGTCTTTCTTATCCTTGTACATTCAGCTTCAGCTACACTGCTTTTTCTGTTAGTCCTTGAACTTTTTAAACATGCTCTTGCTGCAGGGCCTAGAATATTTCTCTCTCAGATATCCACATGTCTTGCTCTCTGACATCACTCATGTTTACTCAAGTATCTCAGCAAGGCCTTCTTTGAACATCTGTCTAAAGTGTACTCCTATTATGCTGTCTCCACACTCTGCTCTATTTCTCTTCACACTAGACACTGATATATACATATCATTTTTATTATTTTTCTTTCCACATGTGGAAGATCCAGGGAGGCAAAGGTTTTCTTTTGTCTACTTCTATATTACTGTTTAGCTACTTCCTACTTGTCCTTTGTCTCAAGTGGCATTTCTTCCGGAAAATCTTTTCTGACTCCCCTAGTCTAGATTAATGTTTTTCTTCTGCACTACTCTTTTGCTCTATGATAACACAAAATAACTCCTCACATTCTTTTATGGTTAGCTGTTTACCACTTTGTCTCTTGCACTAGATTTGTGTGTGCTCTGAGGATGTAGACCCTGGTCTGTATGTGTGTGTGTATGTAGTTAATCCAAAACACGTCAGCGTCTACCGCATAGTATATGTTCAATAATGATTATTTCTTAACAATAAAATAGATCTAAGAATCAGCAAGTGAGCAAGATGTCTAGCCAGATAAAAAGGGAGGTTGGTCATGTGGAAATAGTACATTGTGGTGTAAATAGGAGAAGCTGGATATTTTGGGGGTGAGACTTAGTTGTGTTTCTATAGAAGCATTTTTATGCAGACTTCAGTGACTTCATCTCTTTTAATGTAGGGTCTTAAGAGATATCCAGGGCTGATTATGTGCCTATATTCCTATGAGGAATAGAAACCCAGGAGCCTTTTAATCATTCAGCATTTCTGCACAGTTATAGTTCTGGGGAGACTCATAGGCATGTGATGATGCTGAGAACGTTTGAGTTGTTAAAACAAGACTGTATAATCAGATTCAGATTCTCTGCTGCATAAATTTCAATCCTAAATATTTGTCATTTTATAATCTATGTAAGGTACATAATTCTCTTCCTATTTACTGAATAAAATTTCCAGGGCAAGTCCCTTCCTCTGCCTGATGACCCCTGTCATATGAATATCTACAAGATATCAGTTGCCCATAGATTCTCTCAATGGCGTCATGTTTTCCTAATCAAATTACCCTTTTTCTCTTTCTGGCTTGGTCATTATGGGATCACCTTTCCCATCATTATCAGCATTAATGCTGCCCATAATTATATACACAATTGGATTGCTTACTCACTTGCACAGATAATTGCATCAATATGCCTGCAATTTTGCCAGCTACCAAGTAATATACCCAATAGTCATAGGAGAGTATGAATAAATTATTGACACTGATTTACTTTATATGATGGACCAACTTCAGAGTTCATAGTTTGGGTGTAATTATTGCTGTGAGTTGTTCATTAAATGGATGTTACCTCTTTTCTGTTTATGAATGGGCTGTGGCTATAGGAACTTCAAACTCCTGGTATGTTTATGATGGCCTACTCAACCACTAGTGCCTAAAAGTACTGCTTGGTATACAGATAGTGAAAATAAAATACTAATTAGAAGAAGGGAATATATTTTGTTTCTGTGGGTGAGTGAACTCTTTGTTTCCTAGTCATAAACGACAATCCTGTTTCAGTAAGCTCTCAGGCCCCATATAGAGGGCTAACCACAGCCATAACTAAAAATAGTGGCAGTTCATACAGATGAATATATTAGAGAGGTCCCTCAAGAACAGAGTGGCTTGATGGGCATTGTGACATGATGAAAGAAACTCTGGGAGTAGGAGGTATGCCAAGATCCAGATGAACAGGGAGATTGTCTTATCAAAGAGGACTGGTAGATAAAATGTTCTGGGATCACTTCTGGGTTGCAGGAATGGGATTGTAGTTTGAGAGCAAGGTAGGGCCAAATTTTACAATTACCAGGGTTAAGATACAGGTGGAAATAATAGGGGTGATTACTTGAAGTAGGTTATAAGGTAGAGTCTTGGTCATACATTAGTGTGGTGGAGCAGGCTCATACTATCTCATGAGAGCTGACTCTGTGTACTTCTCTTCCTAACTACATGTTCAGTGACTTCACATTAGTTGTTTGATATCAGCTTATTGTTGAATTTATTGAATTCTTACTATGTGTCAGGCACATGCATTATTTTACTTAAGTCTCACGTCATTCCATTTTTTAAACTCTTGAATGCATTTTGTTTTTATTTTTTATTTTTTTATTATATTATGTTATGTTAGTCACCATAAGTACATCATTAGTTTTTGATGTAGTGTCCCATGAGTCATTGTTTGCATATATCACCCAGTGCTCCATGCAATAGGTGCCCTCCTTTATACCCATCACTAGGCTAACCCATCCTCCCATCTCTCTCCCCTCTGAAACTCTCAGTTTCTTTCTCATAGTCCATAGTCTCTCATGGTTCATCCCCCGCTCTGATTCCTCCCTCACTTCATCTTTCCCTTCCTTCTCCTAATGTCCCCCATGCTATTCCTTATATTCCACATATAAATGAAACCATATGATAATTGTCTTTCTCTGCTTGACTTCTTTCACGTAGCATAGTCCCCTCCAGTTCCATCCATGTCGATGTATTCCATTTTCTTATGAGGAAACTGAGGCACAGAGCAGTTTAATAAGTTCAGTTACTAGAATGGAGCCATGTGATCAGAACATGACTAGTAGTAAAGATGGTTCAATGATGGGCTGCTTGAATACTAAGATAGGCATTATAAATCTTTCCTGATCAGGAATAACTTGGGTCCCAGAATTGAGCTTGCAAGACTAGTAGAGCATGGCCTTAGGGAACCAGGCTAGTCATGCCTGGTAGAATTCTAAGTAGAATTATGTTCTTCTTTTTTTTAGAATTATGTTCTAATTTTACTTCATCCTCTTGTATAAAGTTTTCCCAGGATTCATCAATATGATGTAGGAGAGCAGTAGAATGAGCCTAGGTATTCCTTTCCACACTCCATGCCTTTACAGTAAGCAATGACTTCTCTACTTCTAATTCCTTCTCAAGAGTCTCTCGCAGTATCATACTCACCACCCTCTGTGTGATCCTAAGGTTCTAGAGAATAGAATGTATGTACTTTCACAGTGTTTGAGAACACATGTTCTTGTTTTTCTATGGCACATTCTACATTTTTTATAGCCATGAAAGACTCTTTAAGATTGGAGTCATTTTATTTTGTTTTCTTGCAGCATGCAGTTTTTAAAAAGTCAGTTATTGCAGTCCACACACATCACTAACAACAAGACTGAATTTAATTTTTTTAAATTTCTTTTCCAATGAGATAAAAATAACCAACCAAAAGAAAAAAATATATTAAACTGTGTGAATCCAAATATACAAATATCTATTAACCCCTGGCAGATTATTAGGTATTGTTAATGCATTTTTTTTGGTTTGTCATATCTGCAAATTAATGTAAACTTTATTTAAAACAACTTATTTTTGAACCCTAATAATGATTTTCTTTTACTTTACTGTAGCAATTCACAGGAAATCAACTGCAAGAAGATTTAGCAGAACAGTAATATCTTTTCTATTACTTTAGACACAATAGGAAACACAGCTCTTCCAAGAAATCAGTTTTGCTCTGCAGTAGGTCCATAATTTCATATAGATCTGAGAGAAAATAGAGAAAAAGCACATTTTAAGCAGGTGTGGGCTTTGTGTAGATGACATTTGTTTTGGGTTTTGATTGATTCATCATTTTTGCATACCATGCAAGGCCCTGTGCTATGTGGAGTGAGGATTCAGTTGAGTCTAAAAGAGGTGGTGATATTTAGGTAGCTAAATGAATATGATGTATATTACATTGAAACAAAACATCATTATACTCATGAAGTTTTAGACCCATAGTCCAAAACCTTCCAAAACAAGTGCACCAAAGTTTGAATACATGTGTTGAAGGAGGAGGATTTATAACTGAACAGTAGAGACTAAAAGTTCTTTGTATCAGGAAATTATTGCTGCATACCATATCATCTTACAAATTTGTTGCTTTAAATAACAACTATGTATTACTGATTTTGAGTCAGTGAGTTAGTGGAACAGTTCTTCTGATCTTGTCTGGTTTCACTCATGAATTTACAATCATCTGTGAGTCAGCTACGGGCTGGCTTGTTTAAGATGGCCTCAGCCTGGGCAACTTAGCTCTTCTCCACATTATCTTGCGTCTCTCCAGCAGGGTATGGTGGTGTGTTTGTTTAATTGTTGGAGAAGTCTAACAGAGTAAGCATGAACAAGCAAATACTCTGCTTATGTCATATTAGCTATCATTCAGTTAGGGGAAAGAATTTACATGTCCAAGTCCAAAATGAAGTGATAGGGAATAACAGCTCACCTAGAATGGGAAAATACTGCATAGCAAAGTTTCTGGATCCACTGATAGGTAAAGAATTTGGGCCATTTGTTGTAATCCATCTACCATGTTCTTCTGGTATATAGAATCTTTGGAAGCAAAATTGGTGATGGTTCATGAATGTTTTTGCTGATCTATATAACAATGAAAATCAGCTTTCATATCATCTTTGATACACATGAAACCAACTGTTGATACACTGAGAAATGAAGTATGTTACTTTCAAAATTAATGCTACTTGGGTTATAAAAGAACTGTAATATCTAGTACAGTGCAAGAAATTATCCTGCTGTACTTTGCATTGAGCATGGTATGTCATTTGTTCATTCCTTCAGGTAACATTTATTTCTTACCTAATATATACAGTTTAGCAAACTAGAGAATAACCACAAGGGGGCAAGAAAATAGTGAGAAATCTAAAAACAAACTGGGAGAAATGGTTGAAGAAATTTAGTTACCTTTGGACTACAGAAGAGAGGACATAGCAGGGATATAAGCAAAGTCTTCAAATACGTAAAGAGCCTTCATATAGAAGAGGCATAACATTGATGTATGTTACCTTAGAAAGCAGAACAGTCCATTGATTTTAGAATAGATAGTCTGACCTACAAGGCCCTACATGATTGGCTTCTGCCTGTTTCTCTTACCTCATAGCCTACCACTTCCCCTTGTTCACTGCAGTGCAGCTGCATTGGCCTCTTTGATGTTCTTTGTGCACGTCAGGCATAATCTTACCTCAGGGCCTTTTTACTTGTTATTTTCTCTTCTTCCATGGAACACAAAACAGTTGCATAGTTAGCTCCTTGTATTCAAATTTCACCTCAAATATCCCCTCCTCAGAGAAGTTTTCCCTGACCAACCAATCTCATATTATTAACCCTTATGCCTCCTAATTTTCATTATTTATCTCATAACCCCCTTTTTTACTTCCTTGCATGTTTCAGTCTGGAATTATCCTATTTATGTACTTACTTACTTGCTAGTTATTTATTTCCTTACAAATAGGATATAAGCTCCATGAGAATAAGGATCTTGTTTATCTTGTTTACCACTGTCTCTCCATCATACCTAAAATGGTACCTGGCACATAGTTGGCTCCCAATAATTATGTATGTAATGAATTAATAAATTTAATGATTTACAGGTATATGTGGGCTATATTATGAAGTAATGGGTTTCCCACCCCTGTATGTGTTTAAGTGGAGGTCAAGTAGAGGTAAGAAGACTATCAAGGAGATTCTGCATTAGGTGGGAATGTTAACTTGGTGACCTCTAGGAATCCTTTGAACTCAGATATTTTATGATTTCTGAGATCTAGTAAGAATACTAAATATATGCAACCTAGTATTCTTAGAGATTTACAAAATTCAAGAGGATTTCAAGGTTATCTCATATTTCAAAAAGTATGCCATTTTGTCTGTGGAAATTTTTGTGAGATCAGGCAATCATCACTGATACACTAGACACAGTAGAATGTGTCCACAATTAGGTTTTGTTTACTTTTTGCTAACTTTGGCTCTCTGAGGTGAATTATAGCCACCACAATATGGGGCTGTAATATTTTGAATAAACTCTGCAGTAGAGGTTCTTTAACCATTGTGTTATTTCTTTTCTCTTCCCTGAAGAAAGTGTTCTTGAGAACATGAGAATGAGCTGGGTCTTGAAAGGTGGGACAGGCTTTGGATCATAGCAGACATTTTAGGCTGGGGGAAGAATTAAGGCATGGACATGGAAAGGAACATAGGAAGTATGTAAAAGAAGTAGACCAGCTGGATTTTTTTTTAAAGGTTTGGCTCTCTTATTTTTTTTTATTGAGGGAAAATTGATATATAACATGATATAAATTTCAGGTGTATAACATTATAATATAATATTTGTGTACACTACAAAGTGATCACCACCATAAGTCACCATTGAGTATCATGTTAACTGTGGGTTTGTCATATATGGCATTTATTATATTGAGGTATGTTCCCTCTATTCCCACTTTGCTGGGGGTTTTTTTGTATGTTTATTTTATTTTTTATGTTCAATCAACCAATATGTAGTACATCATTAGGAGGGCTTTTATCATAACTTATGTCCTATGCTTTTTCTACATCTGTTGAGATGATCATATGATTTTATCTTTCATCTTGTTAATGTGGTATACCATGTTTATTGATTTGTGGATAATGAACCATCTTTGCATCACTAGAATAAATCCCACTTGATCACAGTATGTAATCCTTTTAGCATTTGTTGAATTTGGTTTGCTAATACTTTGTTGAGGATATTTGCATTTATATTCATTCAGGATATTGACCTATAATTATTAAAAGGTTTTTATTTAAATTCCAATTATTTAACATATGGGTAATATTAGTCTCAGGTGCACAGTACAGTGATTCAGCAATGCCATATATCACCTGGTGCTCATCACAAGTGTACTCCTTAATCCCCATCATGTATTTCACCCATTCCCCCCGCCAACAACCACCTCCCTTCTAGTAACTATCCATTTGTTTTCTTAGTTAAGAGTCTGTTTCTTGGTTTGGCCCTGTCCCCCTCTTTTTTTTTTCCTTTGCTCATTTGATTTGTTTCTTAAATTCCATCTATATGAGACAAATGCCACATGATTTCATTCTCTTACTGACTTATTTTGCTTAACCTAATACTCTCTAGCTCCATCCCATCCTGTAATGCGTGTGTGTGTGTGTGTGTGTGTGTGTTTATCTGGATTTGGTGACAGGATAATTCTGTCCTAATAAAATGAATTTGGAAGCATTCCCTCTTCAATTTTTTAAAGAATTTGAAGATAGGTATTAAATCTTCTTTGAATAATTAGTAGAATTCACCAGTGAAGCTGTCTTGTCCTACACTTTCATTTGTTGAAATGTTTTTGATAACTGATTCAATCTTTGCTAATAATCAGTCTATTCAGAATTTGTATTTCTTCATGATTCAGTCTTAGAAGGTTGTATATTTCCAGGAATTTATCCATTTCTTCTGGTTTTCCAGTTCATTGGCAAAAAATTTTTGTAGTTGTGTCTTATGATCCTTTGTATTTCAGTGGTATGTTATAACTTCTTCTATGTCTGATTTTATTTATTTTATTAATTTTATGCCTATTTTTTTCTTGGCGAGTCTAGCTAAAGTTTTATTAATTTTGTTTATCTTTTCAAAAGGACCAGCTCTTAATTTCATTGATCTTTTATATTTTTTGTCTCTATTTATTTTTGCTCTGATCTTTTTTTTTAAATTTAATTTAACTTTATTCTTTTTCAGTGTTCCAAAATTCATTGTTAATGCACCACACCCAGTGCTCCATGCAATATGTGCCCTCCATAATACCCACCACCAGTATCACCCAACCTCCCACCCACTCCCCTCCAAAACCCTCAGTTTATTTCTCAGAGTCCATAGTCTCTCATGGTTTGTCTCCCCCTCCAATTTCCCCCAACTCATTTCTCCTCTCCATCTCTCAATATCCTCCATGTTATTCCTTATGCTTCACAAGTAAGTGAAACCATATGATAGTTGACTCTCTCTGCTTGACTTATTTCACTCAGCATAATCTCCTCCAGTCCCATCCATGTTGATACAAAAGTTGGGTATTCATCCTTTCTGATGGAGGCATAATACTCCATTGTATAATTGTATATACAGACCATATCTTCTTTATCCATTCATCCATTGAAGGGCATCTTGTTTCTTTTCACAGTTTGGCGACTGTGGCCACTGCTGCTATGAACATTGGGGTACATATGTCCCTTCTTTTCACTACATCTGTATCTTTGGGGTAAATACCCAGTAGTGTGCAATTGCAGGGTCATAGGTAGCTCTATTTTTAATTTCTTAAGGAATCTCCACACTGCTTTCCAAAGTCAAACAACTAGTTTTATGGAAAAGTTGTCATGTTTGATCCTATGTGAAAGAAAAATATTTGAAATACTTAAAAATGAGCACCTGAATACATCCCTGAAAGTGGGACTGTTGATAAACAAGGTTGCAAACAAATAGTCATCTACAGCTCTGATGGCATTTAATATTGCATAAGACATTGTATCAGACATTAAAAAATTATAGGATCAAAAGTCCAAAAATAATTTTAGTCTTTTGAGAGATTTAGATATATTCATGAAATGTTAAAGAGAAATTACAAAAAAATTTTTAAATATTATAAAATTTTAAGTATTTTTTAAAAGGAAAAAAAAACAAGAAGGAAATTAATCCAAACATGATCTTTACAAGATTAAAGGATAAAATAGGGAGACTAAGAAAGGGTAGTGGTGCAGTATGTATATACGTATGTATGTATTTATTTATTTATTTTTTTTCATGAAAGCCAAGTTCCTTTCTATTTCATTTATCAGCACTTATGTATGGTAAGGGCACAAAAATACTCATTAACAAGTGTAAGCACAATAGATCTATTTCTCTACAAAGTTAATTAATTTTCTGCCAAATTATATAAAAAAATTCTAGCTTTTTATTTTATTGTTTTATTTATTTTTTAATTTTCAGAGTAACAGTATTCATTGTTTTTGTACCACACCCAGTGCTCCATGCAATATGTGCCCTCCCTAATACCCACCACCTGGTTCCCCCAACCTCCCACCCCCCGCCCCTTCAAAACCCTCAGGTAGTTTTTCAGAGTCCATAGTCTCTCATGGTTCACCTCCCCTTCCAATTTCCCTCAACTCCCTTCTCCTCTCCATCTCCCCATGTCCTCCATGTTATTTGTTATGCTCCACAAATAGGTGAAACCGTATGATAATTGACTCTCTCTGCTGATCTTTATTATTTCCTTTCTTTTCTGACTTTTTTCTTCTCCCCCTCCTTCTCCTCTTTCTTCTTTACTTTGTTTAGGTGTAGAATTATATTGTTTATTTGAGATTTTTCTTGTTTCTTTATGTAGTTCTGCATAGCTATAAACTTACCTCTTAAAAGTGCTTTTGCTGTATCTTATAAGTTTTGGACTGTTATATTGTCATTTGTCTGCAGGAATTTTTTGTTTCTCCTTTGGTTTCTTTATTGATCCATTGATTTTTCAGTAGTATGTTTAATTTTCACCTATTTGTTAATTTTCCAGTTTGCTTGTTATAATTGATTTCGAGTTTCATACCATTATGATTAGAGAAGATATTTTATATGATTTCTTCTTTTTTAAATTTATTGAGTCTTATAATGTGGACTAACGTAATCTATCCTGAAGAATGTTCCATGTGTACTTGAGAAGAATGTGTATTCTGCTGCTATTGGATGGACTATTCTGTACATACCTATTAAGTCCATCTGGTCTCATGTGTCTTTTACAGCCAGTGTTTCCTTATTGATTTTTTATCTGGTGATCTATGTATTGATGTAACTGGGGGCATTAAAATTCCCTACTATTATTGTATTGCTGTCAATTTCTTCCTTTAGGTCTGTTAATATTTGCTTTTTATATTTAGGTGCTCCTATGTTGGATACATAAATATTTATAAATTTGTTACCATACAACACTATTACAACATAATTGACTATGTTCTTTGTATTGTGATTTTCATTCCCATTACTCATTCATTCCTGCTCCTCTTAACTCACTTTACTGATTCCCTTACCCCTCTCCCCTATGGCAACCATCAGTTTTTTCTCTGTATTTGTAGGTTTGATTCTGCTTTTTGTTTATTTATTCCTTTTTTTTTTTTTTTTTTGCGCCTGGCTGGCTCAGTGGGTTAAAGCCTCTGCCTTCGGCTGAGGTCATGATCGAGCCCTTTATTGGGCTCTCTGCTCAGCAGGGAGCCTTCTTCCCCCCGTCTCTCTCTGCCTGCCTCTCTGCCTACTTGTGATCTGTCTGTCAAATAAATAAATATTCCTTTTTTTAAGATTCCATATGTGAGTAAAATCATGTGGTATTTTTCACTTAACATTATACCTTGTAGATCAATCCATGTTGCTGCAAATGACACAATATCATCCTTTTTATGGCTGTGTAATATTCCATTGCATTCATATACTACATTTTCCTTATCCATTCATTTCCTGGTGGACACTTGGCTTTCTTTCATATCTTGGCTATTGTAAATAATGCTGCAATGATAAGGTGCATATATCTTTTCAAATTAGTATTTTCATTTTCTTTCAGTAAATACCCAGTAGTGGAATTATTGGATCATATGTTTTTCTAATGTTAAGTTTTTGTCTTGCACAGTGAATATACCAATGTACATTCCCACCAATAGTATGCGGGGCTTCCTTTCTCCACTAACACTTGTTATTTCTTGTCTTTTTTATTTTAGCCATTCTGACAAGTGTAAGGTGATATTCCATTGTGGTTTTAATTTGCATTTCCCTGATGATGAATGTCATTGAGAATCTTTTCATGTATCTTTTGGCCACCTGTAGGTCTTCTTTGGAAAACTTTCTAACCCATGTATTCTGCTCATTTTTTACTAGATTGTTTGTAGTTTTAGTGTTGAGTTGTATGAGTCCTTTATGAATTACGGATATCAACCCATATAGGAACTATGATTTGTGAATATCCTTCCCCATTCAGTAGATTGCCTTTTTGTTTTATTGATTATTTCCTTCACTGTAAGAAAAAAAAAAAAAGCTTTTCATTTTGTTGTAGTACCAATAGTTTACTTTTGCTTTTGTTTCCCCTGCCTCAGAAGACATATATAGAAAACTGTTGTCATGGCCAATGTCAGAGAAATTACTGTCTGTGTTCTCTTCTTGAATTTTTGTGATTGCAGGTCTCACATTAGTTCCTTAATCCGTTTTGGGTTTATTATTGTATGTGGTGTTAGAAAGTGGTCCACTTTCATTCTTTTACAGGTAGCTGTCTAGTTTCCCCAGCACCATTTACTGAAAAGACTATTTATTCCCCATTGTAGATTCTTGACCTATCTTATCTTACCTTAATCTTACCATAGATTAATCGACTATCAAAGTGTGGGTTTATTTCTAGGCTCTCTATTGTGTTCTATTGATCTATTTTTTTTATTTCTTTTCAGTGTTCCAGAATTCATTGTTTGTGCACCACACCCAGTCCTCCATGCAATACACGCCCTCCATAATACCCACCAAAAGGCTCAGTTTTTTTAATATATGGTCTTTATTATGTTGAGGTATGTCCCCTCTAAACTCACTTTGTTATGAGTTTTATCATTAATTGATGTTGAATTTTGTCAAATGTATTTTCTATATTTATTGAGATGATCATGTGATTTTTATTTTTCATTTATTTTTAGTATGGTGTATAACATTGATTTGTGAATATTTACTTGTCCTTGCATCTCCAGAATAAATTCCATGTGATCAAGGTCAATGATCATTTTAATATATTGTTGAATGCCAGTTGCTTATATTTTGTTGAACGTTTTTGTATCTGTGTTCATTAGGGATATTTGTCTGTAGTTTTCTCTTTTTCTTTTGTTTATGGTATCTTTGTCTAGTTTTGGTATCAGGGTAATGTTGGTCTTGTAGAATGTATTTGAGAGCTTTCCTTCTAATTTTTGGAGTACTGTGAAGAGAATAGGTATTAATTCTTCTTTGAACATTTGGTAGAATTCACCTGTGAATCCATCTTATTGTGGACTTTTATTTTTTAGTAGTTTTATGATTACAGATTCAATTTTGTTACTAGTAATTGGCATGTTTAGATTTTCTGGGGTTTTTTTTTCCTAATTTACTTTTGGAAGATTGTATGTTTCTAGCAATTATCCATTTCCTCTAGGTTGTACAGTTTGTTGGTATACATGATTTTCATGTAATTCTTTTACAATCTTTTATATTTATTTGGTGTCAGTTACTCTCCTCTATTATTTCTGATTTTTATTTATTTGTTTTATTTATTTCTCTTTTTTGTGATAAGACTCACTAAGGGTTTATCAATTTTGTTTATCTTTTCAAAGAACCAGCTCTTAGTTTCACTGATTTTTTTTCCTTTTGTTTCTTTAGTTTCAGTGTCATTTATTTCTGCTTTGATCATAGTATTTCCTTTTTCCTACTCACCATTGCCTTTGTTTATTCTTCTTTTCCTAGTTTTTTTAGGTGTAAAGTTAAATTATTTTCTGAGCTTTTTCTTGTTTCTTGAGGTGGGCCTGTATTGCTATATATTTTCCTCTTAGAACTACTTTCACTGTGTCCCTAAGATTTTGAACTATTGTTTTCTCATTTGCATTTTTCTCTTTGTATTTTTTAATTTCTTCTTTGATTGCTTCACTGACCCATTGTTTAGTGTTATGTCCTTTAGCCTCCATGCATTTGTGTTTTTTTTTCCCAGTTTTCTTCTTGTGATTTATTTTTATTTTTTAAGGTTTTATTTATTTATTTGAGAGAGAGAGAGAATGAGCAGTTGGGAGGGAGAGAGAGACAGAGAAGAGAGAGAAAGAAAAGCAGACTTCCTGCTGAGCAGGAAGCCTAATGTGGGGCTTGATCCCAGGTCCCAGAGATCATGACCTGAGCTGAAGGCAGGCACTTAACTGACTGAGCCCCCAGGTGCCCTGTGATTTATTTTTAGTTCCATTTCATTGTGTTTGGAAAAGATGCATGGGATGATTTCAAGCTTCTTAAATTTTTTGAGACTTGTTTTGTGGCCCAATGTGTCATCTCTTCTGCAAAATGTTTCATGTGCATTTGAAATGAATGTGTATGGTATGTTATATATATATTTGTTATGTCTATCTGGTCTTATATGTCATTCAAAGACACCATATTCTGTTGATTTTCTGCCTGGATGATCTTCCACTGATGTAAGTGGGGTGTTAAAAATCCCTATTATTATTGTATTACCATTAATCTCTCTCTTTATGTCTGTTAATATTTCCTTTATGTATTTAGGTGCTTCAGTGTTGGGCGCATAGATATTTTAAAGTTTTGTAGCCACTTGTTGGATCGATCCCTTTATCATTATCTTTGTCTCTTGTTGCTGTCTTTGTTTTGAAGTCTATTTTGTCTATTGTAAGTATTGCTATTCCTACTCTGGCTTTTGTTCTCATTTCCATTTGCGTAGTAAATGTGTTTCCATCTCTTCACTTTTAGTCTTTATGTGTTTTTAGGTCTGAGGTGAATCTATTGTTGGCAGCATATAAGTGTTTTTTTATTTGTTCTGCTTCCCTATGTCTTTTGACTGGAGCATTTAGGCAATTTACATTTTAAGTAATTATAGATAGGTATATACTTACTACCATTGTGTTATTTGTTTTCTGGTTGTTTTGTAGTTCTTTTCCTTTCTTCTCTTGTTCTCTTTCTTTGTAATTTTGTGTGTGTGTGTGTTTGTAATGTTATGTTTGGTTTTCTTTCTCTTTATTTTTGTATATTTAGTATGTATTTTGGGTTCATGATTAGTATGAGCTTCATATATAACATCTTGATTATATAGCATTCAATATTAAGTTGATCATTTAAGTTCAAACTCATCTCAAAGAAATTTTTTTTTCTTTCTCCTTCACCTTTTATATATATGCTGTCATATTTTACGTCTTTTTACTTCTAATTTTTGTACTTCTTATTATGGCCTTATTTTTCCACTTTAAGAAGTCCCTTTAACTTTTGTTGCAAGGCTGGCTTAGTGGTGATAAACTTCTCTGATCTTATATCTTGTTAACTATCTCTACTTCAAATCTGAATGGTAACTTTGCTGGGTAGAGTGTTCTTGGTTGCAGGTTTTTTTTTTTTTTTTTTTTTTCTGTTCAGCATTTTTAATATGTCATGCCACTGCCTTCTGGTCTGCAAAATTTCTACTGAAAAAATCAGTTGAGAGCCTTACAAGTTTTCCTTTGTAGGTAACTTTTTACCTCTCGCTGTTTTTAAAATTCTTTCTTTATCTTTAATCTTTGACATTTTAATTATTATGTGTCATGTTGTGGTCCTCCTTGGGTTTATCTTGTTTGACACACTCTGTGGTTCTTGAACATGGATGTCTATTTTGCTGTTAATCTTTGGTGCTTTCCATTACCCTCTCTTCCAGTTATCAGATACATTCTTTTGCATCTGCTACTGTTGAGTCCCTCTAGTGTTTTTTTTTTTAATTTTAGCTATTGTATTCTTTAACTCTGGTTCTTTTTTAATATTTTCTGTCTCTTTATTGAAGGTCTCACTGAGTTATACTTTTTTCACCAGCTCAGTAGCATCTTAATGATTATTACTTTAGATTTTTTATCTGGCATATTGCTTATTTCCCATTTCATCTAGTTTCTTTTCTGAGATTTTGTCTTGTTCTTTCTTTTTGAGCATATTCCTCTGTCTCCCTTTTTTACTTGACTTTCTGTGTTTCTATAGATTAGGTGGAACAACTACTCTTAAACTTGAGGGAATGGTGTTGTGTATGGTTATCCCCTGTGTGGATTGTGCACCTGAAAAATTTTCTGGCAGACTGGACCTATGAGTGGCATAGGTTGGGGGTCCTTTCTTTCCACTCAGTAGGCAGCTTGGTGTACAACAGCTAAAGTTGAGTGGACACAGATTGATGTGGTTCCTATTTCCACACAGCAGGCGCCCTGGCAAGATAGCTAAAGTGGGTACAAACTGGGATATCACAAGTGTCTATATGCAAAATGAGCTTTGGCAGGATAGCTCAATTTTAAATAGGTTTTATCCAGAGTTTCCTGGATCCCTCCACACAGAGGGTGCCCTGGCAGGGTGGCTGGTACTGAGGTGGCATGTGGGATGAAAGGTCCAGAGGCTTTCCACACAATGGGCACCCTGGCATGACAGCTAAAGCTGAGGTGGGTGCATGTCATGAGGTCCCAGTGTTCTAAGAACTGAGGGTAATATGGAGGGAGAACTGAAGCTGAAATGAGTGGATTGGTGGATCCTGGGGTGCTCTCTATTGGGGATATCCTGGCAGGGCTTCTGGAGCTGAGGTGATGTGCTGGCCAGGAAATTCTTTATGCATAGGGCACCTATCAGGACAGCTAAAGCTTAAGTGAGTACAAGCCAGGGGATTCTGTGGCTCTCTGCATAGCAGGCACATTGTCAAAGTAGCTAAAGTTGAAGTGGATGCCAGCTAAGGTGTTTTGGTGTTTTGTGTGCTGAGAGCATCCTGGCAAGTCCAGTAAAGCTAGAATTGGTAAAAATAGGGGTGTGGGGTCAATTTTTATAGGGGGTCCCCTGGTGGGGTGGCTGGAGCTGATGCAGTGTGTGGGTTGGAGGTCCCTCTGCTCTATGCTCAGAGCACCAGGGTGCCCTGGCAAGATCACTGAAATTAGTCAGTGTAAGTTGTAGGGTTGTATGTACAGAGGGCACCTCTGCAGGATAGCTGAAGCTAAAGTGGATGTAAACAGGGGTGTTCCAATGTTCTCTGCATTGAGGGTTCCCTGAAGGAGCTGTTGAAGCCAAGGTAGGATACAGGCTGGGAGGTCCTGGGGTGCATCATGTAGTACACCTAAATTTAAAGTGGTCACATGCTGGTGTGGTCTCAAGTTTCTTTGTGCAAAATGTGTCTTGGTAGGAGAGCTAAAGCTGAAGTGGTTGAAAGCTGGGGTTTCCCAGAGTTTTCAACAATGAGTATGACCTGGCAGGATAGCTGAAGCTGAATTGGGTACAAGCCAGGGTGTCTGAAGGTGTGCTTAGCACAAGGGTGCCTTGATTTGGTGGCTAGAGCTGAGGCCAGTACAGATGAGAGTGTTCTGGGGCATTCTGTGCCGGGGGTTGCCCTGGTAGGGTAACTAAAACTGATGCAGGTATGGGCTGGGGGTTCCTGGTGGGGCACTCTGGCAGTCTGCTAGATCTGAAGTAGACATCAGCCAGGAGGTTCTGGTATTTTGTATCAGGAGTGTCCTAGCAAGCTGTTTGGAGCCAAAGTGGTGTGGGCCTGGAGTGTTCTGGGGTGCTTTGCTCCTGTGCCACTTTGGCATCAAGGGTGGTGGTGTAGTGATCTCTAAGCAGGGTGTTCCATGTGCACTGTCCTATGGCTGCTTTGGTGGCTTGGCTGGGGCTGGTGTAGGATAGGGTCCCAAGGATCACTGAGGTGGCAGGCTGTAGGGGATCTGGACTATTCACTAATATGTGCTTTCAAGGGAGGTAGGGACCATAGACTGTATCTGCCAGTCCCCTCCCACCTGGACAATGTTCTGGCATCTCCCCCAAATGGCACAGTTCTAGGGATGGCTCTTTTATATGCTAGTTACTCTTTTAAATTACAGCATTCTTTTTGTGCCCCAGAATGACCAGGGTATTACAGTGGACTTGTGGACCAGGGGATTACTGAGGTGGCAAGCTGGCCGTGGTGACTGGACCCCACTCTGGTCTGAGCCTTTAAGGTGGAGGGGGACCATAAACCTGTCATTTTTCTGTCCCACTGTTAAGGAGAGTGTTCCCACAGTTCTTTTGCCATTTGGCAGAGTTCTAGTGCTACATTTTAATTGCCAGTTGCTCTTTGAATTCATGACTTTTTTTTTTTTTCTGTGCCAAAAGATAGAAGAATCTTTCCCTGGTCCCTCAGTATTATCCTTCCCCAGGATCATGGGTAGAGGCTTTCTTTGTTATCATATTTCTGTGTCTCCTGCTATTCATTTTTGTTTTTCTCTCTGTTTTTTTATTGTGCAGAATCTGTTTAGTCAGCTCTCAGTTCTAGGTATTATTCTATAAATAAAATGTAATTTGGTGTGTTCCATGAAGGGGGTGAATTAAAGGTCTTCCTACATTGTCATCTTATCTTACATATAATGTAATTATTGATAGGTATATACTTATTGCCACTTTGTTTATTATTTTCTGGCAGTTTTTGTGGTTCCTTTCTATTCTTTTCTCTTTCTCTTGTTTTCTTCCTTTGTGGTTTGATGACTTTCTTCACTGTTATGTTTAGACTTCTTTCTTGTTTTCTTTTGTGTATCTATTATAGGTTTTTACTTTATGGTTACCATGAGGCTCAGATATAACATTCTGTATATATAACAGTCTATTTGAAGTTGATAATATCTTGAGTTTGGGTTCATTCTAAAAACTCTACATTTTTACTACCCCCCCAACCTATGTTCTGTTTTTGATGTCCTATTTTATATCTTTTTATTTCGTGTATCCTGTAACTCACTATTATAGTTACAGTTAATTTTACTTCTTTTGTCTTTTAAGTTTTGTATTAGTTCGTTAAGTAGCTAATCTAGTACCTTTCTAATATATTTGCATTTACAAGTGAGGTTTTAACTTTTATACATTTTCCTTATTACTAGTTAGTGTCTTTTCTTTTCAGCATCAGTAAATCCCTTTAACATTTCTTGCAAGGCTGGTTTAGTGGTGATAAACTCCTTCAGTTTTTGCATGTGTGGAAAACTCTATCTCCTTCAATTCTGAATGACAGTATTGCCAGGTAGAGTATTCTTGGTTAGAAGTTTTTTCCTTTCAGTGTTTTGAATATATTATGCTACTCTCTTTTGGCCTGCAAAATTTCTGCTGAAAACTCAGCTGATAGTCTTATGAGAGTTCCTTTATATGTAAAACAAGTTATTTTTCTCTTGCTGCTGTTAATATTTTTATCTTTAACTTGTGGCATTTTAATTATAATATTTCTTGATGTGGATCTGTTTGGGTTCGTCTTATTTAAGGCTGTTCTGTGCTTTCTGAAACTAGATATCTGTTTCTTTTTTGAGGTTAAGGAAATTTTCAACCATTATTTTTTTCAAATAAATTATCTACCACTTTCCTTCTCTCTTCTCTTTCTGGTGCCCCTATGGTGCAGATGTTATTCTGCTTGATATTGTCTTAATGACAGTAGACATAAGTCAATACACATAAGTCTCTTAAGCTATCTTCACTTTATTTTTTTCTTTTTGCTGTTTTGTCAGTATGATCTCCATTGCTTTGCTTTCCAGCTAACTTATTCATTCTACATCATCTGGTGTACTGTAGAACTCCTGTAGTGTATTTTTCTGTTTACCTCTTGTATTTTTCAGCTCTATGACTTCTGTTTGGTACTTTTTAATGTTTTCTTTCTCTTTGTTGAGACATTTACTATGCTCATCTGTTCTCTTGAGTTTGGTGAAGATATTTGTGATCATTACTTTGAACTCTTTATCAGGTAGATTACTTACCTTAGTTTCATTAAGGTTTTTTGTGAGGTTTTGTCTTCTTGTTTCATTTGGGACATATTACTCTGTCTCCTTGTTTTGCTTGACTCTCTGTGTTTATTTCTTTGTCTTAGGCAAAACAGTTATTTCTGCCTATCTTTTAAAAAAATTTTTTTTAATTTTTTTTAAAAGATTTTATTTATTTGACAGATGGAGATCACAAGTAGGCAGAGAAGCAGACAGAGAGAGAGGAGGAAGCAGGCTCCCCACTGAGCAGAGAGCCTGATGTGGGGCTCAATCCCAGGACCCTGGGATCATGACCTGAGCCAAAAGCAGAGGCTTTAACCCACTGAGCCACCCAGGTGCCCCTATTTCTGCCTGTCTTTAGGGAATGGCCTTGGGTAGGAGATAAACCTTTTCAATAAACCTTGCTTTATCTTTTGGTTGTTTCTCGAGCTTTTATGTTGTCTGATTTATTTTTGAATGGGTCCCAGTTTTTGAGGGTGCTTCAAAGCCATCAGTGTTCCACTGGGAGGGCTCTCAGACACTGCCTAGTTCTAGGATAATTATAAGTCAGATCCTCAGGTAGCAGCCTTCAAGGTGTGTAAATATATATAGTGTTGTAGGTTTGCAATCATAAACCTTGCTGACTTCTAGACCAGGAGATATGAAGGTGTCACTGGGCAACAGTTGCAAAAATTATGGCTTTAGATATGCATATAAACTTTTTTTTCCTGGGAACTATTAATGAATTGTGGCAAGGCCAAGGGAGCATGCTAATACAGTGTCTCCCTTCCTTTGTTCCCTGTGGTTATCTCTGTATCCTCCTGATGTATGACAAACCTGAAGCCTGCCCCTCAGGTTGAAGCCCCATAACAATAAAACAGGTCTTTTTCTTTTTCTTGTTTTTTAAAGATTTTATTTATTTATTTTCGAGAGAGAGAGAGCACAAGCAGGGGGAGGGGCAGAGGGGGAGGAGAGAGACAAGCAGACTCTATGCTGAGTGTGGAGCCCAGTGAGGGGCTTAATCCCACAAACCTGAAATCATGATGCCAGCCAAAACCAAGAGTTAGACACTTAATTACTTAACCAACTGAGCCACTCAAGCACCTCAGGCCTTTTTCAAATAAATACTGAGTAGTTGTTAGTCTATCTACTATTTGTATAGTGCCCTGGGGGTGGTAACCTGATAAGGATTGTCTCTCTGATTGTTTCAGTTCTGTGAGACCCAGAAATGTAATTTCCCTCTGGCCACCAGAGCCAGGTGTCCAAGGAGTATCCCCTGGGTAGATACTCAGCCTAATAGCTGTGGTAGAGTGGGCCATGGCTGCAGTGCATGGAGGCTGGGTGTTTGGCCAGCTAGGTTGAGGTGGGGTGGGTGTGGCTGCACTGTGCAGGGGCAGTGTGCTTGGCCACCTCACAGACAGTTTAATACAAACAGACAATATGTTTTTAAGAAAGCCTTGGTAGTGGAACTGGATAAACAATGTTATCTTGAATCATGGAGAAGCTTGGATATCAGGTTTACATTTTAATCATTGAGAGAAAGATTCTGGAGTAAGAGAAGGATGTGCATTTGTGAAATAATGGGTAGTCCTATGCAAAGATATTGGATGAGATTAAACCTAACCCCCTACATCCTTTTTTTGGAGGAGGAAACAGCCCCAGGGATGAGAAATAACTTGCCCAAGGGTGACCCAGTCAGTTTATGGCATAGCTATGGAGAAAACGAAAGCTTTATGATAACTATCTCATTATATTTTCTGCTATATTATGAAAGAAAGTGACAAAGGTACTTACATTTTAGGTGTTCCATGCTTATTTAAACATGAAGGTAATTCATGCAGATGAATTCCTTACTAACAGATGTTCAGGAGTAACTCCTGAAGGCTTTTGGGGTAACAAATATCTGGTATTGACTATTTTGATGAAAAGCAGTACCACAGGGCACTGGATTCCTTTGCAACTAGAAGACCTTCTATACTGTGTCCACAGCTGGGGAGATGATTACATTTATACATGAGATGGGAGTGATCAAGTATCTCTTATCTCCCGTTAAGTGGTTTTCTTTAATTTCCAAATGCTGCATTGGCTAGAATCCCTTTGTTTTAATTAATGGGTATTCTATTATGTAGTTGCCCAGTACACTCCATTTCCAAAGGCCATCATTATTCATCACTGTTTTGGGTTGGACTAGAGATATTTAGTATTGTTGGAGCTTTTGTATTGATTGTGAAATCCAGACTGAAAGCATGGGTGACAAGCAAACAGTCATGCCGAGTTTCAGACCCATGGTTAATGTTTTCTTGAAGAATGGAAAGTGGAATTACTTCTGATATACCATGTGGGTTCTGGAAAACCTATCTTTTGTACCATACTCTATTATCTTTCTGTCACTGACTTGTTCTGAATCTACAAACTTTACTGTTCAAGAGGCTTAGAGTCAGATTTTTGTTTCAAATCATTGTTCTACCACTTACTAGCTGTGTAACTTTAGGCAATTGACCAAATTTATTGTTTTGTAAGCTTGGAAATGAGAATAATAGTATTGACATAATATGGTTTTGTAAGGTGTTCAATGAGATGATGTTTCTAGATGTGTGGTGATATAAAGTCAGTATGTTAAAATTACTAGCATGACTATAGAGATAGATCAAACTGAAACTGAATAACTTTGTTTTAGTAATCCACATTTTCATAATGATAAGATTAAGTTTATCCTATTACAAAACATTGGATCTTGAGGGAAAGAGATGCTGGGCGGATAAATTTAGATAGAATGTAAGAGATAAGTAATAAGTACAAGTCTTATTCAAAAGGTATTGTTTGGAAAAGGTCAGGTTTGGATATGATACCATATGGGGGCCTTAGGTAGTCAGAAAGTATCATGAGGTCATATGCCATGAAGATATGTGCCAAAAGGAAGATGAGTGTAGGAAAGACCTAACAAACTCCATGATAAAGGGCTTTAAAAAATTTTTCTTTTCAGTGTACCAGAATTCATTGTTTATGTGCCACACCCAGTGTTCCATGCAATATGTGCCCTCCATAATACCCACCACCAGGCTCACCCAACCTCCCACTCTCCACCCCTTCAAAACCCTCAGATTGTTTTTCAGAGTCCGTAGTCTCTCGTGATTCATCTCCCCCTCCAATTTTCCTCAACTCCCTTCTCTTCTCCATCTCCCCATGTCCCATGTGTTATTTCTTATGCTCCACAAATAAGTGAAACCATATGCTAATTGACTCTCTCTTCTTGACTTATTTCACTCAGCATAATCTCTTCCAGTCCCGTCCATGTTGATACAAAATTGGGTATTCATCCTTTCTGATGGAGGCATAATACTCCATAATGTATATGGACCACATCTTCCTTATCCATTTATTCGTTGAAGGACATCTTGGTTCTTTCCAGTTTGGCAACTGTGGCCATTGCTGCTATGAACATTGGGGTACAGATGGCCCTTCTTTTCACTACATCTGTATCTTTGGCGTAAATACCCAATAGTGCAATTGCAGGGTCATAGGGTAGCTCTATTTTTAATTTCTTAAGGAATCTCCACACTGTTTTCCAAAGTGGCTGTACCAACTTGCATTCCCACCAACAGTGTAAGATAGTTCCCCTTTCTCCACATCCTCTCCAACACACGTTATTTACTGTCTTGTTAATTTTGGCCATTCTAACTGGTGTAAGGTGGTATCTCAATGTGGTTTTGATTTGAGTCTCCCTGATGGCTAGTGATTATGAACATTTTTTCATGTGTCTGTTAGCCATTTGTATGTCTTCATTGGGGAAGTGTCTGCTCATGTTTTCTGCCCATTTTTTGACATGATTATCTGTTTTGCATGTGTTGAGTTTGAGAAGTTCTTTATAGATCCTGGATATCAGCCTTTTGTTTGTACTGTCATTTGCAAATATCTTCTCCCATTCCGTGGGCTGCCTCTTTGTTTTGTTGACTGTTTCCTTTGCTGTGTAAAAGCTTTTGATCTTGATGAAGTCCCAAAAGTTCATTTTCGCTTTTATTTCCTTTGGCTTTTGGAGACATGTCTTGAAAGAAGTTGCTGTGGCCGATATCAAAGAGGTTACTGCCTATGTTCTCCTCTAGGATTCTGATGGATTCCTGCCTTATGTTGAGGTCTTTTATCCATTTCGAGTTTACCTTTGTGTATGGTGTAAGAGAATGGTTGAGTTTTATTCTTCTACATATAGCTTTCCAATTTTCCCAGCACCAGTTATTGAAGAGACTGTCTTTTTTCCACTGTATATTTTTTCCTGCTTTGTTGATTATTTGACCATAGAGTTGAGGGTCCATATCTGGGCTCTCTACTCTGTTCCACTGGTCTATGTGTCTGTTTTTATGCCAGTACCATGCTGTCTTGGTGATTACAGCTTTGTAGTAAAGCTTGAAATCAGACATGATGTCCCCAGTTTTCTTTTTCTTTTTCAACATTTCCTTAGCAATTCGTGGTCTCTTCTGATTCCATATAAATTTTAGGATTGATTGCTCCAGCTCTTTGAAAAATGCGGATGGAATTTCGATCAGAATGGCATTGAAAGTATAGATTGCTCTAGGCAGTATAGACATTTTAACAATGTTTAGTCTTCCAATCCATGAGCATGGAATGCTCTTCCATCTTTTTGTGTCTTCTTCAGTTTCTTTCATGAGTGTTCTGTAGTTCCTCGAGTACAGATCCTTTACCTCTGTGGTTAGGTTTATTCCCAGGTATCTTATGGTTCTTGGTGCTATAGTAAATGGAATCGATTCTCTAATTTCCCTTTCTGTATTTTCATTGTTAGTGTATAAGAAAGCAACTAATTTCTCTACATTGACTTTGTACCCTACCACATTACTGAATTGCTGTATGAATTCTAGTAGTTTGGGGGTGGAGTCTTTTGGGTTTTCCATATAAGGTATCATGTCATCTACGAGGAGAGAGAGTTTGTCTTCTTCATTGCCAATTTGGATACCTTTTATTTCTCTTTGTTGTCTGATTGCTGTTGCTAGGACTTCTAATACTATGTTGAACAAGAGTGGTGAGAGTGGGCATCCTTGTTGTGTTCCTGATCCCAAAGGGAAGGTTGTCAGCATTACCCTGATCCCCAAAGCAGGCAAAGACCTCACCAAAAAGGAGAATTTAAGACCAATATCCCTGATGAATATGGATGCTAAGATTCTCAACAAGATCCTAGCTAATAAGATCCAACAGCACTTTAAAAAGATTACCCACCATGACCAGGTGGGATTCATCCTTGGGTTGCAAGGATGGTTCAACATTCACAAATCAATCAGTGTGATAGAACAAATCAATAAGAGAAGAGAGAAGCCATATGGTCCTCTCAATTGATGCTGAAAAAGCATTTGACAAAATCCAGCATCTGTTCCTAATTAAAACGCTTCAAAGTATAGGGATAGAAGGAACATTCCTCAACTTCATAAAATTTATCTATGAAAAATCCACAGCAAATATCATCCTCAAAGGGAAAAAGCTGACAGCCTTCCCTTTGAGATAAAGGGCTTTTAATGTCTAAGATAAGTTATATTTTAGGGAGACAGAAAAGAGCACTAGACTGGGATTTGTGAGACCTGACAACTAGTCCTGACTCTGTTATTCACTAGTTTTGTGACTATAAACAAGTCAGTTGACATGTCTAGACCATAATCTCTTCATCTGTATAATGAATGTTAGTTTAGAACAGAAGTTGGTAAATATATTTCACAGCTCAACTTTGGTCTTTTTGTAAAACCTGCAAGATAAGAATGGTTTTTAAAGGGCTGTTTAAAAAAAAAAAAAGACAAATATTTGAGAAAGACCACAGGGGATCCTTAAATCCTAAAATATTTGTTATCTAGTTCTTCACAAAGTTTGCCAGTCCTTTGAATAAATGAAAAGTTAGGTCCTTTTAAGTGTTGACAGTCTATAATTCTAGTCCTTGGTTGATTTGTAATTGTTTTAATGGACAGACTGTTATATTTCTCTTTCAATTTTCACGTTTATACCAAAATGTGTATAATCCATTGAATAATATGTTGTTAGAATTAAAAAGGCCTTTAGAGATTATTTCATCCAGTCCTTTACTTTCAGATGAGGAAATTGAGGGTCAGAGAAGTTACTGTGTCACCATCTTTTAACTTATTAGTGACAGAACCAAGACCAAAACCTGGATCTTTTAATTTCTTATCTAGTCATTTTTTAATTACATTCTCATACTTCAATAGTAGTCATTTCATAGAGCTTAAGACTGTTCATCCCCTCTCTCTTTTACCCACCAAATCAACTCCTTTAATTTCTGGTGCCACTGTGTAAATACTGTTATCATCTCTATAGTTTACAAATATTGCTGTAAGAACATGACAGTAATATGCAAGTATGAAAAATGATGGCTATTTAAATGAAATTGATATATCAGTTTTGTAACTAGCATTACAATATCTCATAATTTTGGGATAAAGTTTTGAACAGAGTAAGGCTGAAGAAAGCTCATAGACTTTGATGGTTAAAGGTTACATTGGTACATATTAATATACTCAAGTGATGTTTATACTGACAAATAAGAAGACAGCAAATATACATCATATTGAATTTTACACAGTGAAAAAGAGAACAGATTTAGCTCACATGGATTTCTTTGAGATCTGAACACTGTTCTTCTTGTCCCAGAAAAAAATAGCCTTATAGATAAATCAGAGAGGTAACCCTGGAGGGAGCTATTGAGAGCATAGTTAATCAGTCTCATCCAGAGTCACCATTTTCCTATGCAACCACCAAATTTCATTCCTATTTTAGCTCTGTTTCTTCTGTGTTAGATGTCAAGTTAATAGCTTTTGGGAGAACTACTGTGAGGCATAGATAGGTTCAAATCTCTAAAGATGCCACAAGTGAAATCATGTGGTCTTCACAAAATTTTAAGGTCCTTGAGGGTAGAGACAATGCCTTCTTAATCCTGTATCCCATAGCACGTTTTTTAGCCCTTGTTTGATACATGTTGAGTTGAAGTCCATGCAAGTACAGTACAGAGGCTTCCCCAGAGGGCCTACTTAATTCCCTCCAGCTCTATCTATAATTTTTTTTTACAAGTATTTATTTATTTGACAGAGAGAGAGAGAGAGCACATGCACAAACAGGGGGAGCAATAGGCAGAGGGAGAGGGAACAGCAGACTCTCTGCTGAGCAGGGAACCACATGTAAGCCTGGATTCCAGGACTCTGGGATCATGACCTGAGCTAAAGGCAGATGCTTAACTGACTGAGCCACCCAGGTGTCCCTCTATCTACAGTTCTAATTTTCTTGGAAACTCCTTGGATCACTGCAACTCTCATTGATCCCTCCCCATCTTCATTTATTATCTTTTGCTCTCACTTTAATGGTTCTCCACAAGAGTTTCTTCTAAAGGTGGAGTCTGCTTAATATTTTTTGTTCTTTAATGCTAGACATAAAAATATTGAATTGATTTGAATTAATTTAATATAGCTAAGTATATTCTTGTGTAACATTTAATATCATTGAAAACTTTTGTATAAGTTTTGCCTTCTAGTTTGATTTAAAGTTGATTATTTGTTACCAGTGCCCATAAATGCAAATATAAATTAATACCATACTTTGGGTTTCCCCAGGATGCATCTAGAATTCAAGCTGGATGAGGAGCCAGAAGACCAAGGTTTTAATGTGATGGCCTTAGGCAAATGAGATGACATCTTAGTGCCTCATCTGTAAAATGAAGGAGTTAGATGAGGTGATCACTCAGGGCTCTTTCCAGTTGTGTCATTTGGTCACTAACTAGCTCCTTTCTAAGAGGTAGGGTAGTATAAGGTATCAGTCAGTTTGTGGGCTAAATATGGCCCAATATGTGTTTTTGTACTGCCTGAAATCAAAGAGTTTTTTTTTTTTTTTACATTTTAAAGGGTTATATATACAAAATAGGAAGAATATACAGTAGAGACCTATGTGGTTCACAAAGCCTGAAATATTTATCATCTGTCCATCTGGCCACATGCAGAAAAAGTTTGCTGACCCTAGGTATAAGGATGTGAGCACAGCCTCTGGTTTCAGCTCTGCCCACTTAACAATTCCATCACCTAAGGTATATTTTATCATTTTCTGTGCTTCAGTTTCTTTTGCTACAAAATGAGGATGACAATAATACCTGCAAATGTGGTTGCTGTGAAGATTAAATGAATTTATATTAAGAATTTTAGAAAGGTTCCTGCCACATAATTCTTATCAATAAATGTTAGATATTGACATTATTTCTTTATTTCTTTTTAAGAGGTAATCAGCCAGGTGAAGAGGAGGAGTTTATGGGGGCAAGTAAGAGAACATTGAACCGTGACATTTTAGAATTGGAATGGAACTCAAACACCATCTAATCAGCTCATTTTTATTAAAGGTGTGATTACTGAGACAAAGGAAAATCAAATAGTTTGTCCATAATCATAGAGTTTGTTATTGACTTGAGCCTGTATACTTTTTTTTATCAGTCACATAAAGATTTTTAACTCTCGATCTTGGATCATGAGTTCATTTATTTTTATCTCTTTACTTTGAAATAAATTCAGACATATGGAATAGTTTCAAAAATAATATAAAAGTTTCTGAAATACCATTCATTCAGTTTTCCCAAATGTTGACATTTTACTGCATTTGTTCTCTCTAAATCTTTCTCTCTTCTGTACATAGATACATACAGCCTTTTTTATTTTAACTGAGATTAAGTTATGATGTCCATTTACTCCTAAAACTTCAGTTTGTGTTTACTAAAATCAAGGAGGATCTCTATATAACCATAGTAAAATTATCAAAATAAAAAAATAAAAACTGACACAGGATTATTTAATCTATAAGCTTTATTCAAATGTCACTGATTATCTTACTAATGTCCTTTGTAGTAACATTTCTTGGTTGGTTCCTTAAGAGTACAAATTTAGTTTTTAATGAGGAAATTGTTCCCAGCAGTATTTTAAGATTCCTAAAGAAATGTGCTTCTAAACTCTTCAACGTGCTGACTCCATGCATTTTAAGGACAGAGGTGAATTTCCTTTGAAATATCTTTTTTTTTCCTTTGTCTGCATCAATCCAAAGTGGTCAGCAAGATGCAAATAATATTTCCGCAGAGGCTAGCGGAAGCTATTAGCTCAAGTGACATGTTCCTGGGCTTTAAGTGGTTCTGTACAGTGTGGTCCAACACTTAGATGAATAGTTATTCATATTTAAACCTAAGTGAAAATGAAGTAAGAATTTGGCACATTTTACTCCTGCTGGAAACAGAAAAATAAAACTCAGATAATCAATACTTAAATCAAATCTGTTTTATTAACTTAGCAAATGTGAGGCAGTATCATTTCTTAGAACACTTTCAGAGGTTTGTCTGAGTCTAACTGATGTGACTGGGGATGTGCAAGAGAAAGGACCCCTTCTGTGAATGTCTTTGGTTTATCTTGTTTAGCCATATTCTAATTGGAGATATTTAAGTCTCCTATTTATTCAGAAAAATGGGCAAAGCAAACTTCTGTCTTATTCTGACGTGGCCATCAGGGCCTAGTATGAAGGGCCACATTACCACTATAAACAGGTTCCTTTGATGTATTTGTTGAACAAAAACCTTGGAGGGATGTTCTTAGTGCTCCAGTGTTACAATAAATTGGCTTCAGAAGTTCCATCTTTCTAGTGGGGTGGTTCTTGCCTTGCAAATGCTATTTGTTTTACATTTTTAAAAAGCAAAATAGAACTAAGATACTGCTTTTGTTCAAGAAATCGTCTTTGTTGAGACTGAAGACTACATATTTTTGGATCAGTTCCTGGCTCTCTCTATGCATTACTACTTGGTACTTCTTTGTACAGTACCTGGTATTTTTTTTCCCTTTTTTTTTAAAAAAAAAAAACCTTTTTGTTGTAGAATATAGTAGACATAAGAAGAATGTACAAAATCCAGAGCTCATGAATTTTCACAAAGTAAACACTTACATGTAACTACCACAGTGTTCAAACTAAGAGATTGAAGACCACCATGCTCTCCAGAAGCCACCTTGCACTCTTTCCAATTACTCATTCTTCCTTGCAGATAACTATTATCCTAAAATTTATGAACATTACTTCCTTAATTTTCTGCATAGTTTTACCATCTAAATTTATAACTCTAAAGTCTATAGTATTGCCTATTTTTTAGACCTCTGTAAATACAATAATACATTATATATTCTTTAGTGTCTAACTTTTTTCTCAATACTATGTTTTTGAGATTCATCAATGTTGTGTGTTAGTATGGTTTGTTCTTTTTGTTGTTATTTTTTGGTGAATATACCATATTCACTTCCAATAAATAGATATTGGGTTCCTTCTGTCTTTAGCTATGATCAATAATGCTTCTGTTGTATAAGTGCATGCATTTCTATTGGACATATATTTAAGAGTGAGAATTGTGAGGTCATGGGTAGGGCAATTATATCCTGGTTTGCTTAATTTGGTTCTAGTTAATACCTAAGACACGTGTTAGCTGCTGTTCTTGCTTCATAGCCTGCAAATGTATGTCTGTTGGGAAAGATGAGAAAGCTATTCAGGCATCAAATAGGTGCAACAAGGAAACCAAAACAGTTTTGGCCAGACTGAATAGTGATTTGCAACAACAATTCAAGGATGTTACTGAGGAGAGAATTTCTCTGGAAGTTCAACTGGAACAACTTTGACCATTCTTTCACCTGTAAGACAATTGCCATTAACAGTGAACATACCCATTTTTAAGCAGTTTTGGGTTCAAGATCATTTGGAGACCCAAACATTCAGCCTACTGCTTAATTCAACATTAAATTTTATTATTCTATTTTGCCTTACATGTTTGTATCTATTTAAGTATCCTTCATTGTTTAATTTCACAATAAAATGTTCAGGACAAAAAAAAGGCCTATAGTCCTGTAATTATTTAATTATTGTCCTGTGATTATTTATGGCTCTCAAAATATCTTTGTTTGAATGATGAAATAGTACATCATAATGATGAAATAGTACATCATAATCATCAGATATATTCTGAAGGTTCAAATTTAAGATAATTCCGAGTGGTTTTTCAGCATGGTTATACTAATTTATATCCATTACCAGCAGTGTGATATTTTCTGTTGCTCTTCATCTTCATTAGATACTTGTTTCTTTCAGTCTTTTTAATTTTAGCTCTTCTGGTGAGTGTGTGGCAATATTTCATTATGATTTGAATTTTAATTTCCTTGATTAAAATTGAGATAGAGTACTTTTTCAAACATTGATTAGCTATTATATTACTTATTATTGTTCCTATCTGTACTGACGTTCTGCATAAACATCTATTGTGTCTGCTGATAATAAAGCTACATCTACTTCCTATTGGTTATCCTTTGAATATTACATCTTTTCTAATCATTTTACTTTCATTAGTTTACTTTCAATAGTTCTGTACCTTTCTGTACCTTTATGTTTTAGATATATCCCTTGTACATAATACACACACACACACATACATACATATATATTATTCCATATTATATATATATATATATATATACACACACACACATATATTTTATTCTTATTTTCCCCTTGGTATTTATATATTCTTTTGTTATTCTATAGGTAATTAACTTAGAAATTATAACGTTCAACCTTGACTTATTTTACTGTAGTAATAATTTGAGATTTATCCTCTTAAAAGTTTGTGTACAATGCATCATTGTTGACTATAAGCACAATTTTGTGCAGCAGATTGCTAGAGATTATTCATCTTTCTTGGCTAAAATTTTATGTCCGTTGACTAGTAACTTCCCATTTATTCCTGCCTTCAGTCACTGGCAACCATTGCACTCTTTGGTTCTGTAAATTTGACTATTCTAGATACTTCATATAAGTGGAATCATGCAATATTTACATTTTCATGACTGCTTTATTTTACTTAGCATAAATGTCTTCAAGGTTCATCCATGTTGTCACATATTATAGAATTGCCTTTTTGTTAAGGCTGAATAGTTTTTCATTGTATGTAAATACTACATTTTATTTAGTCTTTCATTTATCAAGGGACATTTAGATTGTTTCCACTTCTTAGCCATTGTGAATAGTGCTGTAATGAATGGGAGAGTGATGATAAATCTCTTTGAAATTCTGATTCCAATTTTAATTTAGATAATTTAATTTTTAATCTTAATACCCAGACATGGGAATGCCAGATCATATTATAGTTCTATTTTTAATTTTTTGAGGAAACTCCCTACTTTTATCCATTTTGGATGCCCCATTTTGCATTCCCAGCAACAGAGCTATACAATACAGTATGGTTAACTATAGTCACAGTGCTGTATATTAGATCCCCAAAACTTGTTCATTTTATAATTGGATGTTTTTACCCTTTGACAAACATCTCTTCATTTCCCCCATAGCCTAGCCCTTGGTAAAGGCCAATCTAATCTTCATTTCTATGAATTTGGCTTTTTGAGATTCCATATATAAGTGAAATCAGTATTTGTCTTTATCTCTTTGATTTATTTCACTTAGCATAATACCTTCAATGTTTATGTTGTCATAAATGGCAGGATTTCCTTCTTTTTATGGCTGAATAATATTCTATTTTATGTATATGTGTGTCTATATATATCACATTTTCTTTATTCATTCATCTGTCAATGGAAACAGGTTGTTTTCATGCCTTAGCTATTGTGAATAATACTGTAATGAATATAGGAATGCAGATACCTCTTTGAGATAGTGATTTTGCTGCTTTTGGATATACACTCAGAAGTGTGATTGGTGGGTCATACAGTAATTCTATTTCTAATTTTGTGAGAAACAACTATACTGTTCTCATAGTGACTATAACAATTTCTGTTTCTACAAACAGTACACAAGGATTTCCTTTCCTCCCACATCCTTGCCAACCCTTGTTATCTCTTTTCTTTTTGATAACTGTCTTCCTAACATTAGTAAGATGTTCTCTTGCTTTGGTTTTGATTTGCATTTCTCTGATGATTAATGATGTTGAACAGCACTTAGCTACCTGCTGGCCGCTTGTATTATCTTCTTTGGTAAAATGGCTATCCATGTCCTTTTCCCATTAAAAACTGGATGATGATGATGATGATGATGATGATTTTGCTATTGAGTTCTATGAGTCTCATATATTTTAGATATTAGCCCCTCATGAGATAAGTGGTTTGCAAATATTTTCTCCCATTCCATAGATTGCCTTGTCATTTTATTGATTGTGTCTTTTGCTTTGTAAAAGCTTTTTAGTTTGATGTAATCCCACTTTATTTTTTTATTTTTGCTTTTGTTGTTTGTGCATTTGATGTCGTATCCAAAAAGTAAATAAATAAAACCTCATCACTGGGACCAATGTCAAGGAGCTCCTTTACTATGTTTTTTTCTAGGATTTTTACAGTGTCTGGTCTTACATTTAAATTTTTAATACATTTCAAGTTAATATTTTTGAGTGGTGTAAGATAGAGGTTCAATTTCATTCTTTTTTTTTAAAGATTTTATTTATTTATTTGACAGAGAGCGAGATCACAAGTAGGCAGAGAGGCAGGCAGAGAGAGAGGGGGAAGCAGGATCCCTGCTGAGCAGAGAGCCTGATGTGGGGCTCGATCCCAGGACCCTGGGATCATGACCTGAGCTGAAGGCAGAGGCTTAACCCACTGAGTCACCCGGGTGCCCCACATTCTTTTGATTATGAATACTCAGCATTCCCAGCACCATTTGTTGAAGAGACTATCTTTTCTGTGTTTGGTATTCTTGGCTCTCTCGTCAAAGATTTGTTGACCATATATGCATGGATTTATTTCTGGGCTCACTATTTCATTCTACTGGTTTATTTGCTTGTTTTTATGTTAGTACCATACTTGTTGATTACTATAGCTTTATAATATATTTTTGAATCAGGAAGTGTGATGCCTCCTGCTTGTTCTTTCTCAGGATTACTTTGGCTATTCACGGTCTTATGCAGTTCCCTATGAATTTTAAGATTATTTTTTCTAGTTCTGTGAAAAATACCTTTGGGGTTTTGATAGGGGTTGTATTAAATCTATAGATGGCTTTGGGTAATGTGAACATTTTAATAATACTAATTTTTCTGATCCATGAACAGGAGATATCTTTCCATTTATTTGTGTCTTCCTCAATTTCTTTCATCAGTGTCTTATAGTTTTCACTGTGCAGATCTTTCCTTTACTTGCTTTAGTTTATTCCTAAGTATTTTATTGTTATTTTATGCTATTTAAAAGGAATCATTTTGTTATATTTCTTTCAGATAGTTGTTAATATAGAAATACAAATGATTTAATATGCTGATTTTGTATCCTGCAATTTTACTGACTTTATTAGTTCTAATAGTTTTTTTTATATCTTTTAGGGTTTTTTTTATATATAAGACCATATCACCTGCAAACAGATAATTTTATTTCTTCCTTTCTGATTTGGATGCTTTTTATTTTTTTTCTTGTCTAATTGTTCTGGATTGGACAAGTAGTACTATGTGGAATAAGAATGGTGAAAATAAGCACCCTTGTCTAGTTCCTGATGGTAGAGGGAACATTTTCAATCTTTTACCATTGAGTACAATGCAGACCGATGGCTAGTCATATATGGCTTTTATCATGTTGTGTTTCTTTGATACCAATTTTGCTGAGATTCATAATGAAAAGATGTTGAATTTTGTCATATGCTTTTTCTGCCTGTATTGAGATGATCATAAGATTTTTACCTTCCATTATGTTAATGTGGTATATAACATTATTGATTTCCATATGTTGAAATATCTTTGTGCCTGAGGGATAAATACCACTTGATCATGATGTATAATTCTGTTAATGTGCTAGTGAATTCAGTTTGCTATTTTATTGATAAATTTTGCATCTGTATTGATCAGGATTATTAGCCTGTGGTTTTCATTTCCTGTAGTGTTCTTATCTGCCTTTGGTATGTGGGTAATTCTGGTGTCATAAAATAAATTTGGAAGTATTCTTTCCTCTGAAATTTTTGGAAGAGTTTTAAGAAGGATTGTCATTAACTTTTCTTTGAATGTTTGTTAGAATTTATCCATGATATTATCCCAGGACCCTGGAATCATGACTTGAGCCAAAGGCAGATGGTTAACTGATTGACCCACCCAGGCACCCTGTGAATTTTCTCTTTTTGTTTATTAGCCTGGCTAACAGTTTGTTAATATTGTTTTTCTTTTCAAAAACGAGGTCTTTGTTTCATTGATATTTTTAATTGTTTTTCTGGTTTCTATTTTATTTATTTCCACTCTGATTTTTGTTATTTCCCTCCTTCTGCTAACTTTGGGCATAGTTTATTCTACTGTTCAAATTACTTATTATAAATTTAGGTTAGTTATTTGAGATCTTTCTTTTTTCTTAATGTAGGTACTTATTTCAATGAAATCCTCTCTTAGAACTTTTTGCTACATCCCATAAGTTCTGATATGTTGTGTTTCCATTTTTGTTTGTTTCATGGTATTTGGTGATTTATGTTTTGATTTCTTCTTCTTAAAAGATTTATTTACTTATTTGAGAGAGAGAGAGAAACAACGAACATGTTAAGGAGGGGGAAGGAAGGAGAGGGAGAAGGAGAGAAGCAGATTCCATGCTGAACATGGAACCTGATGTGGGCCTTGATCCTGAGATCATGACTTGAGCTGAAATCAAGAGTCAGAGGCTTAATGAACTTAGCTACCCAGGTACCACTTGATTTCTTCTTTTATCCATTTCTTGTTTAGTTCTGTATTGTTTAATTTCTACCTATTTGTGAATTTTCCAGTTTTCCTCCTGTTACTGATTTTTAGCTTCATACCCTTGTGGTCAGAAGATATACTTGGTATTATTTCAGTATTCTTAAATTTGCTGAGACTTGTTACATATTGAACATATGTTCTATCTCGGGGGATGTTCCACGTGTATTTAAGAAGAATGTGTATTCTACTGCTATTGTATGGAATACTCTACAGATGTATGTTATACTTATTTGAACTAAAGTGTAGTTCTAGTCCAGTATTTTTTTAATTGATTTTCTTTCTTCATGATCTATCCAGTGTTGTAGATGAGGTGTTGAAGTCCCATACTATTAATATATTGTTGTCTACTTCTGTTATAATTCACTTAATATCTTTAGGTTCTCCAATTTGGGTGTACATATATTTTTAATTGTCATATTCTCTTGATTAATTGACATCTTTATCATTATATAATGACCTTTTTTCTCTTAGAGTTTTTTACTTAAAGTCTATTTTTTCTCATAAGAGTAGTTACCCTTTTTCTCTTTTGGTTTCCATTTGCATGGAATATCTTTTCCATCCCTTCAAGTGGAGCTTATGTATATTCTTAAAGTTGAAGATAGTCTCTCTTTTTTAAAATTTTTTATAAACATATAATATATTATTAGCCCCAAGGGTACAGGTCTGTGAATCGCCAGGTTTACACATGAAGTTAGTCTCTTACAGGCAGCACTTAGTTGGATCTTGTTTTTTTTTTTTTTCTTTTTTTTTCCAGGTTTTTTCCTAATCCCTTCAGCCATGACTTTTGACTGGTGAATTTATTCTATTTACATTTAAAGTAGTTACTGATATATAAGACTTACTAATGCTATTTTATTAATTGTTTTCTAGCTATTTTATAGTTCCTTTGTCCCTCTCTTGCTTACTTTCTTTGGGAATTGATGATTTTCCATAGCAGTGTGCTTTTATTCCCTTCTGTTTATCTTTTTTATATCTACCATAGGTTTTTTAAAAAAAATTTATTTATTTGACAGAGACACAGTGAGAGAGGAAACACAAGCAGGTGGAGTGGGAGAGGGAGAAGGAGGCTTCCTGCAGAGCAGGGTAGCTCGATGCAGGGCTTAATTCCAGGACCCTGGGATCATGACCTGAGCCAAGACAGATGTTTAATGACTGAGCCACCCAGGTGCCCCTACTATAGGTTTTTGCTTTGAGGTTGCCATGAGTCTTACAAACATAAAACATTTTATACATATAACTGAGCTAAAAACAACTTCAATTGCATTAAATAAACCTTACCCTTTTAATTCTCTTTCAACATTTTATGTTTTTGATGTCACAGTTTACATCTTTTTATATTGTGTATCCATTAACACATTATTTTACCTGTAGTTGTTTTTAATACTTTTGTCGTATAACCATTATACTAGAATTAAGTGATTTACACATACCATAGTACAATATTGGAATATTCTGAATTTGATTATATACTAATCTTTACCAGTGTGTTTTATATTTTTATATTTTTCATGTTACTACTTACTGTCCTTTTGTTTCAGCTTGAAGAACTCTTGTTAGCATTTCTTATAAAGCAGGTGATGAACTCTGTCAGCTTTTGTTTGAGAAATTCTTTATCTTACCTTTATTTCTGGACAATTTTGCTGGGTAAAGTATTTTTGATTGGCAGCTTCAACACTTCAAATATATCAAAGCAGTCTATTCTAGCCTGCAATATTTCTGCTGAGAAATCAACCAATAGCCTTATGGAGGTTCCCTTGTATTTGCGGAATTTTTTCTCTTGCTACCTTAATTTTTTTTTTTTAAGCTGGTTTCATTGTAATGTGTCTTGGAGTTCTTCTTCATTTGAAAAATTTTCGGTGACTTATGGGCATAATGAATTTAGATGTCCAAATCACCTCAGATTTTGGAAGTTCTCAGGCATTATTTCTTTGAATATACTTTTCCTCATTTCTCCCTCTCTTTTCTTTCTGAGATTCCAATAAAGAATAGCTTATTTATATAACATTGCTTATTTTAATGGTATCTCATATTTCATGTAGGCTTTCTTCATTCTTTTTCATTCTTTTTTTTCCTCTGATAGAAAAAAGGTCAAATGTCCTATCTTGAACTTCATCGAATCTTTCTTTGCTTGTTCCATCATCTTGTTTTTCTTCCTGGGATCCAACTTTCACATATGTTAGCTTTTCTTGTGTATTTTTTATATCTCTTCTCTTATTTACTTTCCATTTTATCTTTAGATTTTTCTCATCTTGGAAAGGATTTTTATCATATGTTTTCCATTTCATTACTTTCTTTTCATCTGTTAAGCTCATATATTGCATCATCCCTGAATTTGATTATTGAACTATTCAGTTCTAGAATTTCTATTTGATTTTTTTTCAAACTTACATTGTTTTTTAAAAATATTTTTTGACAAATTTGCATATACCTGGTGTACAATTTGATGTTTTAATATACATACACATTGTAAAATGATTACCACAATCAAACTAATTAGCAAATCTATCACCTCCCATAGTGACCATTTTTCTTGGTGCAAACACTTGAAAGCTATACTCTTAGCAAATTTATTGGTAACAGAAAGTAAAGTGGTGGTTACCAGAGGTGGATCAGGGGATGGTGGGTAGGGGAAATGGTGCATGGGGGAAAAATGGAAGAAATTGATTAAAGTGTTCAGACTTACAGTAATAAGATGAAGTTCTAGAGATCTAATGTACAGTATGATGACTATAGTTAATAATGTTATTAGATGGGTGATGGGTATTAAGGAGGTCACTTGTTATGATGAACACTGGGTATTATATGTAAGTGATGAGTCATTGAATTCTACTCCAGAAAACAATATTGCATTGATGTTAGCTACCTAAAATTTAAATTAAAAAAATAATGTTGTGTATGTATTATAATATCAAGTTCCTTGCTAAAAGTTTCAAGATGAGTGTTTATTCACATGAAAATATTAAGTATATTTGTGTTATACATTTTAAAATTATGTTCTATAAGTTCTGTGGGTTTCCTCTTCTACCTGTTGTTTGTGCTTTTTTCTTCATGTTGTAATGTCTCTTTTGTACCTGGTTATCTTTGGTAGTTTGCTGGACACTGTATTTCTTAATAAACATTTTTTCAAAAATTTTACAATAGTTTTAAACTTTATGGAGAAATTACAAAGATAACATAGAGTGTTTCTCTATAGCCATTACCCACTATTTTCTATTGTTAACATTTTTAAAAAATATGATGCATCTGTCACAATTAATGAATCACTATCAATACATTATTATTAACTAATGTCCATACATTATTCCAATTTTCTTTTTTATTACCTAATTTCCTTTATTTGTTCCAGCAACCTATCTAGGATAACATGTTACATTTACTTGTATCCTTGGGCTCTTCTTGGTTGTGACAGTTTCTCAGACTTCCCTTTCTTTTATGACCTTAGTAAACTTGAGAAGTACTGGTTAGGTATTTTGTAGAATGCTTATCACTTAGGATTTGTCTGGGTTATGTTATCATAAGGTTTAGATGTAGTTACCATAAAAACATCATACTAATTATAGGTAAGAAATGATTCTCCAAACATCTATTATATGAATGAAAGTCCATCACAAAGAATTAGTACAGTTTGTCTGGAGGAGTCAAATTGTGAATAGAGTTGGGTGATTTTCAATGGCTATTTTGGGGGGCTCAATAGTTTATTGGATCTTTTATTATATGATACAAATATTCCTTAAAGGTGAACCTTAGGTCTTCACTTAAGGTGTAACATTTACCAAAGAGGTCAGTGGCTAAAATTCATTTCATATGATAAAAAGGAGATCTAAATATTTGAAAAACAACACATAAAATTATCAGAAAATTGGAAGTAAAATCACAATGTACATAGTATTTAAGTAACAATGGTTTTGTGTTTCATCTGTGGATTGTGCCGTCATTAACTGCTTCTTCAATTGGAGAAACTATTTTGAAACAATATAGAGTCAAATCTAATTGCATTCAGTAAGAGTAACATTATGGCTAAAACTAGAATTATGGACTACTGGAAAATATTCAGTATTTTTTGAAAAGCCAAGATGTTTTGTGTTTAATTTATAGGTGATAACACTCTCTTGGCTCAAGCTTGGGTTTTCCAACTAATTCTTAAACTAGGACATTTTCTTGCATCATTTAGGATGACCATTTTCAAAACACTCAGGCAACAAACATTAAACTTTTTTAAATTTTACCCTCTGTTAAAGGAGTTAACCTGAGGAAAAAAGGCCCCCGCTAAGCTTTCAAAATTATTTATATTTAAAAAGGAATAAACAGCTTACAATCATGAGTATCAGGATCAAGTTTTCTGGAGATCACTGAAATAAATGATGTCAACATTTAGTGAAAGGGAAAGGGAAATCCCATATAAATGAGAATAGGAGATGGTATAGAAAATCAGCAGCTAAGGCAAAAAGGAGAAATTGCAGAAATGAATGAAGGTGAATTTATTGTAGGCATTTCACATGTCAGAAAGAAGGCATAGAAATGGCCAGCTTCTCAGAAAGGGAGTTTCTCTTAAAAGAGGATAATGGCATATGAAATTGATGGGGGGAATTTAAAAGGAAGAAAGTGGCAATATGGTATCAACAAAACACCAAGTTACAACTTGGGAAAACAAGAGATGACAAACTGAGGGGCAAACTACCATCTGATTGTGATGGGATCAGCCAGGGTCTCTCAAGCATTTTACTTCTGTACCTCAGCTCATTGTGATCCTCAGGAGGAATACTGACATTTCCGTGACAAAGTCAGTGTCCTGATTTTTTTTTTCATTACATAGATTATGACTAAAAACCTATCTCTTCTAAGGACAGGTTCTAATTCATGAAAGATAAGCAATGCAAAGTAAATGACAGCTAAGTAAATGACAGCTCCTATAAAGACAAAGTAGAATTGTATATTTACCACAGCAAAAGTGGGTATAGATTTTTTTAAATGCACATTATGGTTCTTGAACATGGAAGAGAATTCAGAGATGCTGTGTACCAGTAGAGCATTAACTGAATTGAGTTTTAAAACTTCTAGCTGATGAAATTAGGGGTTTCTGAGGGGATCATGAACACTGGATTGTTAAACATAGGTATTTAGTAGTATTGGCAGTTATAATCAAGCTGTTTAATGAAGCCTTATTCCCCCCATGCTGTTACTGTATATACCCTATTTTGTGAGCCATCAACTTTTGTTCTTCACATTGTACATCCTTATCAATCAAGAGTTAGTCAAAGATAAACTCGAAATGGATAAAAGACCTCAACGTGAGACAGGAATCCATCAGAATCCTCGAGGAGAACATGGGCAGTAACCTCTTTGATATCAGCCACAGCAACTTCTTTCAAGAAATGTCTCCAAAGGCGAAGGAAACAAAAGCGAAAATGAACTTTTGGGACTTCATCAAGATCAAAAGCTTCTGCACAGCAAAAGAAACAGTCAACAAAACAAAGAGGCAACCCACAGAATGGGAGAAGATATTTGCAAATGACAGTACAGACAAAAGGTTGATATCCAGGATCTATAAAGAACTCCTCAAACTCAACACACACAAAACAGACAATCATATTAAAAAATGGGCAGAAGATATGAACAGACACTTCTCCAATGAAGACATACAAATGGCTATCAGACACATGAAAAAATGTTCATCATCACTAGCCATCAGGGAGATTCAAATCAAAACCACATTGAGATACCACCTTACACCAGTTAGAATGGCCAAAATTAGCAAGACAGGAAACAATGTGTGTTGGAGAGGATGTGGAGAAAGGGGAACCCTCTTACACTGTTGGTGGGAATGCAAACTGGTGCAGCCACTTTGGAGAACAGTGTGGAGATTCCACAAGAAGTTAAAAATAGAGCTTCCCTAAGATCCTGCAATTGCACTACTGGGTATTTACGCCAAAGATACAGATGTAGTGAAAAGAAGGGCCATCTGTACCCCAATGTTCATAGCAGCAATGGCTACGGTCGCCAAACTGTGGAAAGAACCAAGGTGCCCTTCAACGGACGAATGGATAAGGAAGATGTGGTCCATATACACTATGGAGTATTATGCCTCCATCAGAAAGGACAAATACCCAACTTTTGTAGCAACATGGACAGGACTGGAAGAGATTATGCTGAGTGAAATAAGTCAAACAGAGAGAGTCAAGTATCATATGGTTTCACTTATTTGTGGAGCATAACAAATAATATAGAGGACAAGGATAGATGGGGAGGAGAAGGGAGTTGAGGGAAATTAGAAGGGGAGGTGAACCATGAGAGACTATGGACTCTGAAAAACAACCTGAGGGTTTTGAAGGGGTGGGGGGGTGGGAAGTTGGGGGAACCAGGTGGTGGGTATTAGGGAGGGCACAGATTGCATGGAGCACTGGGTGTGGTGAAAAAACAATGAATACTGTTACGCTGAATATAAATAAAAAATTTAAAAAAAAAGAGTCAACGATGTTATGGGACTCTTTAAAAAGCATCATTGTATTAACCACCTTCATTTCACAGCTTTATATTTGGTCACTTTCCTATCCCTTATCTCATTTGATCCTCAGCATAATCCAGAGAAGTAAGTTTGACAGAGAACTATTTTTCTTTGTTTAAATAAATGTAGCTCAGAAAAACATTCAATGACTTATGTAAACTTGTATAACTAGTGAGTGGCTGCAATTGAACTCTACCCCATGTCTCCTGACATATAGTTCTGTGCTCTTTCTGTCACACCATGCTTTCATTTTAAAGTTCTTGCTGCTTTGATTTTTCATTTATTACATTTCTTTCTTCTTGTCCTCTTTATATTTTCTCTATTGCTAAGACAGAAACCAAAGCTATATTAAAGATTGGTCCTTCTAAATAACATGGAAATACCTTGTGAGGTGAAGTTGCTAAGTTCAAAACTGAATTTATGGCTAGATAGAATAGATAAATTACACCATTCACATGCATTCATACCTGTACTATGGGTTCCTGATTTCTTGAACTCTATCTACTCTTTCCTCCCTTCTCCTTGCTGTTCTCTGTGTATTTGTGTGTACATAAGAGAAGAGATAGTTGGAGAGAGGAAGAAGACTGACATTACTGTAGATGATTAGGGGATTTTGGATTCCATCTCTGTGAGAGGTAGCTTAAAGATTATTACCTACCAAGGATTAATTGTCTACTATGTATCAAATGCTATATCAGTTTTTTATATATAAAGAATAGTGTGATATCTTAGTTGCAAGGGCCATTCTTCATCCTAATATTACCCTGATATTTAGGTAACTTCTTTGAAAAGTAGGATATACTCTTTTTATTCATAAGCTCTATAAGAGGTTAAGAGGTACATTTTGACAACTAAGCAATCTGAGATTTTTCTTTAGTTTTATCTACTTGCTTGCTTGTTGTCTGAAATGAGTACTGTGCAGGGGGCTGGGGCTAGGTAGATCAGAGCACATTCCATGAAGCCTGAAGATGGTTTCCTTTCCAACTGTAGGAGAAAAGGTTTTATGTCATTGTTAAAGACATGGAACTTGATTCTTTTTTTTTTTTCCTCTTGAGTAATTAATGCCAGGCTTGATGGCAGATCTGGGTGACACAACTCCTTGGAAAACCAGGACAGAATGGAGAACCTGAGTATTTTACAGACTGGTTTATAGCAGAGAGTGACACTGAAAGGGAGATAGGAAGGAAGGGAAGACATATTTTGATTCCATACAATTTTTTAAAAGTCAGTCTTAACTAAAAATCTTTAGTACATTAATTACAGAAGGTGTGAAAAGGATTTCCAAATAGGAGAGTGAGAATTCCTTCCATAGCCATGAGAAGTGTATGTGTAGAATCTAACAGGATGAGGCAACGTAAAAGTGATGGTCCTACCTTGTATGATACATTATCATAAATGAATTGTTTGATTTAATTAAAATACTAAAGTTGGTATAACCAATTGAATGATATTGTCATTTACATGAATCCCTTGCAGTACTAAATCTTGTTATAATGAGGTTGTCAGAATTCTCAACATTGCAGAAACTCAGCCTTGGGAATTGCCTTCTGACATTGTGACTTAACTTTTTAAATCTCCTTTGTGACAAAGTTTTATTCTTTAAGTATTTATTATTTATTTATTTATTCTTTTTTCTTTTATTATACTATGTTAGTCACCATAAGAGTACATCATTAGTTTTTGATGTAGTGTTCCGTGATTCATTGTTTGTGTATAACACCCAGTGCTCCATGCAATATGTGCCCTCCTTAATACCCACCACCAGGTTAACCCATCCTCCCACACCCCTACCCTCTGAAAACCTCAGTTTGTTTCCCATAGTCCATAGTTTCTCATGGCTATGGAAGGAATTCTAGCTTGTGTAAGGTGGTATCTCAATGTGTTTTTTTTTTAAAGATTCTATTTATTTATTTGACAGAGAGAGAGTCAGAGGTCACAAGTAGGCAGAGAGGCAGGCAGAAAGAGAGAGAGGAAGCAGGCTCCTTGCTTAGCAGAGAGCCCAATGCGGGCCTTGATCTCAGGACCCTGAGATCATGACCTGAGCTGAAGGCAGAGGCTTAACCCACTGAGCTACCCAGGTGCCCCTCAATGTGGTTTTGATTTGAATTTCCCTGATGGCTAATGACGATGAATATTTTTTCATATGTTTGTTAGCCATTTGTACGTCTTCTTTGGAGAGGAGTCTGTTCATGTCTTCTGCCCATTTTTTGACGTGATTATCTGTTTTTTGAGTGTTGAGTTTGAGAAGATATATTTAAATATTATATATAAATAAAAGCCATTTAAATGTAAACCTTATGAATAATATATCTGGTTAAACTGAATAAATACCACTTGTGAGTCAACAAAACACCTCTCATGTGATTATAAAATTTGAGAGGCAGTACAGGGGGTTATGGGGGGTAGGGAAGGAAAAAAATGAAACAAGATAGGATCAGGGGGGAGACAAATCATAAGAGACTTGTAATCTCATGAAACAAACTGAGGGTTGCTGAGGGGTGGGGGGGTAGGGATAGGGTGGCTGGGTTATGGACATTAGGGAGGGTATGTGCTATGGTGAGTGCTATGAAATGTGTAAGCCTGATGATTCACAGACCTGTACCTCTGGGGCAAATAACACATTATATGTTAATTAAAAAAATGGTGCTGAAGTCTCTTTACTAGGCATATTTTTAAAACAGCACTTTGAATGGCATTTTTGAAATAAGCATTTTGCAAAAAGCTTTTGCAACAGCATCCCAGTCTGATCACTATGAGAAAGATACCATTCCTCATTGAGAAAATTGGTCTTAGTGTATCGTGGCCATACCCTGCTCAGCCTTCCTTTAAGCTCTTACATTGTAAATTATCCATAATAATCCTGTTCGGCTTTGCCCATTTCTCATTTCTTTTGTTCATATCAATAAGCATGCATTTTCAGCTATGAGTTTTTCTCAGGGAAGCTTAACTGAAAGAATAATCAAATTAATATATTTTCATTTACACTTAAAACAATTCTAGACTTTGGCAGTGTTTTCCAATTGCTGGTCTTGAATCCCCATGTTGGCCAATGTGTTCTAGTTAAGTATCCATTTTGTTATAGGCAAAAAAAACCCCTAGCATCTGTCTCAATATCTAATTAACAACAACAACGACAACAACAAAACATGTTAGTTTTAAACATTTCCCCTTAGTACAGTTCAGTTTGAGAGATATCTAGCATACACTGAAAGAATATGTCTGTTGATAAATAATCAGATGGGTATGCTCAAGTTCTAGTTTCTGTGTTGATCAACATTCAGCTCAAATACTGCAAATTTCCAAGATGGTTATGTTTATTTTACAATTTTGTTTCTATTCTTATTCATGTATTTACAAAAATTTATATACTTAATAAAATATTAATTTAAGGCAGGAAGTACCAAAAATACCAAAGTTAAATTTTAACATGTCAAAAAAGAGAATGAAAAAAAAGTAATGCATGTATCTTAAGATGCTTTTTTAATTAGATTCATAAATTGCCCACATCTGATCAAATTCTTGTTCAGTATATCGATCTCTCTATATAAGAGATTTATATATATATATACACACATATATACATATGTTTATTTATTTATTTATTTATTTGAGAGAAAGAGTGCAAGAGTGCATGTGAGAGTGTACAGCGGGGAGCAGCAGTGGCAGAGGGAGAGAGAAATTCAAGCAGACTCCCTGCTGAGCATGGAGCTCATGTGGGGCTTGATCTCATAACCATGAGCCAAAACCAAATTTTAGATGCTTAACTGACTCTGCCACCTAGGTGCCCTTCTTGTTCAGTATATTACAAGTTTTTTTTAAAGGAAAACTAATGTTGTAATGATGAAATAGAATATTAATGATATCCTTTTGTCTTTTTCTTTTTCTTTTTTTGAGAATGAAGACCACATGTGCAGTAAATTATATGGGAGAGAAAAGCTAGTGAATAAAATACCAAAACCTTTTTTCTTAAGTTGTGATTTAGAATGAGAGCAATAAAATTATAAAAATAAAGCAATTCTTTCTTTAAATGCAAAAATGCGAGAGTTAAAAAAAGCCAATTGTTGTCTATTTTTGGTGCTATAACATTTAGCAACATTTCAACTTTCCTTTATATAAACATTTGATTCCCAAAGCAGAAATGCATATCATTTAGGAATTTATAGGTTGACATTATGCTCAAATTACATAAAGTAAATTAACATTCTTTATGAAATTATTATAATTAAACATTATTTTAGAAATAGATTTCATGTTAATATGTATAACAATATACGGATCAAAATAGAGTATTTTTTTTCCTAAAATGTTTTCCTTATTACTTCATAGAAACAACAAAAAAAAATATTTTTTAAGTATTTCCTGAATGATTTCTTAGGTCAAAAAAGGGAGAAAATAGTTTTCTAAAAGAAATCATATAAGAAATTAGTATAACAAATTGTTTTATTTATGTATTTGGTGGCTGGAATGTTTTCTGTAATTGAAGTAATTGTTCTTAAATGAATGAGGCTTCATTTTCTCTTTTTTTTTTGCCAGTTCTTTTTTATTATTCTTATTAACATATAATGTATTATTTGCCCCAGGGGTATAGGTCTGTGAACGATTCATAGCACTCACCATATCACATACCTCCCCAATCTCCATAACCCAACCACTCTCTCCACACTCCCCCTCCCCCCAGCAACGCTCAGTTTGTTTTGTGAGATTAAGAGTCTCTTATAGTTTGTGTCTCTCCTAATCCCATTTTGTTCCATTTTTTCCTTCCTTATACCCCAAACCCCCCACTTTGCCTCTCAAATTCCTCATATCAGGGAGATCATATGATAATTGTCTTTTCTGATTGACTTATTTCACTCAGCATAATGCCCTCTAGTTCCATCCATGTCATTGTAAATGACAAGATTTCATTTCTTTTGATGGATGCATAGTATTCCGTTGTAGATATATACCACATCTTCTTTATCCATTCATCTATTGATGGACATCTAGGTTCTTTCCATAGTTTGGCTATTGTGGACATTACTGCTATAAACATTCAGGTGCACGTGCCCCTTTGGATCAGTACACTTGTATGCTTAGGGTAAATACACAGTAGTGCGATTGCTGGGTTGTAGGGTAGCTCTATTTTCAACTTTTTGAGGAACCTCCATGTTGTTTTCCAGAGCGTCTGCACCAGCTTGCATTCCCACTAACAGTGTAGGAGGGTTCCCCTTTCTCCACATTGAGGCTTCATTTTCTGATTTGAGTCTCTTTTTTTTTAAGTTTATGTGTTTTTGTGTTCTGCAGGTGGTACAGTCATTTAAGTATCTGACTCTTGGTTTTGGCTCAGGCCATGATCTCAGGTTCGTGGGACTGAGCCTTGTGTTGGGCTCTGCACTCAGCAGGAGGTCTGCTTGGGATTATCTCTCACCCTCTCCCTCTGTCCCTCTCCACCATGCTCTCTCTCTCTCAAATATATCAATAAATCTTTAAGAAAATAAAGTTTATTTATTTATTTATTTAAAAACAGTGCAGTTTTTTTTTAAAGATTTTATTTATTTATTTGTCAGAGAGAGAGAGGAAGAGAGAGTGAGTGAGCATAGGCAGCGGCAGAGGGAGAAGCAGGCTCCCCGCCAAGCAAGGAGCCCGATGTGGGACTCGATCCCAGGACGCTGGGATCATGACCTGAGCCAAAGGCAGCTGCTTAACCAACTGAGCCACCCAGGCATCCCGAGAAAATAAAGTTTATTTTTAAGTAATCTCTACACCCAATGTGGGGCTTAAACTCATGACCCCAAGATCATGAGTCACATGTTCTTCTGACTGAGCTAGCCAGGTGCCCCTGAATTTGAGTCTTTTATCAGGGAACCAACATCTAATTTTTTCCCCTGTTCCCAAAATGAAATAAAGTAGAAATGGGCACCTAACTTCCTGGACAGAACAGACCGACAAGATCTTTTCTCAGTGAGAAGGGGAAAGCTGCCAGGTAAAAGGATTGATGTCTGTTGAATAATGAAATTGTTGGAAAGGGGAATCAAGAAATGTTTTGAGACTCCCAAGAAATGTTTTTAGACCTCAATAGACTCCTCTTGAGTCTTGAAAGGTCATTTTAGGATAAATGAAAGGCAAACCTTTACATAGCAGGTGGCAAACTTAAGGAACTCATTACACTGACATGTGAGTAAGTCAGGGAACATAATCTCAAAAAAGACTTAGATAAACATTTCAGTGATCTAGAATAATTGAAGAAAATGAAACATTCCTTACATTTCTTGTGGTTACTGATTAATTTAGATAAATTTTTACCATCTTATTTTATGTTTTCTATGTGTCTACTTTTCTGTGCTTCTTATTTTCTTATCTTTTTGTCTTCTTTTGGGTTGACTAAATTCAAAAAAAAAACATTTTGTCCCTTCTACTTGTTTGGAAATCATACATTCTAGTTCTCCTATATTATTTATTTGCCTTACAATTTCATCATGTATATTCATCAAATTCTAAACAATAATGTCTTTAAATTCCCACCAAACAATATAAAGCTCTTAAAGAACTTAAAATTCAAATACCCGTTCTGATCCTATATAGTGTGGTTGTCTACTAATTATTATTATTTTAAATCTCAATAATTAGTAATTGTTTTTACTGTCTATGTTTATTTAGATTTTTTTTCACTTGTTTAACAATTTCTTTATTCATCATTTTTTCCTTGTGACTCAATCATACATCTGGAATAATTTGTTTTCTTCCTAAAGAATATCTTTTAGACTTTGCTTTAGTTTTGTGTGTGTGTGTGTGTGTGTGTGTGTGTGTGATAAACATTTTTTCTTTGAATTTTTGTTCTCATTCTTAAAACATAGTTTTGATACCTACATAATTCTAGATTGACTGCTTTTCCTCAGCAATTTGAAGATTTTGTTTCACTATCTTCTGGAATTCATTGTTATTATGGAGAATCCTAGTCTCAATCCAGATATCTTTATAAGTTACCCTCTCTTGGGGTGCCTGGGTGGCTCAGTCAGTTAAGTGGCTGCCTTCGGCTCAGGTCATGATCCCAGGGTCCTGGGATCAAGCCCCATATCAGGCTCCCTGCTCAGTGGAGAGCTTACTTCTCCCTCTCCCTCTGCCTGCTGCTCTGCCTACTTGTGCTCTTTCTCTCTCTATTGCTCTGTCAAATAAATAAATAAAATCTTTTAAAAAAAGAAAGGTTACCACTCTCTTCTCTGTGGCTATATTTATGATCTTTTCTCTATCTTTGATGTTTTACAGTTTTATTATGATGTGTCTAAGTGTGCTTGGGATCTGCTGTACTTCCCAAAGCAGAGGATGCATGTCTTTAATTATGGAATCTTCTTGGCCATTATCTCTTTGAATATTGTTGCCATCATTTTCTTAATTCTCTCTTTCTAGAACTTCAATCAGACACATATAAGGCCTTTCCACTATATCCTCTGTATCTCTGAATTTCTGTTTCATGTTTTTTATGTTTTTCTCCTTGTATTTTAATCTGGTATTTATACATATTTAATTTTTCAGTTCACTTATTCTCCTCAGTTTCATCTAATCTGTTTAACCCATCCAGTGAGTTTTAATTTCAATCATATATTTAGTTCTAGATATTTTGTTTCTTTTGAAATTTGCCTGTTTTTTAAAAAAGATTTTATTTATTTATTTGACAGAGAGAGAGATCACAAGTAGGCAGAGAGGCAGGCAAAGATAGAGGGGGAAGCAGGCTCCGTGCTGAGCAGAGAGCCCAATTTGGGACTTGATCCCAGGACCATGTTGGAGGCAAAGGCTTAACCCACTGAACCACCCAGGCACCAATTTGCCTGTTTTTAATCTTATAAAGTTTTTATATCTGAGATCTTTGATTGAAAATATTTTTATAATTTAATAATAATATAATAACATTTTATAATATTATTTGATTGAAAATAAATATTTTCTTGTTTCTGCTAAATAAGCATGATTTTGCTCTGGCTGAGTTAATTTTGTGTGAATTTTGAGGGTCCAGGTTAAGGGTGTTTTCCCCCAGAGGAGATTTGTGTTTGCTTCTTCCAGGTACCAAGATGTGTTAACCTGAGCTGTGTTTAATATTAATTCTTGGCTTTGGGTTTTCTGAGGGTGGTATAAATATAAACCCCAGACATAACTGAGGGAAGGCCTATTGTTTCTAATCTCAGGAGAGATCATTTCTCTAGACCTTGAACTAAGGAAATAGGCAGTTTTTCTTCTGGGCTTCTGTTACATTCAGGCTTTTTTTTTTTTTTTTTTTTTTTTTTTAGTGTTTACTAAGGGTGTGATCTCTTGAGCTTCAGCAGGTATTTCAGGTAAGGTGCCCAACTTGTTCTTGCTTTGGCCCAAGGCCCAATTTTCATTACCTAAAGCATATGCGAATTCCTCCAAATCTGGTTTTCTGTTACCTGAATATCCCCTCAAAGAGTCCTGGGTTTTTCTTTTGTTTAGAGATCTGTTTTCACCCTATCTCTGTTTCTCTACCTCCCTCTTTATTTTACTGTCTGTCTCCCCACCACTGACACCTGATCCTTAGATATTTTTCTTTATCACAAGCTCAGCAATGCATTTACAATTATATTTGTTGTCATTTACCTACAGTGTAGGTGTTTTGATGGAGAAGGGCTTTTCAGACTATTCATTCTTCATACTAATGGAAGTAGAGTCTACTCTTGTATATTAAGTATTCAATAAACATTTATTGAATAAAGAAATGTCAGGGAAGACAAGACATTTTCTTCTGAAATGGCTCTTAGAGCTCTGTGCCAGGATTCTGGGATGGATGTATGGAGGGTGAATATTTTTATTTTTTTCTAGTATTTTCCCCTAGAATGTGTACTTCATTTTTCTCTATCCTCCTCATTGCTGTAAGTTTAGGAAGGAATGTTGTGTGTATTTTTAAGATACTTACCAAAGTATGGAGTTATTTAGCATAGTAAAGGTATGGGGTAAAAACCCAGTCCCCCAAATTCAAAATATGACTTATTCTTGATATGTATCTTTTAATATTTTTCATAATTTTTACTTTTGGACTTTGTTTTATATGACAAGGGAACAAGTGAAAGGAAGCTCATATCAGTAGCCAGAAATAAGTCCAGAAAAGCCAAGACTATGATAATTAGAAATATCTCTGTCAATTTTTCAAAGACCATGAAAGCAGGCCAGGATTCTCTTAGAAAGCAAGAGCTATTGGGGCACCTGGGTGGCTCAGTGGGTTAAAGCCTCTGCCTTCGGCTCAGGTCATGATCCCAGGGTTCTGGGATCGAGCCCCACATCAGGCTCTCTGCTCAGCAGGGAGCCTGCTTCCTCCTCTCTCTCTGCCTGCCTCTCTGCCTACTTGCAATCTCTATCTATCAAATAAATAAATAAAATCTTAAAAAGAAAGAAAGAGCTATTATACTTGGTATCAGCGACTATGGAATATAGTTTTTGGGAGCATTGAGAAACTTTATCATTGTTTATGTGATTTCATGACAGTTTTCTTTCCTCCACAAAACCTGTGAAGAAAAAAAAAATGTGGCTCCTTACTGCTGTCTGCTTATTGCTGACATGACACTCATAAGTAGACCTGAGTGTTCTGTTGAACAGAAACTTCTCAGAATACTAGCATTAGATAAGGTCACTCTGTGACTATGAGAGAGCAAGACAAAACAAGACTACTTTGTAATCATGTCTGAACACAGACAAAAGCAAAAACACTTTCCAAAACACAAAAATGATCTAACATCTTCTATTCTGGTGAATGAGTGACTGCTACTTTTTAACCAATTGCAGTTTTAGCTTCGATGCATTTCTTATGCCTCCTACAAAAAAAGTATTGAGTTCAAAATAGAATTACCTCTGCTTCTTGAAAGAGCCTAATCCTGAGCAACACTTTGTGTATACTTAAGCCATCCCCAGACTAACTAAAAGTAAACCCAAATCCTGTAATAAGTTTCTTTCACTAAAATGCCCCCATAGTATCCCACCGTGTGCTGTCCCCTCATTGTAATGAACTAATAAATGTGAATTTGTTCAATAATAGGTGTGTTTCTGGTGGTCTTTGGCTGGAGGGCATTGACTCCTAGATGGCATACAATTGTATTTTTTCCCCCACTTAGGACAAATGTTATCTTGTAATTTTTATTAAATATTTTCAACAGGCTTTGAGAGGACTGGTTTCAAAAAGCATGGATCTGAACATTTACATAACTTATTGTCACTAATATGTAGATATGTATGGGAGTGTAATGGTACTCTATCTGTCAAAAAGAATAAGGAAATGTTGAACTTAGACTACTTTTAGAAGATTTAGTTGATTCTGTATTGATGACACTCTTAGCTGATACTAATTTTCTAGTGTTTTCCATTAGCATTATGGGTATATTCACAACTGGTTATTGACTTTCATCTGCGTTCATTCTGCTCCATTTCCAAAGAACTAGGACAACCACTTTGGAATCTAGTTCTCTGTAAAGCAGAAGAGAAATAAGAATTACACATTTGCCTTTTAAATTTCTGGTAGCATAATCTCATGGGTCAGGTAAAACCAGTTTAATGTAAATTTGGAGTGTAACAAATTACGGTTTGTGAACCTTTCAGAGGAAGAAGGAAGTTTGTTCTGCTGAGATAGTAAAGGGCACTGGGGAAGTCTGAGTTTATTTCCTACCCTCAGAGCATTTGGCCTGGATTTGTGAAAATGTTAAGAATGATGAATGAGCTGTAAATAGAAGATTTCTCTGACTGTGAGCCATAAACAGTCATAAATGGATTAGACTGAACAGCTGGGAGCAAAATCGTGGGCATTATGCAGGCACACAAGATAGGCTGTGGACTGTAACTAGCATCCCACCCTATTGATTAGCTGTTCTGTGGACCAAAATAAAACTATCATGGTTAATTGCTAGAAAGAGGCACACACCGAGAAACAGGCAAGTTAAGGTGTCAGCCCTCCGGTTTATTGTTCAAAGTCAACATAATTTGTGTTTCATTATAGCACTTTCACTGCAGGATCTATAGGCTTCAATCAACACCCTCCCCCCCAAAAAAACACACACACATATTTTCTTGGGCATAAGAACATTTTATTACATTTTGTTGCCTTCTAGTTATTATGGGTCGGTGACTTTTCTAGCCAGGACTATTCTGATTTGCAAACATTCTAAAGCAAAAGCCCAGATTTTTACAACATGGTACAGCCTTGGTAATACTGAAAGGGTGTTTTTCAATTTCAGGCTACGAATTTTCTTCACCAGGTCAACTTGCACTCTCTTAATTTTTTACATATTTTTACCCACACAAAAACCACAAGAGCAGCAATCCCATAGACCATATAGTTACAAAGGGGGAGATCAAGCCTTCTTCATTATTGTTATTTACACTCAAGGGAAAGTAACAAGAATTTGATAAAGGACTCTGGAGTTTCTCTTCCATTTAAGACTTGAAGTATGTAAGATAGAGAATGTTTTGGTTTATGTCATATAATATAGAAAAAGCTAATGGGCTATTTAGTTTTGTGTTCTATCACAACTTTCCTGTTTGAAAAGGTAATATGTCTTTTGAGGCTTTATTATAATAGGAAATATGAGGAGTATTGGCTATTTCCCTATAATACTTTTACCCTAGTAAAGTATATGTGTATGTGCTGGGATCACAGATCACACATGTCATTGGCACTGGTGGAAGTGGGAATGGGTGCGTCTTGCTAATAAAAAAAAGAGGGGGGGTGAGAGGTTGGGTGAGGCTGGTGGTGGGTATTATGGAGGGCATGTATTGCATGGAGCACTGGGTGTGGTGCATAAACAATGAATTCTGGAACACTGAAAAGAAATAAAAAATAAAAATTAAAAAACAAAAACAAAAAACCCAAAACAAATGTGATGTGAAGGGAACTTATTTCCAGATATCATGCATGTCTATATCTGGCTTACTGCCACATTTTGGAATATATGTTTTTCCTTCTGCTATATTCCTTAGGTTTCCACACTCAGCAGCCAAAACACCATTCATTTAATTGGTCACACATGCACTCATTGATATATTTGACCCTGTTTTTCTTTACATTAGGACATGGGAAACAAGTTGTTTGCTAGTGGGGTGCAAATTTTCTAAGTATAACCACCCAGTCTGCCTAGAACTCTGATTTGCTCTTGTGGCCTCTTGGTGCCCTACTCTCACAAGTGAACCATGAATGGCTTAAATACAGTAATCTGTTTTATTCAGAGCTAATATGTATTTATTAAGCTAATATGTATTTATTAAGCACCTACTATGTTCAAGACAGTTTGGCACTGACAGACAGTGGACATTATTGGACTCATTATCTAAGCATTTTTAGTTTTATTTAAGATGAGAATGTCACCACCAGAATTTGTTTCTTTACTAGTACCATGATGTATGCACCCATTTGGGTATTTGTCCTAGGTTTTGTGAAACAAAATATGAACTTTGGCAAAACAGGGTATGTGTCTCTTAGAACCAAAGGAATGGGGTGGGATGCAGATGTAACAGCTTCAAGGAAGAACTCTGGATAAATTGCATTTTTAGAGTTAGTAACTCTCCCCCTCTAAGAAGGCCTTGGAAGAGTTAAGCCCCTAAAATATGAAGAATCCACCCCCCCCAGACAAGGGGATGCATAGCTCTTTGATAAAGAGTAAATTTAGTTGTTGAACTGTCTCCCCTGAGTACGTATTTGAGTTTATCTCTCTCCTCTTGAGCATCCCTAAAGTAGGTTGAATTGTGTTCCCCAAAAACATAGGTCCAAGTCCTAATCTCCAGTACCTGTTAATGTGACCTTATCTGGAGATATCTTTGTGGATGTAATTAAAGTAAGGATGTTGAGATGATATCATCCCGGGTGGGCCCTAAATCTAGTAATTGGTGTTATTACAACAAAAAAGAGAGGGAGGATTTGAAATACAGAGAGAAGGAAAGCCTATGTGAAGGTGGAAGCAGGGATTAATGTGTTGGAGCTGCAAGCCGAGGAATACCAAGGGATACTGGCAGCAACCAGAAGCTAGGTGAGAGATGTGGAATGGATTCTCTCTCAGAGCCTCTAGAGGGAACCAGCTTTGATAACACCCTGATTTCAGACTTTTGTGCACCAGAACTGTGAGAGAATACATTCCTGTCATTTTAAATGATCAAGTTGTGGTATTTTATTATGGCAGCCCCAGGAAACTAACAACTCCCACTCTTTATTCTGTACAAAGTTCCCTAGAATGCTTTGCATGTAAATGGAGAGGGATTATTGCCCTTGGTCAATTGACAGTTGTTAGTTTTCTCCCATGCTGAAGAAACCTAATGTAATTTTCTTATATGCTGAACTCTACCAGCAACCTAATCATTTATACGATTTGGATTGGATACAAGTATAGCACAACAACAGTTTTTCTTTTCTTATAACTGTTGTCACTATCAATCTTAGAAACACAAAGCACCATTCATTCTGGGCATGATAACATCCTGAAGTGCCTTGTCTCGTCCATATATGTCATGTATATTCAGGTGTTTTTTAAAACAGTTTTATGAGGAATTTTTATTATTAAAAATAAATTCTTCTTTTCTTTAAAGATTATTTATTTATTTATTTATTTATTCATGAGACAGAGAGAGAGATAGAGAGAGCGAAAGAGAGAGAGAGGCAGAGGGAGAAACACACTCCCCAAGGAGCAGGGAGCCGATGTGGGAATCCATCCCAGGACTCCGGGATCATGACCCGAGACAAAGGCAGATGCTTATCCCTCCAACCACTCAGGCACCCTAAAAATAAATACTTCTATAATTCAGATATTAGTGAAATTCTTTCTCCTAGCTGACTCACTAGTCTTGGAATTGGTAAATCAAGCTCTAAGTCTTCTTTCTCATACATGCTGATATTCTGTTGTAAGAGGTTCTTTCTTTCTCACTCTTTTGATAACTTTTTCTTTTCTGGGGCACAAATTAGAGAGAGGCAAATCATTTATAATTATGAGTATACCTTTTCTCTTTGCTGTGGTCCTTCTTATGTGTTTTCCAGAGAGGGCTGGCTTAACTCTCAGCAGGTCATAGATGTCTTTCTTTAGCTTTTTTTTTTTTTAAGATTTTATTTATTTATTTGAGAGACAGTGAGAGAGAGCCCAAGAGGGGAGAAGGTCAGAGGGAGAAGCAGACTCCCCATGGAACTGAAAGCCCGATGTGGGACTCTGTCCCGGGACTCTGGGATCACAACCTGAGCCGAAGGCAGTCACTCAACCAACTGAGCCACCTAGATGCCCTCTTTACCTTCTTGCTTTAATTTGATATACTCTCAGTTCAACAGAAAGCAAGAAACATGTCTAGTGTATGATCATTTGAGCCCACATTCTGGTGCACTCTGGATAGATGTGGCATGAAGTGAAATGTTCCCTCTGGAGTATTCTTCCCACTATTCCCTTATAGCTAATGCATGCTGACCCCCAGGATGGGAATCCATCCTTATCTAATAGGTCATTAGCTTGTAGTTTTCCCAGTTTCTTCTATTTAACTAAGTCTAACCCTGTCGGGCTGCTCATAACAGGGATGGGATCTTATTTCCTCCATCTCCAGCTTCCAGAACTTTATGAGCACATTTTATCTGGAACATCTTCAAATAAAATGGCAAGTGCACTGTACTCCTTATGTGATATTACTGTAGAGAAAATATGTAGGTAATTTGAAGACAGAAGTTTATGCCAAACTGGCCAGGGCCTATCAGCAAGGGTGATACAATGACTTTAGTTTTTTCAGTCTGTGATGGGGAACTGTGAGTTTTAAAGGTATATTTTGATCAGAATAACGAAGACCCTGAAAACCAGTTGGAAGAATTTAGAATTAAATGATAAGATAAATGCATTTATACTGTATATCCTGCCCAATCATTTAAAAGAAGAATATAGGTAAACACAGATAACAGGGCAATAAAAACCAATTTTAAGGGAGATCAGGACAGAGTTATCATTACTTCTCCCTTCTCTAATCCCTGCCCTAGCAAATTTTATCTTGAATCTCTATGTTATTCTCATCACAACCTGCACCACCATTGGACATACCATATATTTATTTATTTTGTTTATTATTTCACTCTCCTAATTTAAATATGATTTGCATCTGAGTTAGTATTTTTGTCTCTTTTGTTCTCTGTGGTGTCTGTGGTGTCTCAAATGGTGTTGGGTAATAGCAGATAGTTAAATAGTTGTTCTTGAATCAATAACCAAACTAGGAACCAGGAAGGGAGTTGCTCTAGATTATTGAGTCATGACAAAATGAAATAGTCTGAGGGCACAGATAGTGATGATGGTTGGCTAGAACAGGTGAAGCCACTAAGGCAGCACTTGAAGTAATTCTGTCATGAGCAAACAGAACCTGGTCCAGGCTGGTAGCAGGAACAAATAGAGCAAAAAAAGGAGAATCCAGAATCAGTGATGTGACTCCCATCCTCATTTTCTACAGAAGTCCTCCTTTTCCCATACTTCCTGCCCAAAAAGATGTAAGAGAACATGACATAAATAGCTCAAAATGTTTTCCACAACCTGTATTCAGGCAGTATCATGAGCAATATGGTCTTTTGTGAGTCTTTTTCAGGAGTATGATGCTCTAATACTGTGATTTAATCATCTCCAACTTCCAAACAAAGCTTGCTCCCCTGAAGCAGGAGAGACTCTAAGAGCATTTCTGACTGAGACACATTGAGAGTAAATAAAATTGGATGAATGTTGTTCTAGCACTGTTGGAGCAGGAGGCATTAGTGTTTGTAAGGCTGATACTTTGGAGATATGCCTCCTTTCTCTTCCCTACTAGTGAGCTAACAGTAAATCATGCAACAAGCAGGGCTATTGTGAAGAGAGCAAAGGCAATAGATGGGAATTTTGCTAGAGGTTCATGAGAAACAAATTTATCTATTTACAGCTGAGAACTCTGATACTGTTGAAATTTCTTGTTCTCATTTCCTCATTCAGTAACCACTATCATTTAGTTGATGTTTCTGAATTAAAGGGGGTTTTCCTAGAATTGGAGGTATCTAAATTTGCTTCTCTTCAAGAGCAAATTTTCACCTTTTGAAAGAATGTTTTCCAGATGCTTCCTGAGTTGCTGAAAATTTTTATTAGTGGCATTTCTATCATTCTCCCTCACTGACCTACAGAGAAAAAGAATAAAAGTCTTAAGGAAGTGGAATTAATAACTCTATTGCAATCCATCATTGAGATAAGCCAGTAATTGCAAGGTCAGAGGGGCACACACAGATAGATTGTTAGCTGGTTATACTATAATGAAAGAGCAGACCTCTTACATAAGATTATGAATAATGTTTCTCATAAAGACAGGGGATTGATTATTCCAGAAAAGCTTCCCCCTGAACCTGAGACCATCAGCAATCACAATAATGAAATATTAATAAGAAATTTGAGAGTCTACAAGGAGTAAATTTTATAATCTAGTATAATGAGCTTCTTGTTTCTAATTTTAGAAGGGAGCTAAATGAAATATTGAAGGCAGAAACAGGATAATGTATTTTGCATTGGGGTTCAAATCGAGATTATTTCATCACAAAGAATAGATTTGAAGAGGTAGTGGGTGAGAGACAACAATAAGAAGTACAGATGATTCTACTATTATCATGTTTAGTGCTATTTCCCTATGTAACTTTGTTTATTTCCCATATAGAGATGATTGCATTAGTTAATATCATTTTAGAGAAAATAGTCTTTGGATGTCTTTTTTCTGTAGGAAAATGTATAATTATACCTTTATAATTATACCTATAAGAGCTTTAAGAATTATATTTGTTGGTTCCCTAGCAACCATAGGAACTCTGGATTTTACAGCTGGAGATCAAAACTAGAATCCTTAATATAGAAGTAAAATAAGATGCTTATTAGTAAAAATACTGCATGTGGTAATTTTGAAAGTTGAGTAGGAAAAAAAGGTAAATGATACCATCAATATGTCTTTGTTTTTCTGATCAATATAAAACTATGTGGGTGGCACCTAACACAAATCTAATTTTCAGTCACTATATTTAGTATACACATTCAGCTTGTCTTCTTTGTGGTTATAATTACTCACATTGAGATATCTGAATGTATCAGTACTACACAATTACATTGTTTTCAGGTATAAAAAAAGGATGGTGTGTCACTTTAATACAAATAAAAAGGACATAATTTAGGACTAGTATATATGATACTGTTTTATGTATGTTGATCTTTATAATCTTTTATAATTTAAGTTGTGTCTCCTACAGTAGGGCTATATTGCATACTTTATTTCTCAGTCCCATTTGTGACCAAAAGCATTCATCAAAAGGCAGTTGGGAATGTTCTAAAGTTAGATTGTGATGATGGTTGTACAACTCTGTGAATATGCTAAAAATCATCAAACTGACACTTTAAAGGGGAGAATTTTATGGCATGTGAAATATATCTCAATAAAGCTGTTAATCTTTATTTTTAAAACAGTTAAAAGGGCCACTCAGCCCCTTCAATCTTTTTTTTAAAGATTTTATTTATTTATTTGACAGACAGAGATCACAAGTAGGCAGAGAGGCAGGCAGAGAGATGGAGAAGCAGGCTCCCTGCTGAGCAGAGAGCCCAACGTGGGGCTCAATTCCAGGACCCTGGGATCATGACCAGAGCTGAAGGCAGAGGCTTTAACCCACTGAGCCACCAAGGTGCCCCCAGTCCCTTCAATCTTATTCCCCAGTCTCTTACTCAGTACTTCTTCCAGAGGTAGCAGCATTTTCTGACTGGCCTTATGGCCACTCAGATCCCTCATGTAACCTAAGTTTGCGAAAAAGAGAAACAACATATTCAGCTGATACTGATGAGGGAGCAAAGGGCTAGCCAAGGACAAAGCAGAAGCTAACACCCTACACCCTTCCCCCGCTTTTTATGACATGCGTGACATTCCTCAGGAACTCCTGGCTGCCCTACAGGAAGAACAAATGGTTAACTAATAGAGACCACAGTCCTGCAGGACTGGAGTCTCCCTTAGTTTACAAATGTCCTAGTGATTTACAATAACATAACTTCCAGAAACCCATAACTCAGTTCCTGAAGCCCTAACATTGGCCACCCCTCCACAAAATTGAGGGAGGCTGAGGTGGAAGGAAATATAAATCAAGTTAAAGTTCTTCTAAACCTAAAGCTTATTGAAAAGGATGTGTGATAGTAGGAATGTGACATTCCACCAGGAAACTCCCCACTGTCTTCATGTTAGTGCCTCATTAGAGGGAAAAACAGCCTTGGCTCAACAATAACTAGGCTTCCAGTATTTTGACAGTCTTCTTTACCATATGACAGCCCTTCTGAATATCCCCTTTGTCCTCACCTCCCCAGCTCCTGAGTATATAATCAGCCACTGCTCAGGATCAAGGAGCAGCAGCTCTCTCTGCCCATGGGTCCTGTCCCAGTGCTTCAATAAACCACCATTTTGCACCAAAGATGTCTCAAGAATTCTTTCTTGGTCATTGGCTCTGGAGTCCACCCCACTGAACCTCACTTATATTCTAAAACTTCATCAATACTAGTCCCCAACTTCTATCAAAATTAAGCTTAACTGGAAGAAACCAAGAGGCATTGTTGGCAGGATGAATTTGAGATGCAATTGTCAGATCTTGCCATTAATCATGTTATATAGAAACAAAATGAAAACTGAGCACCTGCTTCTCAGAGGCTTCTGAAAGCCCCTGTGCACAGTCAAGAAACCAAGACTACTGATGATGATATACCACAAATCTCCCTATGGTGAGATTGCACATAATGTTTCTTCCAAAAAACTTGGAATGATTGGACAAAGAGCAGTTTGTCTGGCCACTAGGTTCACCAAAGCCAATACCAGACTATGGATTGAGGAAAATGAATAGCAGCTCTCATCTCATAATTTATTTAATGTTATATAGATTGTACCATAAATTCCCAAATGAGGCAGATGTCCAGGGTCAGAATCAGGATTATAATTTTGAATACAAAACTGAGTAAGATTTATTGTTTCACACATTGATCAAATTCAGAACTGGGTAGAATCCTGAATTTTGTCCTGTACATTAGTTTCCATATTCATAAATGTTCTTTCCTATTTATACCCAACATAACAACTATTACTTTCAAAATATATTTTTAAAAGTTTCCATGATTTATGGATTGATGTTAATTGCCAATGTGATTATCCAAATGAGTTAACTGAATAAGAGTAACCAAGTTTCACAGTTACCAACCCACTGATATTCAACTGAATATTTTATAGATGCCTAGTTAGTGAAATATAGGATGGTAGGTCCTTTTGACAGTTTAGAGATGAGAAGGACAAGATTCTGGTCATAAAGACAAAATTTCTAGATGATTTGAATACAAAGCAGAATCAAATAAATACAAAGTAGAGGAGGTATATCATACCTTGGGGTTCCAAGGAATCATAGCTGCTTGAGAAGATCAAGAAATATTTGAAAAAATATTTCTGGTTAGTCTTGTAAGTTAGGTTATACTTTGACAAATGGAGATAAAACAGAGAAAATTTCTCAGATAGAGGGAGTAACAAAAGCAAAGGCACACAAGTGAAAAAGAAGTAAAAGTGGGACTCTGTAAATGCAATTGGTTATTTAAAATGATTGATCATTTGACAATAAGTGTATGATATATGTATGGTAATCTATTGGCACTATAGAGTTTCTGAAGGAATATAAATTCTGTGCTTGAATCAAGCCAGAACTCTAGAAATCTAAAATATCAAGATACCTGTATTAGTATCTCACAGAGTTAGCAATTCTACCTGACTTGCATTTTAATGTTCTAGCCTCTTCTGTTATCAAACTATGTGATAAGAAACAGCTAAAGGAAAACAAAACAAAACAAAACAAAAAACAGTTTTAGGAAAGCTGTTGAGGAGACCAATTTGTATATCCCCCTGTACCTCTTATGATCCCCATTTGAATAATATATTTAGAACTGAATTCTAGAGAAAGGTGTGTTTCATTTGAAAAACTGGTATGGTTTTTATTTTTTTAGAATTAAACCCACCTTCTGTTTTTGCTTTGGCTATCAGGAAGTTCATATGCTAATTTAAACCTCAGTTATAGCAAATAGATTTTGCTCTATGGTCTATATAGAATATTATTTTGAAATTCATTAACTTAGCCTGTACTTATTGAGTACTTAACTATATTCCAGGTGCTCAGTATACAGTGGTGAATTAAATAGACATAAGCCCTGCCCTCAGGGAGCTTACAGTTTTGCAGGATATCCAGACAGACAATATACAGGTAAACAAATTAATATATATAATTTATATTTTTCCTACTCCCAGTTCCCTTTTTGTATTTATTATTAACTTACTAAATGTGTTCTTATTCTAAACTACCTCTGTGGAATGAGGTAGAATATAAATAAATGCATAAATAAATAACATAGCCTTATGAAAATGTTGTACAGGGAAAATATAATTTAAATGAATTTTTAAGTGAATGATGTCAGTTTATGGGAATTTTTTTTTCTTAAACTAGAAGGATATATGAATAGTTATATCAACTGATGAAATGGAATTTCCAAAATTAAAATCTTTTGTTCTTAAGATCTTACAGGGAAAAGAGAAAAGCAATTTCTTCATGTATGCTGTCAACTCTAAGCCATCCAATGAAAAAAATTACAAACAAAAGAAGAATTTCACACTATGCAGTCTAGTTCCATTACAACTCTTTTCCACATAAGTGATTTCTATGCCTCTGTCAATGGTGCATTCATTATAATCAAGCCCTGGACTAAAGGATTTGCCCAGTCCTCTCAAATCATTAAAGTGTTAAGTGGCAACAGTGTTCTTCAAAATAGATATGCAATCAAAGGTACAAATCATATTTTTAAGGCTCTCTTAAGTCATAGCTAAAATGAAATTTTATGGCCAGTAATTCACATTTAAAAGAGGCATTTTTTTTTGTGAGGCCATAGTGGGTAGACTGAAATAAGCTAGAGCTATCTTCAACTTTCTGGGGCTTACCATTTATCGGGTGCCAGGATCTAGATTATATACCCAGAAGGTAGAGTGCGATAAGTGTTCAGTAGTGCTAGAAGCAAAAAAATACCATAGTGGCACAGAGTAAGGAGGTGTTGAGTCTCACTAGAGGGATCAGGTACATTTTAACCCACTGAGTCACCCAGGTACCCCAGGATCAGGTACATTTTATGAAGAGCTGGCATTTTATCTGGGCCTTGAAAAAGGACTATAATTTCGATAAGTGTAGCATGTAGGTAAGGGCATTATAACTAGAAAAAACAACATAAATGAAGGGAGGTATAAAAGTTTAAGCACTGGTGAATAGTCCAGAATTTTTAGAATAGAGACTAATAGAAGGATGCCATGGGATATGAAAGCTGGCAATTTTGATGGATCAGAATCATGGAGGATTATAGTACTTGAATGTAGTGTTAGGGAGTTTGGATTTTGAAAGAAAATAATAAGCATTCAATAAATGAATGAATGAATGAATACATACATACATACATACATACATAAAAATAAATGGCACTTAAGAAATATGGAGATCCCTGTAGATATAATTTTAATCTAATCCTTGATTAAGTCTTTGTTGCATTGATCTTTTGACATTAGTTCAATGTAAAACCTGCAAAAGAGAGATTTTGATCTCCTGTAATTTGTAGCAATAAATACTTGACAGTTGTGATGAAGGGCTCATTTGCAGCAGGGGAGGTAGATTTAGAGGGCAAGATGTTCAGAAATATACATTGTATGTTTGGATTCCTTAAAATTGTAGCCTTGGGGATTTAAAGTTCATATGCATGTCTGTAAAAGATCCAGAAAGGACTGTAAGAAGCTGTGGTGAAAGTAGGAATGTACAAGCCCAGAGAAATATGCAAGAGAAGACAATAAATTATATTGGAATGTCTGGCAGTCCTAGAGGGAGCTCCGGACAAAATTTTGTGTGAAAGTCTTTAGGCAATCCATCCTTGCGAGGGCCTTGAATGATATGTTTTGTTTTGTTTTTAAAACCATGACCCACCAACCAAATCTAATCTTGGGAGTCCTGTATCTGGAGCTAGTGTGAATTTTATACAGCTGCATATAGAATGTGTTGGGAAAGGCCCTGAAAGACCTGACAAAAGCTATCATCCTTCCTGAGTCCTGGTCAAGAAGCTAGCCAGCCAGTTGGGTGCTTTTATTCAAGGGGTAGTTTCTCATAGAAATAACTCATTGTGTGTCACAGTAGTTTTCAGATCTATATTAACAGTGACAACCTTTCAAAGGAAATTATTCTCTACCTCACTATATAAAATGGACAAAAGTAGAACTTTCCAGTTGAAGCAGAGGGATGTTGAGCTCACTCAGTCTTCTCAAGCACTCTATGAAACCAAAGTTCTGAGAAAAACAGATTATTCCCAGACATCTAAAAAGCTCTCTGGGAAGGAATATAATGTTAACTGAGAGGGAAACTTGGAATTTTAGTCTGATAGGATAGGGCAAACCTTGGTGGGACAGTCAGTGGTAACCCTGAGAAATTGGAGGTAGTATGCAGAGAGTGGAAAGGACAGGAGGTGACTATTGATTGGGTATGCACAATATGAACAGATACTGAAAGGAGTAAGGGCCACTATGTAGACTGACATCACACTTTCCCCATATCCAAGAAGCTTCTGTTTTGTTCATGTTCCCTCTTCACTCTATTTCCTGCCTACCCCACATCACCCCACTAACTAAATTTTTCTTTTCTGCTGACTTGATTTCTTGCCTCTTTACCCCTACACTAAAAATATCCTGAACTTCTTTGATAGCAGAAATCCTGAATACTTACTGAAAATTCAGTTTGATACCCTTTCTTCACTTCAGGTTACATCATTATTCTACATCCTCAATTGCACATCCTCATAGGGCTGACTTATTGTTTCCCTCATTACATACACATTTCTGTTTCCAGGTCCTATTTACAAAAATATCTTTGGGGGAATTAAAACCATTAATCTCTCTCTTGGCTCTTGTTATCCTGCATGTATCTTCTGCCTTCTTTAAAACTTTATTTTGAGCTGTCTCTTTGATTAGCACTTAGAACTTACTTAGCATTACTTATGCAGAGGACATTTGAGAGGAGGGATGGTTAAGATGCATTTATTTGGCAACTGAGGAGACAAATGTTTTCCATCTTTCCTTCATTCTAAGCAAATACTTCAGGCCCAGTCTTGATTTGGGGTGACAGTTTCCACTAAGATTCTCTTCCACTCCCACTTTTGTTGCTCAGCAAGGATTTTCACAGCTCTGCAGGGTCTGCTTTCTTGCCCTGGAAATTTCCTATGTTCTGGATGCAGGGTACTTGGCCCTGGGTCAGAAGCCTCCCTCTACAGTAATGTATACTATTTAGCAAGTGGCACTGAGCAATGTTCTCTCCCCAAGTCAAAATGTTCCTATTTATGTAAAATTTGAGCCTGCTGCTGGCAGTTAGGAGCCAGAATGGCAAAGGGAAATATGATGTAAAAGCAATATGAGTTTGAATGAAATTATGGTAAGTGTTAGATGGCACCATTACCCACATCCCCCTAGGCAGGTATTAGGGAAGCTCTGTAACATAATGCTGGAACAGAATTCCAGCAATGGAAGGAAGAGTGGCATTCCAAAGTGGAGTGAAACAAACATGTGAACTCTTTGAAGTACTTCAGGAGTGACAGATATGGAATGAGTGCCAATTTGTATGAGTGCCCAACATTTGTATGTTGGATGAACGAATGAAGTACTTGAATATTATATATTTCTGGAATCGCACATTACATATGTTAATTATTATATATAATGTTACTATTATATATATAAGTGTGTGTTTTCTGCTTGAATGTTAAGAAAGGAAGGTATATTAATGTCACATTTATTTTCAATAATTAGACAATGGGTGTTACATACAAATGAATTTCCAGATAACTGAAACTTTGTCATTTGATATCACAAATAACATGGAGGACATGGGGAGATGGAGAGGAGAAGCGAGTTGAGGGAAATTGGAGGGGGAGATGAACCATGAGAGACTATGGACTCTGAAAAACAATCTGAGGGTTTTGAAGGGGCGGGGAGTGGGAGGTTGGGGGAACCTGGTGGTGGGTATTATGGAGGGCACATATTGCATGGAGCACTGGGTGTGGTGCATAAACAATGAATTCTGCTACACTGAAAAGAAATTAAATTAAAAAAAAGAAAAAAATGTTAAAAAGTGAAAATGGGTGAGCCTGGTGGTTGGTATTAAGGAGGGCACGTATTGCATGGAGCACTGGGTGTGGTGCATAAACAATGAACCTTGGAACACGGAAAAAATAATTTTTTTTAAAAAGTGAGAAAAGTAAAGAGTAAAGAAATAATAAATAAATAAAGTCCATTTGCTTGAAAAAAAAATGAAATGTGAAACTAGTTAACTTGATCATTTTTGGGAAGATAACTTTCCCAATTAAAAAAAAAATTAGATTAGGGGCTCCTGGCTGGCTCATTCAGAGGAGTGTGCAACTCTTGATCTTGGGGAATGAGCTCAAGCCCCACATTGGGTGTAGAGATTGTTTAAATATAAAAATAATAAAAAAGAAATTACATTAATGTGATCCTGCCTTACTAAACTGAATATCCCAAATATATATTGTTTCTTGATGACTTAGTTTACCACTTTAATCAGTAGTTTATAGTACCTTTTTGTTGGGAATGATTCATAAGGAAAGTGACATTTTCATCTGGGATTTGAATGATAGTGAGAAATTTGCCACACATAGAAGGGTATAGGTAATATAAGTAGAAGGGATAACATGATCAGCAACATAGATGCATAGCATATTTTGAGAAGAGTAAGCAGTCTAATGTAACTAAGATACAGGTATGTGTAACCTCTAATATAATTAAGGGGATGAAATATCAGAAGAAACTAGAATATGAATTTGTGAATAAATTATAGAAGACTTTGTAAGTTATTATAAAAAGTATGAATTTCAGCCAATATACAATGGTGAGTTATCAAAGGCTATTGAACAGAGCAATGATGCATTCTCCTTGTGATTATGTTTCTGTGTTTTTATGTTTATATCATAGGCTGTATTAAGGAGTGGTTGGGAGATTCTTAACACCCCTACAATCTCCTTCAGCTTTTCCCCTTCTTGTCATTTCTGTAATCTAATGAAAAGTGATATGCAAGCAAATTCAAGCCCCTTTCTAACCATATTATTTTCCCCATCCCCTTCCAAAACAGAAATTCTGAAGACACCTCTGCTCTTATTTTTATATATCCACATATCTCAATATCTAAGAAGTGTTTTCTATGTGCTGGACATCACATTCTTCTGTACTTTGTATATATTTTCCCATTTTAATTATTCAGCAATCCCACAAAGTATTTGTTATTGTTATGCCCCCATTTGAAAGAGGAGGAAATTGAAGTTCAGAAAAGTTAGATAACTCATAAATGGTCACATGACTAGTAAGTGGGAGAGCCAGTACTCCATTCTGACTCTGACGTCCACAATGCTGTGGTAGCATAGGCTAGAGGTGACATAGACTTAAATTAAAGCATTTTGCAGTACAGCTGAGGAAAAGGGGTTAAATCTCGATTATTTAGAAATAAATAATTAATGTTCTTTCAAAGTGTCCAAAATTAAAGCAGTCTGGTAGGACTGTATTATGATTTTTTTTAATGTTTATTTCTGCACAGAGATTAGTTAGAAAAAGAGCAACTGTTGAAGTCATTCAATTAAAAAGCTATTTTGACTTGAAACTGGATATTTCTTCTCTGACTAAATACAGTGTGTGTGTGTGTGTGTGTGTGTGTGTGTGTGTGTGTGTAGCCAGTGTTCGAGTGCAAGCAGACACTATTATTGTTACTGTGTGTACTCAGCAATAATGAGATATGTTATTTTTTAATTTTTTAAAATAGCTTCCATGTATAACGTGGAGTTTGAACTCACAACCCTGAGATCAAAAATCAGATGCTCTACTGACTGAGCCAGCCAGGCACCCCATGAGATATGTTATTCTTCAAAACTGTATTAGTTAACGGAACTAGAGGGTATCATGCTTAGTGAAATAAGTCAATCGGAGAAAGACAACTATCGTATGATCTCCCTGATATGAGGAAGTGAAGATGCAACATGGGGGGTTTGAGGGGTAGGAAAAGAATAAATGAAACAAGATGGGATCTGGAGGGAGACAAACCATAAGTGACTCTTAATCTCACAAAACAAACTGAGGGTTGCTGGGGGGAGGGGGGGTTGGGAGAAGGGGGTGGGGTTATGGATATTGGGGAGGGTATGTGCTATGGTGAGTGTTGTGAAGTTTGTAAACCTGGCGATTCACAGACCTGTACCCCTGGGGATAAAAATATATTATATGTTTATAAAAAAATAAAAAATTAAAAAATTAAAAAACTGTATTATTTAAATTACTAATTAATCAGACTGGCCACCCCATCCCTATTTGTCTTAGTCTGTACATTTGTGGTCCTCTTTATCTAATATCACGTTTTTCCAGATGTTAGAGCTTTCAGAACTTTTTCATACATATTATTTCATACACATTTTATTTGAATTATACATAGTCGTGTAAATAAATGAAGGTCAGAAGACAGTTAATGTCTTACCTAAGGTGACATAAATAGTGATTGAGCCAGATTAGAAGTCATAGTTCCTGACTTCTAATTCAGTGTCCTTTCCACCTAATAACAGACACCATATTATCCCCAGCAACTAGCACAATGCATGGACCTAGTAGGAGCTCACTCAGTGTTTGTCCAATGGATGAATGAATAAATAGCAGCTTATATTAGTATTGAGTTATGAAAGAATTGATAATAAATTGGTAGTAATTAGTGATTCCTAATGTCTGTTCAGAATCAATCCTTTATTTTAATGATACAGTAAGTATAGTTCAAATGAACCATTGTAGTTAACTTCATTGAGGATAAGGTAGACCTCTATTGATTTTGCAGTAACTTCTAGGAATTGTGGTGGTGGTTAAAAGTCATTCTTTTGATAAAAAGTAATTATGTTTGTTACATATGAAGAATGATTTGTGGCATAGAAAGAAGAACAGTAGATCAGAGACCTTGGGTTCAAATCCCTGCTTTGTAATTTATTAAACATTGTGACCTTGGGGGAATTATAAAACTTTCTGAATCCCAATTTCTACATTGATAAAATAAGCATAATAACATATTCATCAGTAGGGCTGGTGTGAAAATCAAATGAGACAATATACATGTGGATATTCTTTGTGAACTAAAATGTACTCTACAAATTCTATTAGGGTGTTTTGTTATTATTTTATGTTTTAGATGGGGTTAAAGAATGTTCAGTAACAGCCACAATGCCAAGGAAACCATATAACTCCATTCAGAAAGGTACTGCTGCAAAGATGACCACCACTCAATATTATATTATGTCCTGACAAAGAAAAAGTTGGAAATGAATTATGACTCATTGTTACCAGACTTACAAAAGGGAATGTTTGTGTGAAGTAAGAATTTTTAAAAATCTTAGTTAGGGGCATTTCTTGAAAAGGCTATGTGGTGAACTGATTGAATGTGGATTTATTGGAAGGTGACCCACTTCCCACTTAGGTATCACCTTCTGAAATACAGCTACTTTGGCCAAAAAGCTCTGAAGGAGATTGGCTGTGACATCTAGCATATATGTGTGAAAATTCACAACAGCCAAGAGAAGGGCCAGTAGAAATGTACTTGCTGCTTTGAATTTCTTAATTGTGCTGGATAGCTCCAGTCCAACCCTATTGGAAAACAAACATCATCATTACCCCTAAACCAGCTCCTCTTCCTGATTTTCACCAAGTCTCTTGACTGTTATTTGACAGTGTGTGTATTTCCTTTCTGTAGTCACCACTTCATACCCTCAGTTGTGTCTTTGTATGCTTTAAAGACTACTAACTGATCTCCTTGCCTCCAGCTTCTGTCCACCTCAATGCATGCTGTCTCCTCTCCAGATGAATCTGCCTAAACCACTGCTGTTAATCACTTCATCTCCCTGTTCAGAGGATTTAGTAGTGCCCAGTTGCCAACTGAACATAAACTGTCATTCAAGGTCTACTACAATCTGTCCCAGACCTTATCTGTCCCATCAACCCCTATGGAATTTAGTAAAACAAAACAAAACAAAACAAAACTTTTGTATACATTTTACAATATATCTTGTCTTTTCTTCTCTCTATGGTTTTACTCAAACTTTTCTTTGTTTTTGTAGAACATCTTTCTTATCCCCACCTAACAATAACCTTCCCATCTTTTAGGATGCAGCCCACATGGCATCTCCTCATCTACAAGCTTTGGAGTCATATATGTCATGTTTAAATCATGGCACTAATACTCCAAAGCTCTAATATGGATGAGTTATCTCATGTGTTCTGTGACCTTGGACCTAATCTCTCAGAGCCTCAGTTTCTTAACCTGGAAGATGGCAACAGCCCTGTGAAGTAGGTACTGTTATTATTGTGAGGAGGAAATAAACTAATGCATGAAAGACCATGTGCCTGGTGTATCGTCATCACTCAGTAAAAGTTACCTGTTTTCATTGTAATTACCTCAAGAGAGAAAATATAACTCCCTTTTGAATTTTGAAACCATTTCATACCACTCTCAGGGAAACTATTCCATACTAGTTTGTATTAATTTTTTCATGTCTTACCCCCTTAGAAATTCTAAGCTCCTTGAAGTTAGGGAACTTATGTGGTATTGCTATATGAAATGCCTGCATAGTAGGCACTCAATAAATATTTACTAAATGAATGAAACATACTTTAAAGGGAACTATCACCCCTTCTCCTTTTATTTTTTTTTCAAGTTCTAACATTTATTTATTTATTTTTCTTTTTTATCCTATTCCATTTTATTAAAATGGGATTTTTTTTTATTTTCAGCGTAACAGTATTCATTGTTTTTGCACCACACCCAGTGCTCCATGCAATATGTGCCCTCCCTAATACCCACCACCTGGTTCCCCCAACCTCCCACCCACTGCCCCTTCAAAACCCTCAGATTGTTTTTCAGAGTCCATAGTCTCTCATGGTTCACCTCCCCTTCCAATTTCCCTCAACTCCCTTCTCCTCTCCATCTCCCCATGTCCTCCATGTTATTTGTTATGCTCCACAAATAAGTGAAACCATATGATAATTGACTCTGTCTGCTTGACTTATTTAACTCAGCATAATCTCTTCCAGTCCCGTCCATGCTGCTACAAAATTTGGGTATTCATCCTTTCTGATGGAGGCATAATACTCCATAGTGTATATGGACTACATCTTCCTTATCCATTCGTCTGTTTATTTTTTTTAAAGGTAAAGTATTCATCATAATGACACTCTATACAATGAAATCATAGTATCCATGTGAAAGAATGAGAAAACACCACTACTTTTAGTATATGAGGAAAATGAAATCATAAAGACATTGAAACAATACTGTAACATTTTCTTCTGAGTTAGCAATTGTTGAGAATATGGTCTCCAGGCCAGTTAACATTATTGTGTTATACTGTTAACTGTGCACTCACTTTCTTGTTAACATGTTTCAGATTTTATAGAAAACTATTCATTCATATTATGTTTGTTCATACAAGAGAAATTAACATAAAATAGAATATAATTGCACATTTAGTTGGATATTTTTAGTTAAACTTAGGCCCCTATACTTTTTTTCCTTCTCAGTCTAGCCTGACTTAAACAACTTTCCAGAGGACTATGCAAATCGTGGCCTATTTCTTGAGCATTTTCTTTTTTTCTTTCTTTCTTTTTTTATTATATTCAGTTAGCCACTGTATAATACATCATTAATTTTTGGTGCAGTGTTCAATGATTCATTAGTTATGTATAACACCCAGTGCTCATCACAACAGGTGCCCTCCTTAATACCCATCACCCTGTTACCCTATCTCCTTCTCCCCTCCAAAACCCTCAGTTTGTTTTCCAGTGTCCATATTCTCTCATGGTTCATCTCCCTCTCTCATTTCTTCCCCTTCAGATTTCCCTCCTTTCCCCTATAGTCCTCTGTGCTATTGGTTATGTTCCATATATGAGTGAAACCATATAATTGTCTTTCTATGCTTGACTTACTTCACTTAGCATAATCCCCTCCAGTTCCATCCATATCAGTGCAAATGGTGGATATTCATCCTTGCTGATGGATGAATAATATTCCTTTGTCTGTATGAACCACATCTTTTTTATCCATTCCTTTGTGGAAGGGCATCTTGGTTCCTTCCACATTTAGGCTATTGTGGATGTTACTGCTAGGAACATTGGGGTGCAGATGTCCCTCCTTTTCATTACATCTGTATCTTTGGGGTATATACCTAGTAGTGCAATTGCTGGGTCATGGGTAGCTCCATTTTTACTTTCTTGAGGAACCTCCATACTGGTTTCCAGAGTGGCTGTACCAGATTGCATTCCCACCAACAGTGTAGGAGGGTTCCCCTTTCTCCATATTCTTGCCAACATCTGTCCTTTCCTGACTTGTTAATTTTATCCATTCTGACTGGTGTTAGGTGGTATCTAATTGTGGTTTTGATTTGTATTTCCCTGATGGCTAGTGTTGTGGAACATTTTTTCATGTGTCTGTTAACCATTTGTATGTCTTCTTTGAAGTGTCTGTTTATGTCTTCTGCTCATTTTTTGACTGGGTTATTTGTTTTTGTAGTGTTGAGTTTCAGAAATTCTTTATAGATCTTGGATACCAGCCCTTTATATGTAATGTCATTTACAAATATCTTCTCCTATTCTGTGGGCTGTCTCTTAGTTTTGTTGACTATTTCCTTTGCTGTGCCGAAGCTTTTTACCCTGAAGTCTCAAAAGTTCATTTCTGCTTTTGTTTCTCTTGGTTTTGGAGACATGTTCTGAAAGACGTTGCTGTGGCTTATGTCGAAGAGGTTACTGCCTATGTTTTCCTCTAGGATTTTGATGGATTCCTCTCTCACAGTGAGGCCCTTCATCCATTTTGAGTTAATCTTTGTGTATGTTAAAAGGGAATGATCCAGTTTCATTCTTCTATATTTGTCTGTCCAATTATCCCAGCACCACTTATTGAAGAGACTTTTTTCCGTTGGATATTTTTTCTTGATTTGTCAAAGATTAGTTGACCATAGAGTTGAGGGTCCATTTCTGGAGACTCTATTCTATTCCATTGATCTATTTGTCTGTTTTTGTTCCAATACTATGTTATCTTGGTGATCACAGCTTTGTAATATCACTTGAAGTCAGGCAACATGATGCCAGCTTTGTTTTTCTTTTTCATCATTCCTTTAGTGATTCAGGGTCTTTTCTGGTTCCATACAAATTTCAGGATTGTTTTTTCCAATTCTTTGAAAAAAATGCTAATGGTATTTTAATAGGGATGGCATTGAAAGTATAAATTGCTCTGGACAGGATAGACATTTTAACAATGTTTATTCTTCTAATCCATGAGCATGGAATGTTTTTCCATCTTTTTGTGTCTTCCTCAATTTCTTTTATAAGTGTTATGTAGTTTCTAGATTATAGATCGATTACCTCTTTGGTTAGGTACCTCTTTGGTTAAGATACCTAGGTATCTTATGGGATTTTTTTTCTTTGCTATTGTGAATTGATTCAATTCTTCAATTTCTCTTTCTGTAGTTACATTGTTAGCATATAGAAAGGCAACTGATTTCCGTGCATAGATTTTGTATCCTGCCACATTACTGAATTGCTGTATGAGTTCTAGTAATTTGGGGGTGGAGTCTTTTGAGTTTTCCACATAAAGTATCATGTCATCTGTGAAGAAGAAGAGTTTGACGTCTTCTTTGCCAATTTGGATGCATTTTATTTCTTTTTGTGGTCTGATTGCTGAGGCTAGGACTTCTAGCACTATGTTGAACAATAGTGGTGAGAGTGGACATCCCTGTTGTGTTCCTGACCTTAAAGGAAAAGCTCTCAGCTTTTCCCCATTGGTAATGATATTTGCTGTGGGCTTTTTCTGAAATGGCTGAAAAAGAGAGAAGATACTAAAAATAAATGCCCTCTTCCTTGTCCCTGCCCAAGCTGTGTATAATGGGGAAGAGGTGGAGATAACCCCATGACATGATTAGAAAACATTCTGACTTCCCACTTTCAGAGGCAGTATTGATGATGGTGATTCTGGGAGGCTAGGAGAGGCAATTAGATGCAAAGGGGCTAGAAAAGTGAAAAGGCAGGTGAATCCCAATGAGCTCTTCACCACAAATAGATGAGTTGTCTTTTTAGCCTTTTTCTACTCCTTGGGGCCCACACTCCATTCAGAGCCCAAATGACAGATATTCTGTTTGCCTTTGTGTGAGAAAATAACACCCATTTTATTAGGTTGCTGTTATTTCTAATGTGGGAGAAGTAATGATGTTCAAATAAGCAGGCTTGGGAAACTCAGGGGAGGGTTTGAGTTGAAGGAATACAATAGTGAGTATTGCCCTTAGACAAGAAGGAAAAAGATGATTTAAATCTTGTGGCCTTCTCTCACCCATGTGGAGTTTGAGTCAATTGTCAATGTTAATAATCATACCCTAGTGGATCTAAAAAAAAACGTGGACCTATCTGTATTATTCTTTTGGCCTAATGATCTGCACACGGTGGGTAGGTACTTGATCCTGGTTGCTGACAACCTGCTCAATTTCAACAGAAGGTAGTTCTATGATCTGAGCTTCATTGTAACCAACTACAATGGATTTGATTCTCCCTCTGGAATAGTGGCCGCAGTCAATATGCAAACTGATGGTGTTTCAGCCTCCTGAGATAAAAGTGATTACAACTATGCTGTGTTCCAGGGAAAACTGAAAGCAGTTCTTCCCTGGCCCACTAGGCTATGGTATTTTGCCCTCAGCACTTCTTTACATATGAATTAACAAAGAAGGATTTTACCTAAAAAGAAAGTTATCTGGTAATATTCATTTATAAGCATTGTATCATATAACTATTTCAATTTATTTTTTTGTTGTTGTTAAAAATGAAATTCTGACAAATGTGAAGAAATGCAAATGGCTTGTCACAATTTTATGTAAAGTATCAAATTAGGTTTTTATTTTTTTATTTTTTTAAATTTAAACTTTGTTTTATTTTTTCATTGTCCCAAGATTCATTGTTTATGCATTCAAATTAGGTTTTGAGTATTTGCAGTACAATAGCTCAAGATTGACAGAAGGAAATCTGATAATCCACAAACGTGACCCAGCACAATGTTGTCTTAATTTGCTTTGTAAGGATTAGTTCAACTCTTTTCAGGTTTCATGACAGTGAATATACAGTATGGTAAAAATAATGCCATGTGAACAAATTCTGAGCTTCCTTAATCTTTGCAAATGTCTTGAGTTGACCTTTTCTTCAAGTGTCCTTTAGTGGGTTCTAGGGTAGAGCCCCAAAACATGTGTGAAAACCATGGAAGAAAGAAGACTCCAATCCAAGAGAACAGTAGTCTATTGGACCCATTGTTCATTCCAGGAGTTGCATTTTTCTATGGTATATTAAATACAATGGTGGCTTGTTGATATTTTTTCCTAATTGGTCACAGTGACTAAAATACCAGAAGTAAAATTCTACTGCAATGAAATATATTATACCAAAGATTCCCATGTTTAATATAACTCTGAAATTTATTCCAGCAAATTTAAGTGGTAATGGTGTCAACAGAAGAAATTTGGATTTCTAGTTTGTGGTTTCAAATACCACCTAAGAAATATTCTCTCATTAGGCTTCACAACCTTTCTCAGAACAATAGTTTGGGGCAGGATCACATAGAAAAGCTAAGAAAAGCCAGCCCTGAAAACTTCCCACACAAAAACATGCAGAATTTTACTCATAGCTTCTGGGGTTTATAGATCTTTTGAAGTTCAGCCACTAGAGGGCCATATTAATCTCTTCCATAGATGAAAGCCAGAAGACGGTGGTAGCTTCATTATAGCAAGAGATTTTTATTTAAAAAAATTTTTAAAGATTTTATTTATTTATCTGAGAGAAAGAGAGAGGAGAGAGAGAGCATGCATGAAGAGAGCATAATCTGGGGAAGGGGCAGAGGGAGAGGGAGTAGCAGACTCCCTGCTGAACACAGAGTCCCATGTGGGACTCTATCCCAGGACCTTGACTGAGCCACCCAGGCAATCAATCCGGAGATTTTTAAACACTTGAAAAATGTTTCCAAAATAGAAGAGATAAACTCTGAGGTAATGCAATGAGAGGAACAGGCACCATGTAAGAAATCTCTTCTTTCTTCCATCCCTGCCCAGTGTTTCTTAGGTTAGTAGCCAATGTACTATTTCAGTGTTTTAGTACTCTCCTGTTTATGAGCATCCTGGTAATTAGCCATGTGGTTTCTATAAAATTGTTCCCATAGCATTGGTGGTAGCTATTTGTGGCTGCCAGAAAACCCAGACTTTTATAAAATATTCTTATACAAAGAAAGGGCAACATAGTACTGGATAGTGTGTGGTCATTGGGAAACAAATTGACAATAAAAATTAATAGAAAGGCCTCAATCCTAATTTAGTACAATGGTACTGAATAATTGTAAGATGCCTTATAAAAAAATAACATGTTTTGAAGTGGTATCACTATTTAAAGCTTTGAACTGGTAGATCAGAGATTTAGTTGCTATGAAAATACTGAAATTATTTTGGGTTTAATTTTATAAAGATCTGGACCCATTTCCCCCCCTTCATTTGGCTTTGATGAAACACTTTTGGCCATATTGCCATATTGTGAAGGGTGACTGCAGATTCCAATGTAAATTAAGAGAAGTAAAATGTTTGAAAATAAAAGAAGGAAGGTTGGGGTGCCTGGGTAGCTCAGTGGGTTAGGCCTCTGCCTTCAGCTCAGGTCATGATCTCAGGGTCCTGGGATCAAGCCCCACATCGGGCTCTGCTCAGCGGGGAGCCTGCTTTTCCCTCTCTCTGCCTGCATCTCTGTCTACTTGTGACCTCTCTCTGTCAAATAAACAAATTTAAAAAAAGGAAGGAAGGTTATTTTAGAATCTAAAGTTTAGATATTTAAGATGGCCCACGAGCATTCTTAAAGGTGGGGAAGGGAGGACCATAACCAAAATGAGTCAAAAGAAGGCAGGCTTGGAACAAAGACTGAGCCTGAGCATGGCAGAATGGGTTTTGGGCAGTGTCAGAGTCATCTGATCATGGATGCTGCTCTGAATGCTACTCAGCAACATTTTATGTCTCTAGATCACTTTCTATCAACTCCTATAGCAAATGGATTTCTACCTTCTCTGAATCAAAGCAAATTCTCCTGCTGGGAGGCAGTAGAGTATCAAATTGAAAAGCCTGGGCCTTGGGATCAGGCTGTGTTCAATTTCCAGTTCTACTTGGGACATTTTTTTCAACTACTCTGTGCTTTAGTTTCTTCTCCTGTAAAATGGGGATACTAGTTATATTCGTGTGCTAGAGTTATTGGGAAGATTAAATGAGTTAATGTCTCATTAAGACATTTTACTCAACATATATTAAGCTCATGTTAGTTACTGTTACTATAACTCCATTAGCCCTTTGTTTTAGTCTGAATAATGGGTGCTAATAGTTCAACTAAGAGATTGTGAATTTATTGAAGGCAGAGGCAGTAACTTAATGTTTATGGTTATTGTGACACATAGCATAGTGTCTGGAAGGGAGGAGGCACACACATACAGAAAACTGACAAATGAATTCTGAAACATTTTCAGCAAACAATGGTTTTAGGTTTAAATGTCATTTATCTAGCACATTTCATTAAATTCAACTCCTATCCCCAGTGTATTAACAAACCTTTTTATGATGATTGAAAATCTCATGTTAAATATTAGTTCCAGATACCTCAAATATGTCTGTGTGTAGAAGCTGTATATTTTCAATTGACTATGCTCAGACTTGGGGAGCTAAGAATGATATCCCCCACCCCCTACCAGTTCTTTTCACATTTCATGGTTCAACTTGTGAAGCTGAGGGTACACCTTCTGCATTTCTCCTGGTCACTTCAAATTCCATCAATACCTTTCCATCTGGCAGAGGTCTGTGGTGGTGTGGACCAGGAAAAAAAATTCTATTCATCTTCTTTCCTGTCCAGGCAATTATTGACCTTCTTTCAATCCTTCTCTTTGATGGTATTTAACCTTGTCCTCCACATGGTTTGCTGTCTGATTTCTGATTTTTTAACAGGCACTTAGTACTGCTGCTTCTCAACACTTTTGGCACTTCAGAGATTACCAAGTTAGTTCAGGTTTTTCCTAATTTGGACATTTAACAGCCTTTCTTTTAGACTCTGGAGTTTGCTAGAATTGTGGCTCTGTACACAATTTGAGTAAATTTAATTCAACAAACCAACCTTAAATGCTTGAATTTTGTCAAGTAAGCTTTTTTCCTTCTCTTTCTCTCTCTTTCTCTCTCTCTCTCTCTCTTTTTTTAAAAGTCCACCTCCTAAGCAGTAGTCAGGTTGTTTTTTGGGGGTCTGTGAGATGCAGTCAAGTGGTGTGTTATGCTAAAGAACAGAGAGAGCCCTGTGAATGGTTACAGAGGTGAAAGGTAATTTTAGTGATTTATCCAAACTTCTGTTGCTGAGACTATTTTTTTTCCCTTGGTGCAAAGTGATGGTTTATTAAAGCACAAGGACAGGACCTATTGGCAGAAAGAGCTGCACTGGGGTTGTGGAGGGTGGCTTATTATATACTGTGGGGTGGGGGAGGTAAGGAAAAAGGGAGGTTTTAAAAGAACCTTCATATGCTAAAGAGCACCAATGGCTCTGCCATTGTCAACATTGTTCTTCCCCTCTAGCAAGGCATTAACATTAAGATAGTTGGGGGTGCCTGGGTGGCTCAGTGGGTTAAAGCCTTTGCCTTCAGCTCAGGTCATGATCCCAGGGTCTTGGCTCTCTGCTCTGCGGGGAGCCTGCTTCCTCTATCTCTCTGCCTGCCTCTCTGCATACTTGTGATCTCTCTCTCTCTCTCTGCATCAAATAAATAAATAAATAATCTTTAAAAAAAACCATTAAGATCGTTGGGAGATTCCTGGAAGAAAGTCACGCTTGTCCCACCCAGGAGTGGGGGTGTGTGGAGGTTGCAGGGTGTCAGCTTCTACTTTATCTTCAGCCAGCCTTCTGTTATTTCCCACCCTGAACAATTCTGACCCTTAAATCTTTAAGGTTATTGAAGGTGGAAGGTCTCATCTGTAACATCTTCCTGCTGAATAGGGGTGTAGAGATGTCCCTACCTATGAGTCAATAATGGTCAGTTGGGGAATGTATAGGGGAGTTACAAAACGGGGAAGCTGCTGAATCCAATACTGTCAATATACCAACCTCCTTGAGCAGAAAGGATCATCTGTTAGCTGGAAGTTATGTCAGTGAAGGAGTCTTGGCACTGGTGAGGCTGCTGGGAACTCTGTAAGCAAGGTATCAGGCCAACATTTCCAAGGGGTTTTGTGGCTCTAGGCTTCATAAAGTAAACCTTAGTTCCTTTAAGCTGTCTGGTCATAACTAAGTCTATGCATGAGACTATTTTTTTTTTTTTTTTTTTTTTTTTAAAGATTTTATTTATTTATTTGACAGATAGAGAGATCACAAGTAGGCAGAGAGGCAGGCAGAGAGAGAAGGGGAAGCAGGCTCCCCGCTGAGCAGAGAGCCCGATGCGGGGCTCGATCCCAGGACCCTGAGATCATGACCTGAGCCGAAGGCAGCGGCTTAATCCACTGAGCCACCCAGGCGCCCCACATGAGACTATTTTTTAAAATATTTGTATCCCTTTCTTAAATCCATAATTGTCCATGAGTAAATGAAAATACACTTGACTCCTCAAAGGTACATTTGATATGGTATTAGTGGTGTCCTAGGATGGGCAAGTGATTTTTGTATTAAAACTTATGTTCAGAGTTCATTGGCCTATTTAGATTCATTGTTTACAAATATAGTAATAATAGCCATTTATATATTGAGCGTCTATGATGTACTAGACTAAGCTAGATGTTTTATATGTGTTGTCTTATTTAATCCTCACAACTATCCTAGAAATTAGTTTTAACTATGATCCCCATTTTACAGATAAAGTGGTTAAATAACTTTACAGAGGCTATACAGCTAAAAGTCATCATACTTAGTATGAAATACAGATATGCAAATTTGCATTTAGTTAATTGGTCTTCCACATTGTGAATGTTAGACATTACTTATGCTTTGGATGAATAGCACGTTCTCTCCACTTCTATTGTTTTGCTCTTTATAAAATGAACACACACACACACACAAGTAAACAGGCAGCTCTCTCTCATCGTCATTAACTCCAGTGTCTCCTTCATTTTAGATCTTGGGTTTTGTCTTTTTTACTTCCACTGGCTTTGACATTGGAATGACTCACAGACTTTGAATCCCTTGCACAGCATGGACTTTGGGGTCTAATTTTTAAGGCATCGCTGAATCTGGCCATAACCTGCTCCTACCCTACAAAGTATGTCCTGCTATCCTCCATATATTCTTATGGCTTTTAACCCATTGGTCAGCACCTACTTTGACTTTTATCTTCTGAAATAATGAGTTGGGTCTTAAGTCATTATGTACCAGAGAAAGGAGATTCAGAAGGTTAGCCTCTCTGCTTTTGCCCACACAGAGGAAAAAAAGGAACACAAGTAGAATGAGTACCAGAGAAAGGGATACTGTCTTCTGAGGACGTTTTTCTTTTGGTCAATTGTCTTTACTCTAGGATACATCTTCTTACCTTAACTTGAAATAATTCTGTGAGCTGAGGCCAACCATATACATGCAGCATATACAGAAAATGGTGTAATTGTATGGTTAACTATGTATTATATTTTGCACCAAATATGACATTTAGGTTTAACACATCAGTATTCCATGGTGTTTCATAAAGAGAACTGTGACTTTCAGGTACTCTGCCACCTGAAGATAAAATGATAACACCAGTCTTATAAGGAGAACTTTAGCAGAAACCTGGACTAAATATAATATGACATAAGACAGAAATATTTTGATGGGTATAAGGGAAAATTCTAGGCTGTAGACATTAGAATACTGAACAAATCTAAATGGGGCACCATAGTGTGGGGTTTCGAGTACCTGAAACATGAAGCCACTGAGTGATTGGAGTTAGAGTAGAGGATTGACAAAACTAAATCTTTATCCACATATGATTTAGTTTTGGTCTATCAGCATCAAGACAATGTTTTAGGGGTGAGTCAACCCAGCAGCAAACAGCTCCAGACATGGTATGAACAGAACTGAATGTCAGTCATGGGGAAATGGTCTAATGGCCGCCTGCTTGATGTCTGGCTCTGTGTTTTTTTCAAAACAGGTCACCGACCTCATTACCCTCTCCCTCTTAGAAATGGGACTTAGCAAAGTATATTTTATTAAGTGGGTATATTAACCCAGCCTGTGCTATCATGACCACCATTTCCTCTTCGGAGAAGGTAGTGACTTTATTAATGCAGATCCTTTATGAAAACTTAATAAGGCTATCTATCAAGAGTGATGTAATAAATTTGCTTACTCACTAAATTACTATGGGCCCTCTGTGTGTTACTTATTAATACGATTTTGTTATGGGCTTTGCTTCCTTTAAAAACATATATGCGAGAAAATGGAGAGAATGGCCCCCAAGAATGGAATGACTACACTAAAGCAGAGTAAATGCCTTTGGGATTTTTTGAGGCATCATCTTAAACCTGATACTTGTGAGTGCTGGTGGAGAGCTGAAGGAGGACAGAAAACATGCTGGTAAAAAGGAAGAGAAAGGTACAGAGACAGGCCATAGACATAGATCCCCATGTAGAACCACAGGCAAATCCTGCCTCAGATTCATGCTCTATAACCTTATCATGATCAAGTGTAAACTCTGTTTACTAGAGATAGCATTAACCTCCTGATAGTTAGTGAGGAGGCAAAATTTATGTCCTGAGATCATTCACAAAATTTCATCTCCTTGTGAAGAGGTCAAACTCAACCATCTAAATCAACCATCTTTTAAATTTTATCTTAGTAGCTGCATGTGGCTTCCCATGATGGATGCCTCTCTAACTCTGCCTCCTTACACAGCTTCTCAAGTTTAGCCTCTGTCTTTTCTTTCTTATGTACGAGAACCTCCATGTCTCTGGAGGTTCTCTGCTTTCAGGGCCTAGGCTTTGGGGATGTTCATCTACTTTTAGTCTTTGGCAAATATTAATTTAATGTATAGCTCTTCCCCTTTTACTATGTTTATTTCAAAGTTTTTCTCAAAATCTAATGGTTTACTCGAAGATTTGGATCTTGTTTGTATTTGATGCAATATTCTAGAACCAAGGTATTGTAACTTAAATGAGTAGACCTATATGTATGCATGTTGAAGTTTTATTTGCATGGTCAGTTGGAGGAAGGAAAGGTAACTAGCAATATGTCAAGACTCATCCAGGGAGTAGCATCAGTATCTAAGTGGAGGATGAGGGAAAGCTGATGGGTAAAGAACAGCAGGGATCTCAAGGATGGGGTCATATTTCAGACATTATTCTATGTTAGAATACTACCCAGACCAGTCATTACAGGCATGGAAGATGAGGGTCTATCCTTCATGGGAGGGTGCTGGGAAGAGGTAGAAGTCATTCAGGGCCCCAGCCAAGTGGCCTGAGGTTCAGATAGGACTCCTAAAGGAGAAATGCCACTTAAACATAAAGCAAGGCACAGGATTGATTTTATAAGTTGTACCCAAATTGTCAGAATATGGCTGTGTATCTTACTCTAAACACCCCAGATTCCAGGCTTCTGGTTGTCAGATTAATCTCAGACCCTACTTCCTGATAAGGTAGTCACTCCTAATGTGATATTACTTTAGACTGGATTGCCTTCAGGAAGTAGACAGGCTGAATTACAGGTATGGAAAAAGCAAGGGCCGCAACATGGATATTTTAGCAAACACCACAACTACACCTATGTCAGTCAATTATTTATTCTACATTTATCAAGCACCTGCCTGTACAAAAGACTGGGCAAGACATCAAAATCCTGACCATTCAGCTTATAACAAGGATAAGTCTGATCTCAGCAGGTAAGTTTCACTGATTGTCTGCAGGGGTACCTCTGTTACTTTTTCTATCTATACCATGAGTCTGATTCAGTAGAAAAAGTATTTGTAGGAATCAGAGTATCTGGGTTCCAGTTCTAGCTCTACTGCTCACTGGATATCATCCTGAGTGAATCATATCTCTCCTTGTTTTTTTTTTTTTTTCCTTTTGCCTTGAAATCATTAAGGCTTTTCTTCTATCTTGATTGATCTTTGGTCACATGACTTGTGGGCCATAATTCATTCATTTTTTAAATTCACTTACCTATATTTGAAAGGGGAAGACATTGAATATAAAGTGAAGATCATGAATGAAAGTTGTTCCTCTTATGGCTTTCTTTTCCTGTATCCTTTGAAGGTTTAAATCTCAAGAATGTGAAACTCAGGAATGAAAAACACAGGAATACCTGAATTAAAGCCACAGAAATCAGGGGCTTAGTAAAACAAAGGGATGAAACCCTTGTGATAATTCACTGTTTTTCCACCTCAAGAATAGTCGCTACCTCTAACAAATCATGTCTTAATGAATGCAGTGGGTGCTCACCAAACACAACTCTAATTAAATGTCTTGTGGAAAACTGAATGCATAGTAGGCAGCTGCTTAGACAATAAAGACTAATATTCACAGCCAACACAAAATGGTCTTTATAGCCAGAAAAGTACAGTGTGGTGTCAGGTAGAAGGTAAACTGAAGAGATACTGTGCTGGTAAAGGAGAGTTACAGCTGCCTGAAAAGAGGGGAGAAAGAATGGAAACAGGTATGCCTAGCTCCCGAGAAAACTATGGTTTCAGCCTCTCTTTTTTTTTTAAACCTTCTTCAGTCTTCTGCGTGCTGCTGGTATGTAGGTGTAGGAGAAGGGAGAGATTTGGCAGTTTAAATGTTTTAAAGTCCACTCTCTGAGAAACAGGTAGAATTTATCTTTGCTCTCTTCTAACAGCTCTGTCTCCAGTTCAGTGGTTCTCAGAGGCAGCTTTGCTCCTCAGGGAGCATTTGCTTATATCTGGAGACATTTGTGGTTGTCAGAACTGGAAGTTTGGGGTGGGGGGTTTTGTTATTGATATCTACTGGTAGTGACAAAGAATTCTACTAAACATTCTGTAATGCACAGGACAGATACTCCATAATAAATAATTATTCACCCCCAAATTTCAATAGTGCTGGGGCTGAGAAATCTTGCTTAGGTTATTCATTCATGAAGTCATTCAAAGCACCTCCTATATTCTAGACACTGGGCTAGGTACTGGGGATATAGTGATAAATAAGACAAACATGGTACCAGCTATCATGAAATTTACAGTGGAGGAGAAAGAAAATAAACAAGCAGCAATAGGTTCCTTTTATTTATTGGCACTATTCCCCATGCCTTTTCATACAACAGATATTCATTAAATACCTACTCCAAGCCAGGTATCTTATTGAGGTGATGATGCTTAAGCCAGATATTATCCCTGTTCTAATATACTTTAGTCTAGTGGGGAAAAACTGACATAGAACTAAACAACTGTAGCACTAGATAATAGCTTTAATAGAGGTGTGGCCAAAATGCTATAGGAACATAGATTTTAAGTGTGCAGGCTCTCCTGGAAGTGATGATACCTGTAAAAGCTCTTTGAAGAACATGTTTTTACCACTGGGTCTTGAATAAATATTTTGAGGTCACTGGACAGGGTTGAGAAAGGGATTTCTGATAAAGATGCCAACATGAACAAAGTCATGGAATGTGAACACTCATGTCCATTGGTGAAATAGCCCTGGTATGTGTATCTAGGCTATAGGGTACCTGAATGAGAGTGGCTCAGAAGAAGCTGGAGAGGCAAGCAGGAGCCATAACAATGAGGGCCTTGTGGGATATGTTAAGTTTCTTGAATTTTCTTTCAGAGGCAGTGGATAACTGTTGAAATTTTATAAGCAGTATAAGAATATGATCACATTGCTGCTCTAGGTGAGCAGGGCTTAATAAGTCCCTCTTATAGCTACCACTACCACAATTAATTTTCTTTTACTGTGGTTTCTCCGACTCTTTCCCACTCTCCACCAAGGTTGTTTTCTGTCACTGATGTCTCCATTGTTCACTGTAACAACTTTCAACCCCACCAAGCAATTGGGTGCCTAACATGAGCCTGTACCCCTTAAAGTGATAGGTTTGCATTCCCCATTGATTTGGTTCTCCTGATATCATAGACTATTTTGTTTGGAAAGGACCTTAGAAGAAGGGAAAGATGAAGGGCCTAGTGTTTAGTGACTGCTTCTTATGGACCTGTAACCATCACTACTTTCCCCCATATATCTCTAATGTTTAATGCTCATGCTCAGCAAAAACTCAATGCTGTCATTGTCGTCATCATCATCATCACATTGTCTCATATTTCTCAGACTTCTTTGAACTAGATACTACTGCTATTTCCATTTTCTGTATGGGAAAACAGAACTAGAGCTCAAAGTACTTCTGAAAAAAGGGATTTCTATTAGGTGCCTAATAAACATTAGGCAAATGTTTATTGTGGTAACAAAGGAATACAAAACATAAGAGGAGGAACATGTTTTTGCCCGTATATATTCACAATGTTTTTGGATCCAAGCACTGTTGTCTTTTCTTTTGAGAGGGAACTTGCTAATTTAAGATTTAGATTTTATTTCGTTCAGGAAGGACTTCAGAGGGAAATGACTGAGGTATCAATTTTGGTGCCAACCTCCTTTGTGGTTAAACTGTAACCAGTGTTTTTCAAACTTTCAGCGATGGCCCACGGTGAGACATATATTTCCCATTGTGATCTAATGTACATACATCTAACTGAAACAAAAGTTTTACTCAAAAAGCTTAACTTTATGTAACATATTCTTAGACTTTTCATAGAATATATTCTATTATTTTCCATTCCATTCCATTAAAAAATGCTAGTTCTGACACATAGTTTGAAAAACCACAGCTTATAATATCTTATACCTGTTCTACATAAGGCTTGGAATCCAGAGGGGCCTCATCTGGATAGGCAGTTTTCAGTCCTGGGTACAGGGACTATTTTGCCTACAAAACCTAGCTGGTGTCCTGAGCTCCCTTTTAGGCAGTATCTGGTCCACAAGAACATCTCACCAACTCAAGCAAGAAACTCAAGAGGATGGTACCATATCCTGTAAGCACAGGAAACACATGCAAACTCACATTAATGAAGCATGAACATATGAAAATGCATATGAATCCTCATGCAATAAAAAAAATTATGCTCAACTCAGATACCATCTCAGGGCTATACCCATCAAATGCAGCTTTAAGGAGTGAGATCAAACCAAAAAATTATGACTGAAAGGTAGGCACACTTGTATATCAGTCACTGCCTATTCTCTCTTTTGTCATAAATTAAGATTAGTACTTAAAACTAAGGAAGGACTGTTTTGGCCATTTCTTCCAGTCTCTTGGTCTCTACACTTCTGTTCCCTCTCTATCCTGCTCCATGCTAGAATCTTACACTCATGTTTTGTTTTTTGAACCTCCCATTACTAGGGGTAAAATGTATACTAAGCTCACTACAGTCAGCCAAAACACACATATTTCAAGGCCTTGCTCCAGATCATATATTACACTGTAAACAGTATGAATCTTGTATGTGCAGAGGAAGCTTTATTAGGACTCAAGATATTTCCATTTTGGTAGTACTCTCAATGCTGTGAAGAGTATGATAGTTTCTTTTTATATCCCCAAAGTTACTTAAGTAACAAACTCTTGGCTATGAAGCTTCATAATAATTTGAAGGTTGATGATTAAAAGTCAAAATTCCAAAGCCTTTATAAGTCATGTGAAACAGTTTGATTTTTATTTTTTTTGAAAATTTTATTTATTTATTTGACAGAAAGAGAGAGAGAGAGACAGCAGGAGAGGGAACACAAGCCATGGAGAGGGAAAGGGAGAAGCAGGCTTCCCCCTGAGCATGGAACCGGATGTAGAGCTCAATCCCAGGACCCTGAGATCATGACCTAAGCCAAAGGCAGATGCTTAACCAACTGAAATCCCAGGCACCCCAACAGTTTGATTTTTAATTTTATGACAGAAATATATTGATGTACACTTTCCCTTTTTGCATACCCACTTCCTGCTTAAGCTTTTCCCTTCAAAATGAAGGACATGTTCCAACATACTTAAGTGGGAATATGTCTTATTTTGAACCACTTTTTTTTCCCACTCAGAGACAGACTTGTCTGCCTTATCCAGCCCATCCCATAGGCTCCCTCTGCCATTTTGTAAATAGCCATCCTCTCCCATTATCCAAACGAGAAAGGAACTGATGCCATTCTTTAGAATCTGGGATTGACTGAGAAATTTATCTATTGCAAAGTGCCTCCTCACCTATAAGCATTTGTAGTTTAAGCTTTTCATTCCACAGTGAGCTTTGATGTTTATGAAGCAATTTCAGGCTATAGCAAGCAATATGGAAATTTTTGGATGGCTCAAGAGGACCCCTAAGATTTTTAATAGACCTGTTATCCTGTTAAATTGAAGACAAATCTTAGACCTTTTAAGTTTAGAGGAGAATGAGGTAGAATGGCTTGTGATTGACTCTGATCTGTTTACCACCTCTCTCTCTCCACTCCATACCATCCCCTGGTGTTGCTTTTCTAAGAATGATAAGCCCACGTTGGCTCTGGAGAGGTTACTGAGGCCTGGACTTGATAGGAAGCAGGAGCGGTAGGGGGAATTTACTCTTCCTGACTTTCTCCAAAATCAGAAGCCCACTGTGTCCCAACAGAGATTTGCCAGAGCACCCCTCCTCTTGCTCCCTGCCAGAGCACTAAACATAAACCTATTTCTCCTTCACATTTGTATGTATTTTCTGACACCAGTTTTATTTCTCACTTATTGCTTTCTTTATTTCTGACACAGAGAGATCTATGTTATGCTTCTTATTGTCATTTCTACCATTGGTTGCTATTGTTGACAAGGAAGGCCTTTTCACTTTGGTAATTTATTTTATTCTGTGAATGTTTCCTTAATGCTTGATGGCAGATTGCTGGCCTCAGTAGGCTCCCTATTAGATGTTAGTTAGTTTTAAAGCCCAGTCAACTTTCATTAGCGTTATCTTCAAGAGGCAGAGGTTTTGTCTAACAGCCTAAGGTGTTCTGTTTTTAATATTCTTCTTTCATCTTTTTCTCTGTGCCGGTTACTCTGCTAGTGATTTACATGCATTATATCACTTAATCCTCACAGCAACCCTATGAGAACAGGTTTAATTACTATCATCCTGTTTTGAATTTGAGGTAACTCAGAGGGTTAAGGATCACGCCCAAGGTCATACAGAAAATTTGACCCCTAAATCTAGTATGACTGGACATATGTAGGAGCAGATATAAGGAATGATTGGACTTAGTCATTAAAGTAGTGATTTAAAACAGATGTCCCTCTGGCCCAGGTCTTATACTTTTACGTGTAGGCCCTCAGAGAACACATAGGTTGTGGTGGGATTGATGGCATATTAGGTGGTTTTGCTTATGGATTATAGCTGAGGAGATATTAAAGGTCCTCACCTTTTGATTTACAAAAATCACACTAGAAAACATAATTAATGCTAATGGGATGTGTTGTTGCTTGTAGTAAGGTTAGGACTTTGAGCAATGTTTTGCCTAATAACCAGGGATAGGCTGCCCTGACCTGTCTGCATACTCCTCCTACCTCCTCCCTCTGGTAGGAGTATTCCAAGCCCTTGTCACCTGATGTCTTCAACCTAATGATTCTGCCAAGCTCAGTTTCTGATCTCATCCTGACAAATAGTGCAAAAATTTTCCTGTGTATGTATGTGTTATGCCCCATTCACATGTCATTGACCTAGGCTACTTCTTCCCCTTACCATGTGTGCCAACTCCAGTCGTGATTTCTGACTAGTTCCCAAGCTAATCTCTTAGGACTTACATTCTCTAAATTCCACCTCACCTTATGACCCTTACTACTTAGCTAGTCCAGGTGTTATCCCTTTCCCTTTGGGAGACAAAAACCTGTCACTCAACTGCTAGTTTCTTAGAATCCTTTTTTCAAACTGCCTGGAACCATGATTCCTATTGCTGTGTGCTTGATTTTGGTATTACTATTGTACGGAGAATTCTGATGTTGTGCACTGTTCTATAGACCTCACCTTCTATCCTTTCCAAGGTAACAACTCCAGCCCATGTCAAACTGAAGTTCGAAAATTTATTGGACTAGTAAGCACCCTCCTACTCCACAACCACAGTTTATGGACAAAGCCACATAGACATGTCATCTTTTTCTTCAAATTTACCTTCAGGCCTTCTCTGCTTTCTCACTGATCCTGGCATATCTGATGTCCAAATATTCCAAAATGGACGTTGTTGGTTGAATTCAAACATTCACTTCTTTAGTACTGTGCTATATACAACTTACCTAAAGGATGAGAAGTTTCCCTTATGTCAAAAATAATGTAAGTCTGTGAAACAAAACAATTTATCTCCTAAAGCTCAACTGTCAAGTTTCTGTTGTAAATACAGAGGAGGATAGAGAAATAACCCAGGTTCCTTTGCTTCCTCTGACTTCTAAACAACACATTAATATGGCTAGTTAGTTCTTTCCAGTTTATGCCATCAACATTGTAAATTCAGTAGCTTAAGTCTCACAGTGATTTTGGTATAAGCCTTTAATCTTAGTAATGATTCCTTGATCATCTGTGTCCCTTCCAATTCAGAGGTCATTAGAGGTCCCTGTTGAGAATTCCCCAGCTGTTCCAGTTCAGTTCATGTATATTTATTTACATGGATTTTGACACATTTGGGTATGCAGGAGCATAGCTCCTTTTAGAGGTTGGTGTTCCAGACGATTTCCTGAAAATGCACCAGAGCTGGGAGAAAACCAAACCCAAGACACAGTGTGTCTGTGGTGCTTGAGGTGAGACTGGCATCTTGCTTTTAAATACCCTAGGGTTAATAACAGGTATGCCAGCGCCTCTTTGTTGCTTTCAAATAGGCCAACTGGAAACAAAAGCCATTTTCCATGTAGGATATGATTTTTGTTGACAAAGACAGGACATTGAGACAGGGAAATCAAAATGACCCACTGAAAAGTGAAAATTTAGTCAAACTGTTCATTTGGCATTACTGAGACCAGGACAAAATGTACTAGCTTAAAGTATTAGGCTAAAAGAGTTTGCATGTATAGACATGAGTAAAAAGAATTCATAGTGATTAGTTTCATGTTATAGCCGATCAGCGCAAAAAAATACCCATTTGTGAAAACTTGTGAAAAGCTGGCATCAAATGACACCTAAGTGGATTTTAAGGATTAATATGTTTCTCTTAGGAAGTTAAAAGTATGTTGCTATGAATTTTTAGAGGTGAAAAGGACATTAGAGCTTACCTGAATTGGTCTCTTAAATTTGTAGATGACAGTACTGAGAAAACCAGAGAAAGAAAACTGCTTACCAAAATTCACGTAGCTGGTCAGTAGCAGAGTGAAGTTGAAACTCCAGGCAGTGATTAAAGTATTGGGATATCCCTACACCATTTGAAAATTATAGATACATAGGTGCCAAATTTCACACTTCTACTCCAAATTAGGGAGGCAGTAGACTAGTTGAAAGAGCAAAGCTTTAAAGTCATGCAGGCATGGGTTAGAAGCTCTGCTGTATTGTTAAGTAGCTATGTAAGCTTGGTTAAATTGCTTATTCTCTCTGAGACTCAGTTTCTTCACTTATGGAACAGAGATAAGGATACCTACCTCAAAAAGTACTTCTGAGATTAAGTGTGGTAACACATGTAAATCTCCCCATGTGATGCATAGGCAGTGACACCACATGACACCTGCAGCTGTTGATGTTATTTCCAAAGGTATTTTGGGAAATAGGTTTCCTTGTGTTAGGATCTTTTCATTGTCATTAAATACTGGACTGGGGGGTCAGAAACAGGCAAAAATATTCAAGCCTCTCTCAGTTGACACTAGAACCCAAGTGATGATGAAGCTGCTCTGTGATTATACTGTTTTGCTAGGAAGGAATATAATTTGATTTATAAAAATTCAATTTAGTGAACTCTTCTGGAACCTACTTTCATAAAGCAAGGTACATCTGCACAACAGAAACAACAGAAGCACTTCCGTTGAAAAAGTGTCTTCTAGAAATGTAGCCTCCAACAGGGTAGCAAATCTCAGGATATTTCCTGAACAAAGGCTACTAAGCATGAGGTGTGTCATGTTTGATCATCAGGTATTTCAGCTGGAATAAAAAACATACACCAAGACAGCAAGAGCCGTCAGACACTCTGTGCACTGCTCGCAGGATAGGAGCTCTTTTATTTGCTTTTTCATATTTTCACTCAAACTTCCTTCAGTTGCCCGCAGAATGGGATGCCCAGCTGGATTTTATCTCCTCTCTCCATTAGCTCCCCCATCCTACCACCAGCTTTTCTTTGCCTTAGTGATCAATAGTGAGATCTCTTTCTATGAAAAATAACAAAGCCCTCAACATTGCCATTCTTCTAGTGGCTGTGTCTGAGTCAGCCCCAGGCCAGGAAGTTAGAGTTGTGGTTATTAATTTGATTACAACTCTGGGAAGAAAAGAGGGAGGAAAGCTTCTAATACCTTTGTTAAATTAGGAAACAGTTGCCATGACTAGTCTGGAAACTGAGTACAAAACTGAATAATTGGTAGAGAAGGCAGGAATTGAAATACTTGTGGGGGAAAAAAGGTCAGATTCATGTGTTGTGCTGAATAAATCCTTTGAAAGTAATTAAGCAGTTCATTAAGGTTTGACTTATGAAGTATGCCATGAGTATTTTTCTTTGGAAATAAAAGTTAAACTAGACACATTTGAATCTCCTCTTCAGGTCACTAGTCCAGCCAGCAAAGAACGTGGATAGAGAGCCCACTGTTTCTAGAGGTAGAAAAAGCTGTGTTCCTTTGAGCTGTTCATAGTTCTGCTGAGAGAGTTAGAAGTAGGGCAAGTCTGTTCCCCATCTACCTCCAATAAGCCACCAAAGAAGGTAACATCATAGTGGCATCCTAAAAAAAAAAAACAAAAAACAAACAAACAAACAAACAAACTAACTAACTCCTGAGGAAAAAAATAAAGACAATTTAATGTCCAAGTGACAAGGAAATTCAGGTGAAAACAATCTCTGAAGGTTTCATGGAATTGATTTATTTGGGGCTAAGCTTTCAGGAAAGTCCTAATATTGCCCTAAGCCTCTAGCTCACCATGTGTACATGAGGTGGATGAAATGATCCTGAGGTTTCTACAAGTTCTAACATGTAGGCATCCCAACATAATAGCCTCCTTTACTGAGTGATTCTTTTTTTAACTTTTTTTAAATTAATTTTTAAAATTTTTATAAACATATAATGTATTTTTATCACCAGGGGTACAGGTCTGTGAATCGCCAGGTTTACACATTTCACAGCACTCACCTAAGCACATATGCTCACCACTTTGCATACCTAATCCCATTTAATCTTTAAAAAAAACCCCACAGAAGTAGCTAATATTACCATTCCTGTTTTTAAAATGGGGAAACTGCAACTCAGAGAAGTAATCTATCTATGATTGCAGAGCTAGTGCATGGCAAAGTTGTATCCCTGGCTTCATAGGGTTCTCAGTCTAATGTATTTAACTGGCAAAACCATTAGATCTTTTCTTCAGTTCTGGCTCAGGGGTCTTCACTGGATACCAAAGGGCTGTCACAGACATGAACTACACTGAGCCTTGCCCTCATCTGGTTTTCTTTATTTCCAGGGAGCTGAAATACAGTAACTCAACAAGCTATTACATGAGATTCTAGATTACTTTGTCAAAAACTCTCATCTCACAGAGAAGCATAAATATTCCAATTAGATGATCAGAGGGTCAGGTTTGGGTAAGGATCTGAGTAGTTAGGACAAACGTTAAGTTAGAGGACATTGGAAATGTGTGTAAGTAAACTTATGGTCACTGCTATAATAAAAAAAAAATTCCCACATCTTACTGGCATAACATTCAGAATACATGTTTTTTTCCTGTCACTGTAATGCAGGACTGATGGAGAGTTCTGCTCTACTCAGCCATCAGGATTTTGGTCTCTTTCCATCTAATAATGGCTCTGCCATCTTCTAGGGCCTCAGTATCTTTTACTGGATCCTTCTGACATCTAAAGTGAGGGGACACAAAGGCACATCTACTTTTAAGCTCTTTGCCCCAGAGGTTACCATAACCACTTATGCTTATTGCTAAGAATTAGTTACATGATCCTGTGTAGATATAAGGGGCTTGGAAAGTATAGTCTAGTGGAGTATTCAGGAAGAGAACATAGATCTTGGTGGGCACATACTACTGTCCCTGCCATAGAGGAAAACAGAAGGTAGGAAGAAGGCAGAATGAAAAGGGTGACAGAGGGCTACACATAGTAATCATTACTTGATTCCTTTTTATTTTCAGATCAAGGTCTAGGAGGACATGTGCAATATCAAAGCTTTAGTGCTACCCAATGTCAGGCAGGACTATTCACATTATAGTCTATATAAATGGCATCTTCTAGAGCACAACCACATGTCTTTGTCTTTTTTATTTATTTATTTTTTATCTTTCCTGTTTGTTTTTATTCATTTTAAATGCATATGTTAGTATCCATGATAATACAAAGTATGGTAACATACGGTTTTTAAGTTCACAAAAACACAAAATATACTGTACTTTAATTAACTTTTCTTCATTAATTCTTTTTTAGAATTTTTCATATTGCTATATATAGATTTAGTTCACATTTAACTGCTTACAATAGTCCATCAGGGAACCACATTACATTTTTTTTGCCTGATTTCATGCTTTACTTTTTTTTTAATTTTTATTTTATTTTATTTTTTTAATTTTCAGCATAACAGTATTCATTGTTTTTGCACCACACCCAGTGCTCCATGCAATCCGTGCCCTCCCTAATACCCACCACCTGGTTCCCCCAACCTCCCACCCCCCACCTCTTCAAAACCCTCAGGTTGTTTTTCAGAGTCCATAGTCTCTCATGGTTCACCTCCCCTTCCAATTTCCCTCAACTCCCTTCTCCTCTCTATCTCCCCATGTCCTCCATGTTATTTGATATGCTCCACAAATAAGTGAAACCATATGATAATTGACTCTCTCTGCTTGACTTATTTCACTCAGCATAATCTGTTCCAGTCCCGTCCATGTTGCTACAAAAGTTGGGTATTCATCCTTTCTGATGGAGGCATAATACTCCATAGTGTATATGGACCACATCTTCCTTATCCATTCGTCCGTTGAAGGGCACCTTGGTTCTTTCCACAGTTTGGCGACCGTGGCCATTGCTGCTATAAACATTGGGGTACAGATGGCCCTTCTTTTCACTATATCTGTATCTTAGGGGTAAATACCCAGTAGTTCAATTGCAGGGTCATAGGGAAGCTCTATTTTTAATTTCTTAAGGAATCTCCCCACTGTTCTCCAAAGTGGCTGCACCAACTTGCATTCCCACCAACAGTGTAAGAGGGTTCCCCTTTCTCCACATCCTCTCCAACACACGTTGTTTCCTGTCTTGCTAATTTTGGCCATTCTAACTGGTGTAAGGTGGTATCTGCATGTGGTTTTAATTTGAATCTCCCTGATGGCTAGTGATGATGAACATTTTTTCATGTGTCTGATAGCCATTTGTATGTCTTCATTGGAGAAGTGTCTGGTCATATCTTCTGCCCATTTTTTGAAATGATTATCTGTTTTGTGTGTGTTGAGTTTGAGAATTCTCAAACTCTTTGTTTTGTTGACTGTTTCCTTTGCTGTGCAGAAGCTATTAATCTTGATGAAGTCCCAAAAGCTTTTGTTTCCTTTGCCTTTGGAGACATATCTTGAAAGAAGTTGCTGTGGCTGATATCGAAGAGGTTACTGCCTATGTTCTCCTCTAGGATTCTGATGGATTCCTGTCTTACGTTGAGGTCTTTTATCCATTTCGAGTTTATCTTTGTGTACAGTGTAATAGAATGGTCGAGTTTCATTCTTCTACATATAGATGTCCAATTTTTCCAGCACCATTTATTGAATAGATTGTCTTTTTCCCACTGGATATTTTTTCCTGCTTTGTTGAAGATTCTTTGACCATAGAGTTCAGAGTCCATATATGGGCTCTCTATTCTGTTCCACTGGTCTATGTGTCTGTTTTTATGCCAGTACCATGCTGCCTTGGTGATCACAGCTTTGTAGTAAAGCTTGAAATCAGGTAACGTGATGCCGCCAGTTTTATTTCTGTTTTTCAACATTTCCTTACCAATTTGGGGTCTCTTCTGATTCCATACAAATTTTAGGATTATTTGCTCCAGCTCTTTGAAAAATACCGGTGGAATTTTGATCAGAATGGCATTAAAAGTATGGATTGCTCTAGGCAGTATAGACATTTTAACAATATTTATTCTTCCGATCCAAGAGCATGGAATGGTCTTCCATCTTTTTGTGTCTTCTTCAATTTCTTTCATGAGTGTTCTGTAGTTCCTCGAGTACAGATCCTTTACCTCTTTGGTTAGGTTTATTCCCAGGTATCTTATGGTTCTTGGTGCTATAGTAAATGGAATCGATTCTGTAATTTCCCTTTCTGTATTTTCATTGTTAGTATATAAGAAAGCCACTGATTTCTGTACATTGACTTTGTATCCTGCCATGTTACTGAATTGCTGTATGAGTTCTAGTAGTTTGGGGGAGGAGTCTTTTGGGTTTTCCCTATAAAGAACCATGTCCTCTGCAAAGAGAGAGAGTTTGACTTCTTCATTGCCAGTTTGGATACCTTTTATTTCTCTTGGTTGTCTGATTGCTGTTGCTAGGACTTCTAATACTATGTTGAACAAGAGTGGTGAGAGTGGACATCTTTGTCGTGTTCCTGATCTCAACGGGAAGTCTGTGAGCTTTTTCCCATTGAGGATGATATTTGCTGTGGGTCTTTCATAGATAGATTTGATGAAGTTTAGGAATGTTCCCTCTATCCCTGTACTTTGAAGCATTTTAATCAGGAACAGATGTTGGATTTTGTCAAATGCTTTTTCTGCATCAATTGAGAGGACGATGTGGTTCTTCTCTCTTCTCTTATTGATTTGTTCTATCACATTGATTCATTTGCGAATGCTGAACCATCCTTGTAACCCAGGGATGAATCCCACCTGGTCATGGTGGATGATATTTTTAATGTGCTGTTGGATCCTGTTTGCTAGGATCTTGTTGAGAATCTTAGCATCCATATTCATCAGGGATATCGGTCTGAAATTCTCCTTTTTGGTAGGGTCTTTGCCTGGTTTGGGGATCAGGGCAATGCTGGCTTCATAAAAAGAGTCTGGAAGTTTTCCTTCTTCTTCAATTGTTTGAAACAGCTTCAGGAGAATAGGTGTTATTTCTTCTTTGAAAGTTTGGTAGAATTCCCCAGGGAATCCATCAGGTCCTGGGCTCTTGTTTTTCGGGAGGTTTTGGATTACTGCTTCAATCTCGTTACTAGATATTGGTCTATTCAGGTTGTCAATTTCTTCCTGGTTCAATTTTGGGAGTTTATAGTTTTCCAGGAATGCATCCATTTCATCTAGGTTGCTTAGCTTATTGGCATATATCTGTTGATAATAGCTTCTGATGATTGTTTCTACTTCCTTGGTGTTAGTTGTGATCTCTCCCTTTTCATTCATAATTTTATTAATTTGGGCTTTCTCTCTTTTCTTTTGGATTAGTGTGGCCAATGGTTTATCGATCTTATTGATTCTTTCAAAAAACCAGCTTCTAGTTTCATTGATACGTTCTACTGTATCTCTGGGTTCTACCTCATTGATCTCTGCTCTAATCTTGATTATTTCCCTTCTTGTGTGTGGAGTTGGTTTGATTTGTTGTTGATTCTCCAGTTCTTTATGGTGTAGAGACAGCTGGTGTATTCTGGATTTTTCTGTTTTTTTTTTTTTTTTTTTTTTTTTTTTGAGGGAGGCTTGGATGGCTATGTATTTCCCCCTTAGGACCGCCTTTGTTGTATCCCATAGGTTTTGGACTGAAGTGTCTTCATTCTCATTGGTTTCCATGAATTGTTTAAGTTCTTCTTTGATCTCCTGGTTGATCCAAGCATTCTTAAGCAAGGTGGTCTTTAGCTTCCAGGTATTTCAGTTCCTTCTGAACTTTTCCTTGTGATTGAGCTCCAGTTTCAAAGCATTGTGATCTGAGAATATGCAGGGAATCATCTCAGTCTTTTGGTATCAGTTGAGTCCTGATTTGTGATCCAGAATGTGGTCTATTCTGGAGAAGGATCCATGTGCACTTGACAAGAATGAGTATTTTGTTGTTTTAGGGTGGAATGTTCTGTGTATATCTATGAGGTCCATCTGGTCCAATGTGTCATTCAATGCTCTTATTTCTTTATTGATTTTCTGCTTCGATGATCTGTCTATTACTGAGAGAGGCGTGTTAAGATCTCCTACTATTCAGGTATTCATATCAATATGACTCTTTATCTTGATTAATAGTTTTCTTATGTAATTGGCTGCTCCCATATTGGGGGCATAGATATTTGCAATTTTTAGATCATCTTGGTGGATAGTCCCTTTAAGAATTAGGTAGTGTCCTTCTGTATCTCTGACTACAGTCTTTAGTTTAAAATCTAATTTATCTGATATGAGAATCGCTACCCCGGCCTTCTTTTGAGGCCCATTGGCATGAAAGATGCTTCTCCATCCCTTCACTTTCAGTCTGGGTGTATCCTTAGGTTCAAAATGGGTTTCTTGTAGACAACATATGGATGGGTCCTGTCGTTTTATCCAATCTGCAACCCTGTGTCATTTTATGGGCACATTTAGGCCATTCACATTGAGAGTGATTATTGATAGATATGTTTTTATTGGCATCGTGTTACCTTTAAAGTCTTTCTTTCTGTAGATTGTCTGTATATTTCTGTTCAATGATATTTTTAGCATTTTTTTGTCTTTTATAGAACCACCCTTAATATTTCCTGTAGTGTCGACTTGGTGGTTGCACAGTCTTTTAAGCCTTGCTGGTCTTGGAAACTCTTTATCTCTCCATCCATTTTTTATGAAATTTTTTTAAAATTTTTATTTATTTATTTGACAGACAGAGATCACAAGTCTCCATCCATTTTGAATGTCAGTCTTGCTGGATAAAGTATTCTTGGCTGCATGTTTTTCCCAGTTAGTGCCCTGAGTATATCTTGCCAGCCCTTTCTTGCTTGCCAGGTCTCTGTGGAAGGTCTGACATTATTCTGATGGGCTTTCCTCTGTACATAAGGAGCTTCTTTGTCCTAGCTGCTTTCAAGAGGGTCTGCCTACAATTATAATTCTTCATTCTTACTATCAGGTGTCTTGAGGACTTTGGAGAATCTATAATCTTGGGGGGGAACCGTTCTGCCTCTAGTACATGAACGCTGGTTCCATTCGTGAGATTGGGAAAATTTTCATGGAAAACTTGTTCCACTATATCTTCTAGACTTCTTTTTCTCCTCACCTTCAGGGATTCCAATAATTCTGACATTGGAACATTTCATGGCATCATTTATTTCCCTGATTCTGTTTTTGTGGCTTCTAAGCTGTTTGTTCTAGGCTTCCTCCTGATCCTTTCTCTCTATCTGTTTGTCCTCCAGATCACTAATTCTATCTTCTGTCTCTGTTACCCTAGCTTTTAGAGAATTTAGATTAGATTGGAACTCATTGAGAGCATTGTGAACATCATCCCTTGTGGCTTTCAGTTCTGCCCTAACATTGTGAACATCATCCCTGGTGGCTTTCAATTCTGCCCTAATCAATTCCATTTGGTCATCCATGGCTTTCTCCAACCTAGCTATTGCCTGGATAATTGTTAGCTTAAATTCCCTTTCCGACATATTGTCTATGTCAATAGCCGTTAACTCTGTTGCAGAAGGCCCATCCTCTGCATTTTTCTTCTGTTGGGCATTCCTCCTCCTAGTCTTTTTGGTGAGAGATGGCTGTACGGATGTAGCTGGATGTATCGGCCATGGTGCAGTCAAGGTGCACCCTGGAACGCTTCTGAGCAATCAGGATTCCCCACCCAAAGGAGAGAAAAAAGAAAAGAAAAAGAAAAAAAAAGAGAGAGAGAGAGACAGGAGAAAAAGGGAAGATAAAAGAGAAGGCTCAGCCCAAATGGGCCCCAAGGTAAGATTTATGAAGTATACAAACAAAAACAGACAAACAAAAAGAATGATAAATGTATATGCTGAGAAAATATATGTGTGTGTGTGTGTATATATATATATACACACACACACATATATATATATGCAAAAAAAGGAAGAATCTCGTCAAAAAGAACCCCAAGTATAAGATTTATATACTATCAGGACAAACACAAATACACAGAAACACTGGCGGAAGAAAAATATGGGAGAGTGGTTGTAAATTCTCAGTGTGTGCGAGGAAGTTTATTTTGATTCTTCCTGGATGTATCTTGATATCTTTGTCAAAAGACTCAACTTTCCTAAGATAAAGGGGGATTAAAAATTGGTTTACCTGTAGGGGTAGTATTGATTGGGGAAAGGGGATTACCTTGAAGTTTAACTCTATATGAATATTAGAAAATAAAAAGAGAAAAAGAATAAACTAGAGTAAACTAAACTAAAATTTAAAAAAATAAAAAAAATAGAAAAGCAAAATAAAAATACAGGTATATGTATCAAAAAGTTCAGGTTAAAAGATTATATTGGAATTTGATGTACTGGACATCTCACTGTGACGGTCAATAGGTTAAAAAATTATCTATATAAAAAAAATGAACCAGAGTAGTAGGAATGAGTTAAAAATAAAAGTTGTATCTATAAATTAGTGGTCATTGTTCTCTTGTCTTTTTTTTTTTTTTTCCTTTCCTGGTTTGTTTTCTGGGGGAGGGGCCTGCCACGTGGGTTTTCAGTCAATGATGTCCCTTGAGTTAAGTCCTCCTGCCCCCCTCAAGGGGTTGGGCTCTGAGGAAACCGGTTTTTCAGGCTTTTGTTCTCTGGAAGTTTTTATGTTTGTTCATTTTTCTCTCACCTTGACAGCTTTTGATGGTTTTTGGAGGTTTAGAGGAAAGCAAACTGCACCCCAACCTCACTCTCAGAGAGAAGCCTCAGTCTGCTCCCCTGTGGGTGCTGCAGCCCCTTGGCTGCTGGCAGAGCAGGTTCTGAGTTGCGGTCCCTGGGGATGCCGGATCTCCTGCTTGTATGCAAAACCATGGCATCGGCGGCTCTCTGGGCAGCTCCCGACTGCCAGAACGGTTCCAAGCAGCAATCGCACACTGAGATTTTCCCTCTGGCCTGAGCTGGGAGTGCTTGGTTTTTCTGGGTCCATAAGCACCGGGCTTCACGCACCTCTTCCAGGGGAGGGTGTGGGGCGCGTGCGTCTCAGGCTCTGATAGCATGGTGCGGCGTTCTGCTGTCTGGCGAGGCTCCTCGCCCCTCATGGGAGCCCGACCCCACGCCTTCTCAGGCGTGCTGGTGGCTCAGGGACCAAGACCTGGTTTCTCCACCACACTCTCTCTAGTTCAGCACCAGGGGTGGCTGTACTGGGTCCGGGGGCTTAAGCCCCTGTCCCTACCGCCCCAATTCCCACAATTTACCCCCCGTGATACTTTGCTCTTTTTGAGTGCTTTCAACCAGACTCCAAGTTAATGCTGGTCCCCAGATGCAGGGCACTCTCGTACTGGGATATTACTTTCCAATCAGTGGCCTCTGGTGGCTCCCTCCCCCTTTTGTTTATCTTCGGATATCAGTCCGACGTTCCCGCTCCGCTTTACCTGCCCTCTGGCGTCTTCTGCCCCTGTAGAGATCCAGACGTGTATAATTCTGATCTCAGGCTGATTTCATGGGTGATCAGAGTTCTTTGGTAGGTAATCAGCTCACTAGGGTGCAGGTTGAAATGGCGCCTCCTCCTACTTCCCCGCCATCTTGTCTCCCCCGTCTTTGTCTTTTAAAAATGACTTGGGTTTGTGTGTGATTCTTGGGAAATATAGGTTCTGAAAACAAAACCCTTGAACTTCTTCAAAGTTTACACTAGAAAGCAGATTACAAAGAGGTGGAGAGCACTATTGCTGTAGTGACAGGATTTGATTTAAGATCAGTGAGACAGATGGTGGTATGTTTTCTTAGAAGCAAATCAGGAAACAACAGATTTGCAAACAAATTTTAACTGACTTCATTCTTCTAATACCCCACATGAGTAATGTAATCCACTGTGAAACATAATGCTTCCTGAAGGCAGTTGTCCCTCAAATGTTTTTCTTCCCACCTATACAGAAGGAAGAGATGCCTGCAAGCAATGTTAATGTACCGATTTTGCCCCTAATATTATTGGAACTCTGACCTCTCTGGTCTCAGAGCAACTGGGATTGATCATATCTATAATAGAAGAACATGAATAGAGCATAGGAAAATTTGTAAATCAGTTTGATTTAGTTGGTGGGGGTGATAAGAATGATTTCTAGTCTAAATCCACACTCTGAAATACAAGAATGGGCAAATACAAACATACATGCAAATTATAGCAACACTTTCCCACTTAGAATAGCTTTAATCCCATTGAAATATTTTAAATACCTGTTCACCTTAGAACAACAAGAGAATACAGAAACACAACTCACAAATAATATTCTTTTTCTTCCTGATTGGTCTATACACTGGGGGATTATCTAAAGCTTGCTACACACTTGGCACAACTTGTGTTTGAGATCTATGCCTAACTACTTCCTTGTCAAGAAGTTGAGTCACCGCAGTCTCATTTTGACTCACAGTAATTGTAGACATCTAGCCATTGTCTTCACAGGATTCATTTCAGTGAATATACTGGCTGTAGTAGAAAAGAAGACTGTTTTCTTGGATATTTAGGCTTGGAACTTCAATGATTAGCACCTATTCAACTAGAAGGATTTTTAAGGAATAGGGCATATGTTGAGACAGCTATTGACAGGGGCAAGCAAACATGAGTGAGGTGTTTTTTGGGTACCTCTGGAAGTACCCCAAAGATAGACTATACTTAGCACAACTCTGCCCAGGTATTATCATTTTATTTTCTATTATAACAGCTTCCCAAATGGTCTTACTACCTTTAGCCTCTCCTTTTCAATCCTTTCTATAGAGTGATGCCAGATCAACTTTCTTAAAGCACTGGTTCAACCCCTAACATTCTTCTGCCCAAAATTCTTAAATGATCCAACATTTCCAAAATGATAAAGCCAATTCCTTAGCTATACATGTAAGGCTCACTATATTTAGGCTTCTAATTCCTTTTCAGCTTTACCTTCCTACTAGTATTTTTTTTTAAAGATTTTATTTATTTGAGAAACAGAGAGAGCATGCATGTGTGCGAGAGCACCTGCATGCATGAGCAGAGGGGAGGGGTGGAGGGAGAGGGAGAAGCAGACTGCCTGCAGAGGGAGTCAGATATGGACCTCAATCCCAAAGCTCTAAGATCATGACCCGAGCCAAAGGCAGGCGCTTAACCAAATGAGCCACCCAGGCACTTCCTTTCTACCAGTCTTAACAAACTGGACTCTCATTATAATATGCCTGAAAATTCCTTACCTACAGTCTTTTGCTCTTGCTGCCCACTCTAAAATACTTCTCTCTTTCACCTCTCCCTAATCACTGCCTGTGAAATTTCTCATTCTTCAAATTTCAGCTCAAATTTTACCTGATCTTTAAGCTTCTCTGACTTTAAGTAAAAAGCAGTTACTTCTATGTGTGCCCATAGCATATTGCTGGTACCCATATTCTATTTATGTTATTCTGCCTCAAACATTGGTTATTTATAAGTACGTCACCACTAGTCTATGAGAGATCCTCAAAGACAAAGGCTGTGTGTCTTTCTTCTCTGTCTACCACAACACAGGGCACAATGACTGGCAGAGGGGAGGTATGCATTGAATGCTTGGTGACTTGAATTGATAAATTTCTCAGTTTTCTCCTGTGATACAAGTGGTGATAACTTGCTTATTGTGAGTACCAACCACATTTCTGTCAGTGGAATAAGAAAAGTGGAGTATCAAGCTACTCCCTTCCTGTATTGAAGCAATTAAGATAAAAAACCCAAGTTGTTGAATCAACCCTTCTCCTTGAACCCATCAGGCACAACTTAATGTGAAGTTATTATAAGAACCCCTTGTGTATTGAAAAGGGAAATTTGGAAAGAACTTGAGTCAATGTATATCTTTATCTCTGCTAGGCAGAGAGGCCTAGGACAGTCAATAGGAGCCTGCAGATAGAGCCAATGAGTTTGTTATGATACAAATTCACCTTGTCACCTGCCAAGCTTCATTTTGATTTTATCTTCATTACTGCTTCCCAGAGGATAAAATGCATGTTTCATATTTTATATTTTTATTAACATATAATGTATTATATGCCCCAGGGTACAGGTCTGTGAATCGTCAGGCTTACATACTTCACAGCACTCACCATAACACATACATTCCCCAATGTACCTAAGCCAACCACCCTCTCCATACCCCCCTACCCCGGCAACCATCAGTTTGTTTTGTGAGAGTAACAGTCTCTTATGATTTGTCACCCTCCCGATCATATCTTGTTTCATTTTTTTCCTTCCTTACCCCTTAGGTCCCTCCATTTTGTCTTTCAAATTTCACATATCAGGGAGATAATATGATAATTGTCTTTCTCTGATTGACTTAATTTGTTCAGCATAATATCCTCTAGTTCTATCCACATTACGAATGGCAAGATTTAATTTCTTTTGATAGCTGCATAGCATTCCATTGTAGATATATACCACATCTTTTTGATCCATTCATCTGTTGATGGACATCTAGGTTCTTTCCATAGTTTGGCTATTGTGGACATTGCTGCTATAAACACTTGGGTGCATGTGCCCCTTCAGATCAGTACATTTGTGTCTTTAGAGTAAATACCCAGTAGTGCAATTGCTGGGTCATAGGGTAGCTCTATTTTCAACTTTTTGAGGAACCTCCATGCTGTTTTCCAGAGTGGCTGCACCAGCTTGCATTCCCACCAACAGTGTAGGAGGGTTCCCCTTTCTCCACATCCTCGCCAGCATCTGTATTTTCCTGACTTGTTAATTTTAGCCATTCTGATAGGTGGGAGGTGGTATCTCATTGTGGTTTTGATTTGTATTTCCATGATTCCAAGTGATGTGAATCACTTTTTCATGTGTCTGTTGGCCATCTGGATGTCTTCTTTGCAGAAATGTCTGTTCATGTTCTCTGCCCATTTCTTGATTGGATTATTTGTTCTTTGGGTATTGAGTTTGGTAAGTTCTTTATAGATTTGTGGATACTAACCCTTTATCTGATATGTCATTTGCAAATATCTTCTCGCACTTGGTCAGTTGACTGTTTCCTTTGCTCTGCAGAAGCTTTTGATCTTGATGAAGTCCCAATAGCTCATTTTGCCCTTGTTTCCCTTGCCTTTGGCAATGTTTCTAGGAAGAAGTTGCTGCAGTTGAGGATGAAGAGGTTGCTGCCTGTGTTCTCCTCAAGGATTTTGATGGATTCATGTTTCACATTGAGGTCTTTTGTCCATTTTGAGTCTATTTTTGTGTGTGGTGTAAGGAAATGGTCCAGTTTCATTCTTCTGGATGCAGCTGTCCAATTTTCCCAACACCATTTGTTGAGGAGACTGTCTTTTTTCCATTGGATATTCTTTCCTGCTTTCTCAAAGATTAGTTGACAATAGAGTTAAGGGCCTATTTCTGGGCTTTCTGTTCTGTTCCACTGATCTATGTGTCTGTTTTTGTGCCAGGACCATACTGTCTTGGTGATGATAGCTTTGTAATAGAGCTTGAAGTCTGGAATTGTGATTCCACCAACTTTGGCTTTCTTTATCAACATTCCTCTGGCTATTCAAGGTCTTTTCTGGTTCTCTATAAATTTTAGGATTATTTGTTCCATTTCTTTAAAAAAATTGATGGTGTTTTGATAAGGGTTACATTAAATATGAAAATTGTTCTAGGTAGTGTAGACATTTTCACAATACTTGTTCTTCCAGTCCATGAGCATGGAAAGTTTTTCCATTTCTTTCTGTCTTCCTCAATTTCATTCATGAGTACTTTATAGTTTTCTGAGTACAGATTCTTTGCCTCTTTTGTTAGGTTTATTCCTATGTATCTTATGGTTTTAGGGGCAATGGTAAATGGGATCGACTCCTTAATTTCTCTTTCTTCTGTCTTGTTGCTGGTATATAGAAATGCAACTGATTTCTGTGCATTGATTTTATATCCTGACACTTTACTGAATTCCTGTACAAGTTCTAGCAGATCTGGAGTGGAGTCTTTTGGGTTTTCCACATAATGTATCATATCATCTGCAAAGAGTGATAGTTTGACTTCTTTGCTGATTAGGATGCCTTTAATTTCTTTTTGTTGTTTGATTGCTGAGGCTAGGACTTCTAGTACTATGTGGAATAGCAGCGGTGATAATGGACATCCCTGCCATGTTTCTGACCTTAGTGGAAAAGCTCTCAGTTTTTTTCCATTGAGAATGATATTCTCTGTGGGTTTTTCGTAGAAGGCTTTGATGATATTGAGGTATGTACCCTCTATCTCTACACTTTCAAGAGTTTTGATCAAGAAAAGCTGCTGTACTTTGTCAAATGCTTTTTCAGCATCTATTGAGAGAATCATATGGTTCTTGCTCTTTCTTTTATTAATGTATTGTATCACATTGATTGATTTGGGGATGTCAAACCCACCTTGCAGCCCTGGAATAAATCCCACCTGGTCATGGTGAATAATCCTTTTAATGTACTGTTGAATCCTATTGGCTAGTATTTTGGTGAGAATTTTTGCATCCTTGTTCATCAAGGATATTGGTCTGTAATTCTCTTTTTGACGGGATCTTTATCTGGTTTTGGGATCAAGGTAATGCTGGCATCATAAAATGAGATTGGAGGTTTTCCTTCCATTACTACTTTTTGGAACAGTTTCAGGAGAATAGGTATTAATTCTTCTTCTACCAATTCCCCTGGGAAGCCGTCTGGCCCTGGGCTCTTGTTTGTTGGGAGACTTTTGATGACTGCTCCAATTTTTTTAGTGGTTATGTGTCTATTCAGCTTTTCTATTTCTTCCTGGTTCAGTTTTGGTAGTTTATGCATCTCTAGGAATGCATCCATTTCTTCCAGATTGTCAAATTTGTTGGCACATAGTTGCTCATAATATGTCCTTATAATTGTTTGTATTTCTTTTGTTGGTTGTAATCTCTTCTTTTTCATTCATGATTTTATTAATTTGGGTCCTTTCTCTTTTCTTTTTGATAAGTCTGGCCAGGGGTTTATCAATCTTATTAATTCTTTCAAAGAACCTGCTCCTAGTTTGGTTGATTTGTTCTACTGTTGTTTTTTTTTTTCGTTTGTTTGTTTCTATTTCATTGATTTCTTTCCTGATTGTTATTATTTTTCTTTTCCTGCTGGATTTAGGCTTTCTTTGCTGTCCTTTCTTCAGCTCCTTTAGATGTAGGGTTTGGTTGTGTATTTGAGACCTTTCTTGTTTCTTGAGAAAGGCTTGTATCACTATATACTTTACTCTCAGGACTGTCTTTGCTGTGTCCCACAGATTTTTAACAGTTGTGTTCTCATTATCATTTGTTTCCATGAATTTTTTCAATTCTTTAATTTCCTGGTTGACCCATTCATTCTTTAGAAGGATGCTCTTTAGCCTCCATGTATTTGGGTTCTTTCCAAAGGTCCTCTTGTGATTGAGTTCTAGCTTCAGAGCACTGTGGTCTGAAAATATGCAGGGGATGATCCCAGTCCTTTGGTACTGGTTCAGACCTGATTTATGACCCATGATGTGATCTATTCTGGAGAATGTTCCATGTGCACTGGAGAAGAATGTGTATTCTGTTCCTTTGGGATGGAATGTTCTGAATATACCTATGATGTCCATCTGGTCCAGTGTGTCATTTAAGGCCTTTATTTCCTTGCTGATCTTTTGCTTGGATGGTCTGTCCATTTCAGTGAGGGTGGTGTTAAAGTCCCCTACTATTATTGTATTATTGTTGATGTGTTTCTTTGATTTTGTTATTCATTGGCTTATATAGTTGGCTGCTCCCATGTTAGGGGCATAGATATTTAAAATTGTTAGATCTTCTTGTTGGACAAACCCTTTGAGTATGATATAGTGTCCTTCCTCATCTCTTATTATAGTCTTTGGCTTAAAATCTAATTGATCTGATATAAGGATTGCCACCCCAGCTTTCTTTTGATGTCCATTAGCATGGTAAATTGTTTTCTACCCCCTCACTTTCAATCTGGAAGTGTCTTTGGGTCTAAAATTAGTTTCTTGTAGACAGCATATTGATGGGGTTTGTTTTTTTATCCATTCTAATACCCTGTGTCTTCTGATTGGGGCATTTAGTGTATTTACATTCAGGGTAGCTATTGAGAGATATGAATTCAGTGCCATTGTATTGCTTATAAAGTGACTGTTACTGTATATTGTCTCTGTTCCTTTCTGGCCTACCTGTTTTAGGCTCTCTCTTTGCTTAGAGGTCCCTTTTCAATATTTCCTGTAGGGCTGGTTTAGTGTTTGCAAATTCTTTTAATTTTTGTTTGTCCTGGAAGCTTTTTATCTCTCCTTCTGTTTTCAGTGATAGCCTAGCTGGCTATAGTATTCTTGGCTGAATGTTTTTTTTTTTTTTATTTAGTGCTCTGAATATGTCATGAATGGTTCTTTCTGGCCTGCCAGGTCTCTGTGGATAAGTCTCCTGCCAATCTAATATTTTTACCATTGTATGTTACAAACTTCTTGTCCCGAGCTGCTTTCAGGATTTTCTCTTTGTCACTAAGACTTGTAAGTTTTACTATTAGATTATGGAGTGTGGACCTGTTCTTATTGATTTTGACAGGAGTTCTCTGTGCCTCCTGGATTTTGATGCTTGCTTCCTTTGCATATTAGGGAAATTCTCTACTATAATCCACTCCAGTATACCTTTCTTCCCCCTCTCTCTTTCCTCTTCTTCTGGAATCCCAATTTTTCTAATATTGTTTCATCTTATGGTATCACTTATCTCTGGAATTCTCCCCTCGTGGTCCAGTAGTTGTTTGTCTCTTTTACTCAGTTTCTTTGTTCTCCATCATTTGGTCTTCTATACCACTAATTCTGTCTTCTGCCTTATTTATCTTAGCAGTAAGAGCCTCCATTTTTTATTTTACCTCATTAGTACCTTTTTTGATTTCAGCTTGGCTAGATATTAGTTCTTCTCTTTCTCTAGAAAGGGCTTTTATTTCTCCAGACAGGGTTTCTCTAATATCTTCCATGCCTTTTTGGAGCCCAGCTAGCACCTTGAGAATCGTCATTCTGAACTCTAGATCTGACATATTACCAATGTCTGTATTAATTAGGTCCCCAGCCTTTGGTACTACCTCTTGTGTGTTTTTGTTTTGTTTTTTCAGTGAGTTTTTCTGCCTTGTTATTTTATCCCGATAAGAATATATGAACCAGAGAATAAAATACTAAAAGGTGGCAAAACCCCAGAAAAATATATGCTAACCAAATCAGAAGAGACCCCAAATTGGGGGGAGAAGAAAGGAGATAAAAATAAATTTAAAAAATTTAAAAATCATATATATATATATAACTGGTGATTAGAACAGAGACACCCACTTGACTTTGCATGTATTTTCATGTCTTAGAAGAAACTACCTCCCAAAATTTTAAAGAAAGAAAGAAACACACACACACACACAAATAAGGGTAAACATGATGAAGGGATGGAATATGACTATAAAGATGAAAATTTTTAAAAAAATCTAAAAAAGTAATTGGTAAGATAAGTTGGTTGGAAAAAAAAAAAAAAAGAAAAAGAAAGTGGAGAGAATTTGCTCCAGCTGGAGACTAGAACAAAGCCTTGTGGTAGATTTAGGGTATATTTGGATCTATTTGAAGAAATTGTATCCCAAAATATTTTAGAAGAAAAAAAACCTATATGTATAGAAAAAATAAAGTTAGATACAATGAGGGATAAAATATGACTGTAATAATGAAGGTTTAAAATGATTTTTTAGACAGGTATTGTTAAGATAAACTAGTTAAAATACGTTAAAAGAGGAAAGAGGACAAGTTAGAAAAATGAGAATAAGAAAAAAACAAAACCAAATAAAATTTAATTAACTTTGCATGACTAAAGAATCATGGGGAGAAATCCATGAATTCTGTGCTTTGCTTTTTCCTCGTCTGGAATTCCACTGTTCTCCTTCATCAGTGAACTTGGTCTTTCCTGGATGTTCTTGCTGATCTTCTGGGGGATGGGCCTGTTGTGTTGATTCTCACATGTCTTTGCCCAAGGTGGAATTGCACTGCCCTTGCCAGGGGCTGAGCTAAGTAATCTGCTCAGGTTTGCTCTCAGGAGCTTTTGTTCCCTGAATGCTTTGGAGCTTTGAGGATGGGAGGATGGAGGGAGCTTTGGAGGATGGGGATGTAAATGACAGCCTCCCAGTCTCCAGCCTGGAGCAGCCAAGAGCTCAGGGCCCCAGTCCTCAGTGCACCCTCAGAGAAAAGCAGTTAATCACTCCCATCTCCCTGGTTTCTGGCTGTACTCACCTGTCCTGTGATTGAGAGTTTCTTTCTCTGGCACACTACCCCATTTGGAGTCCCCAAACCCTGCAGATTCCTGCTACACTGCTCTTCTTGTGGAGGAAAGTGGGTCTCCCTGGATCTGCCACTTGCTGGGTCCCTGCTCAAAGAGCAGTGTCATGACTGTGCTGCAGATCAAAGTTTAAGGTAACCCCAATGAGCTGAGAGCTCATTCCTCAGCTCCTTCTCTGTAGTCATTTTCCCAGCTCTGATACCTGCGAGCTCTGCTACTCTCAGACACCCCAGATCCTTCTGTGACCCTGAGGGACCTGAGACCACACTGTCCCCACGAGGACTCCACACCCGCTTAACCTCTGGAGTGATGTCCCTCAGTGGAGCAGATGCCTAAAAGTTTGAATTTTGTGCTTCATTGCTCCACTGCTTGTCGGGAGCTGGACCCTCCCCCCGTGGTCTATCTTCCCATCACTTCGGATTCACTTCTCTGCATGTCCTACCTTTCAGAAAATGGTCGATTTTCTGTTTCTAGAATTGCTACTCTTCTTCTCCTCGATCTTCTGTTGGGTTTGTAGGTGTTTGAAATGGTTTGATAACTATGTAGCTGAACTCCTGTGACCTGATGTCATCTCAGTCTGCTACTCCTCTGCCATCTCGACCTCCCTTCCTGTTTCATATTTTCTACTTGTGCAATACCTCAAATATAAATGATACTGTTATTTATATGTAGTTGGATAGATAGAATATGTACATAAGATGATAGATACCACGATAAATAGCATAAAATTTAAGAACAAAACTATGGAGCCAGACTGGTTGTCTTTGAATCATCCATGCACTTTACTAGCTGGGTGATCCTGGAAAAGTTATTTAGTTTCTCTGGGATTCAGATTATTCAGATATAAAGGTGAATAATAATAGTAGTTAACTGAAAGTTTGGTTTTTAGGGTTAAATGAATTACTATAGAGAGAGATCTTAGTATGTGCTTAAAATGTTAGTTATCATTATCATGTAAGAGTATGCAGTAAGATAATATAGTCTAGTGTAATGAACAAAAGCTGGAAAGTTAGAAGATCTAGGTTCTAGTTTTGACTGCCACTCACTCACCTTGGCCAATGTATATATCCTCTCTGATTCTTGGTTTTCTAACTATGAAATGAGGTGTAGAACTAAATAATATCTGAAGTTTCTTCCAGTTCTAAAGTGCTAGTATTCAATATTGAATATTAGATCCTTCCCCAGTAAAAGGTGGTTTATTTTAAAAGAAAAAAAATATAGACTATAATTCATACCTGCCATGTGAGATTTTCTTCTTCTCCTCCTTTCATTGGCTTCTGATAATCAGGAAAAAAAATCAAACATATAGCAGTTTGCTTTTATGCTTCCTTTCTTGATTTTTCATCTGACTTCCCATCACCATTTCATCAGTGCTCAAGAAAATGAAAGCTTTCAAAAATAAAGATCCTTAAAGGTCATTGGTTACAAAATAGCAGATATGATTGTCTGATGCAGAGACTCAGCTCAGTGTATCTTTACTTGTATATCATTTTTTTAAATTAATAATGCAGTATATCCAAGGAGATAGCAATCTTCTTTGTGGAGAGAAACTTTTATTAACTAACCCACTGATTGATACGAAGTTTTAAAGTAACTTTCTTTTTGAGACCTATAAAACAAGATTAATGTAAGCTTGAATCCAGTTACCATTTGCAAAAATTTAATAGCGTCCTGTTAACAGCCCTGATGAGAGAGACCATGTACATCTCAATGATCCTTGGTCTTAGTTAATACTCTGACAACTCTGACAACTCTCTCTCCCTCCACCATCTCCCCCCCACAGCAAAATAAGATAAAAAAAGGTGGCATTTCCCTAGCATTTACTGCCCCTTGGCTTTTTAAACTAGGCTGATCCACTTGTGAACCACATCATAAGGGCTCACAAAGGTTGTTGAACAGCCACTGCAGCCTGGCATAGGTCCAGCTTCCCTGTGCAGGATAGTAGGAAGACTCAGAGTGACGTGACTTTCAGGTAAAGAAATGACCTTTGGTTGAGAATATATTTCATCTTATAGTAAGGTATTAGGATGCTGTTTTTATAAGTAAAAAGACAAATATTAATGTTATATGTGAGTTAACCTAATAACAGTTGGGCATGGACTCAGATACACACCATTGTTTATTCATGTCACTAGTCTTTGGAACTATGGACAGAGACTTAAAGGCAAGACTTAATTACATCTAGTGTTTGTACAGAAGAGTGTTATCCATTAATTAATTAATTATCCATTAATCTCACTTTTGCTATTTTCTTCCTTAAATTTTTCTTCTTTTCACTTTCCCTTTTGTTTCCCTTCTTTTCCTCTATTGTGCCACTTTTTTTTTTTTTTTTGGTACTCTTGTTACTCTTGCTTTCTCTAGATAAGTAGTTAAGAGTGGAGATTGGATCCTGCTTTGACCACTCACTTTTTACATGACCCTGGGCAAAAAACTTTATTTACTTATTAGAGAGAGAGAGAGAGCACAAGCAAGAGTGAGCATGAGTGGGGAGGAGGCGCAGGATAAAGGGAGAAGCAGACTCCCTGCTCAGTGTGGAGCCCAATATAGGGCTCCATGAGGTTCTAGATCCCAGGACGTTGAAATCACAACCTGAGCCAAAGGCAGATACTTAACTGACTGGGCCACCCAGGAGCCCCAAGACAGTCTCTTTTTGCTGTAGGTTATCTACCTGTAATCTTGGATAATCACACTTACTTCATCAGGTTGTTTAAAAGATTATATGAGATAATATGCATAAAATATTTAGTTCTGTGCCTAGCATGTGGTAAACACTTAATTTTAGCATTATTATTTTCTCTTTTCCTTTTTCCTTTTATTTTTTATTTCTACTACATATTTTCATATTATTTATTCCTGAATCTTGTTCTCATCAGTATTGAACCTGAATCCTTCAGCTTTGCTAGTTTTTCTTACCCACTGTATAGCTCTAAGCAGGCACTTGACAACTTGGACTCTGTGATACATTCTTCAACCTCTTTCCTCTAACCCTGCCTCCATTTGGAAGTCAGAGTGATTTTTCTAAAATGCAAATATGACCATGTAATTCTGTCATAAATCTGCCTATGGTATATAATACTAAATCCTTATTGTGGAATACAAGGCCATCCACAGTATGGTTTCTATCATCAATCAGACTTCATCTCTGTCACTGATATAATCTATTAAAATAGGTCACATGGATGTGCTGGTTCCCTAGAAACCTACACTTTTTGTTTTTTTTTTTTTCTGAACCATTGCATATCTTCTCCTACTCTTCTACCTAGCAGACACTAATAATAGTCATCAAGATCCAGCCACAAATCTTTCCCCAACTCTCTTATCTGGATTTTATTCTTCTGTTTACTTTCACAGAATTTTGTTTAAATTACTATTACAATGATTATCACATTCTTTTTTAAAAATGCTTATTTTAGAGAGAGAGAGTATATACCTTAAGAGAGTGGACAGAGGTAGAGAATCTCGAAGAAGACTCCCTGCTGATCACAGAGCCTGCTGTGTGGGGCTCTAGCCCAAGATATCATAACCTGAGCCAAAACCAAGAGCCACATGCTTAACTGCCTTAGCCACCCAGGTGCCCTATCCTATCACACTCTTAATATGGATCTCCCTCTATAGATTGTGAGCCCCTGAAGACAAGGCTCTGTTTTACTCCATATTATTATTTCTGAATCCTATAACTGAGCCTGTCACTCAACAAAGAAACGTTCTATTTATAAAACTAGTCTTCTTCATAGATACAAATGTAGTGAAAAGGGCCATGTGTACCCCAATGTTCATAGCAGAAATGGCTACAGTTGCCAAACTGTGGAAATAGCCAAGATGCCCTTCAACAGATGAATGGATAAAGAAGATATGGTCTGTATATACAATGGAGTATTATGCCTCCATCAGAAAGCATGAATACCCAACTTTTGTATCAACATTGGAGGAGATTATGCTGAGTGAAATAAGTCAAGCAGAGAATGTCAATTATCATATGGTTTCACTTACTTGTGGAGCATAAGGAATAACATGGAGGACATTAGGAGAAGGAAAGGAAAAGTGAATTGGGGGAAATCAGAGGGGGAGACAAAGCATGAGAGACTGTAGACACTGAGAAACAAACAGGGTTTTGGAGGGCAGGGGGTTGGGTAGTTAGGTGAGCCTGGTGGTGGTTATTAAGGAAGGCATGTATTGCACGGATCACTGGATGTGGTGCACAAACAATGAATCTCAGAAGACTGAAAAAATAAAATTAAATTAAAAAATTAAAATTAAAATAAAATCCTAAAAAAAAACAAGTGGTTACAAATGAAACAAACAAACAAACAAACTAGTCTTCTATCAGTCTGGATAAGATTTATGTTTGGAGTTTTTGCCCATATAGCTGATGTGTGTGATTTAAGTCAAATTTCATGAAAATATGATATATATATATATATATATATATATATATATATATATATATAAACATGGAATATTACTCAGCCATAAAAATGAAATTTCATCATTTGCCACAACATGGGTGGAGCTGGAGGGTATTATGCTAAGCTAAATAAGTCATAGAAAGACAGTTATCATATGATTTCACTCATGCATGGAATTTAAGAAACAAAACAGAAGATCATAGGGGAAGGGAAGTAAAAATAAAATAAGGTGAAATCAGAGAGGGAGATAAGCCACAAGAGACTCTTAACTAGAGGGAAAAAACTGAAGGTTGCTGGAGGGGAGGTGGGTAGGGGTATGGGGTAACTGGGTGATGGGCATTAAGGAGGGTACTTGATGTAATGAGCACTTGGTGTTATATGCAACTGATGAATCACTAAACTCTACCTCTGAAACTAATAAAAAAAAATAAGTTAACTTTCATGTCTTTGCCTAATTTCAGATGATCCCACAGAAAAGTTGCATAATGAACCTTGCTGAACATCTTTGACAATGGGCAGGTAATTCTAATATATAAAGGACTTACTGTGTGAAGACCAGGGGTAGACAAGGATGACATTTTATTTTATTTTTTTATTTTATATTATTAAAAATATTTTTTGGATCTGTTGTTTATTCTTTTTTTAAATTTTTTATTTATTTTCAGCATAACAGTATTCATTGTTTTTTCACCACACCCAGTGCTCCATGCAATCTGTGCCCTCCCTAATACCTACCACCTGGTTCCCCCAACCTCCCACCCCCCGCCCCTTCAAAACCCTCAGGTTGTTTTTCAGTAAGCTCTACACCCTATGTGGGACTTGAACTCGCAATCCCAAGATCAAGAGTCAAATGTCCTACTGACTGAGCCAGCCAGGCAGCCCAAGGATGAACTTTTAATACCCTTTTTATCTAACTTTAGCACTCTATTTTAACAAGGTATAGAATTAGTAGGTCTTGGGAAGTGCTTGAAAATTTTGACTGATTATTCCTTTGATTACCTTTCTTTTTTATGTTTTCTGATAATAGGATAAAGGTTAAGAAATTTCTTATGTGTTTCTGATTTGGAGGATGGCATGGGTGAGGGTTTGTATTTGTCTTTCAGTTTTGCTCACATACTGGCCTCCTTCTCAGATTTGAAGGGCTGCTCTTTTTGCTTTTTGGTTTTACATCTGAGTCATTACCTGGCTGGCTTGCAAGTAATTTTCCAGTGGAAATTAAATATAATATTTCCATTCTATCAGGACTTAAGGAAACAATCCTAAGAAAAAGAGAGCTAAAAAACTTTGGGTCAACACATTTTAAAGCACATATATACAGAGGTCTCTGGGTTCTAAAGGAAGAGTAGAATCTGGATGTGGGATTGTTGGCTATCACTGGTGCCAGTAGAAGGTGATAAACTGGAATTGAGTTTTGCAGGAAATAAAGAAGAAAATAGCTGGGGACAAGAAGAAAGACTTAGCTATGTCTCCAGGAGAGATACAAAATGCCCCTGGAAGTCTGAGCACTGAGACAAAGAGCTAAATGCAGTGGGAGACAAAATGAGAGAAAAAGAAATATACACGTTTATTTGCTAACCAGTGAACAATGAAGAGGGAAAAATGATAAATAAGGAAATGGAAATGTAGAGGTAGGAAAATCCTAACAAACTGCCTGATTTCAATGTTGGCATTTTGGCAAATACTCCCAACTCAGTTAAACAATCTCCAAGATCCTTGGCACTTATAGGAATCTGGGCATCCTTAAAAATACATTCATCCCAAGAGGAAGGAGAGTATGGTTGACTCATGGACACACTACTAATTTTGAATGAAATTCCATTTCATCTGAACAACTGCTGCAAACAGGCCAGGCAAATGTTTGCTGAAATGAGCTACATGTGAGAATCACAAGATCCAAGACAGTCTTTGTTTTATTAATAAACCTCTGTGTGAGCCTGGGCATGTCACTTCTCTCTCTTTTTTCTCTCCTTTAAAAATGAAATATATTAAACTTTACCCTATATGCCTCAAGGCTGGTTGTGAGAATCAAATGAGCTAGAAATGAAAATTATGATTACAGAGGCCTCTGTCAGGTTACTGGGCTCAGATCCTAGATTTAAGCTCTATTGCCATTATCTAGAAGTGGCACTTTTTCTCCAGAAGGATACCAGAGGAGCATCACAGATTAAGCAGTAATGGCCTCAATCTCTTTATCTACAGGCCAACAACAACATTAGCAATTGTGTGTATAAGATTGCTTTAAATGTTAGAAATGATAAAGCTATGCATTTCCTATGGTATTCATTATGAAAGCATTATGCACCTCAAAGGTCAGGACTCTCCTCTGAGTACATTCTGTATGGTTCCAGGAGAAATAAAACAGAAATAAACAAACTCAGTAGCCTTAAAGCTGTGCTAATCCCTAAAGCCAAATTCATTACAAGCAGAGAGCACAAATTGAACTGCTAGAAGTAAGGAGTGTTGGGGGGGGGGGGCGTCTGGAGATGTTTACATTTTGCTGAACGAAGAAAAGAAATTCCATCTTTCTTTTTGTTTCCTGCATACAAAAATGGTATACTTTGGATCCAGTAGCAATCTTCTGGAACTAGTTTCCTGCCTCTTTGTGTTATCCAGATGAATCCTTGGAACCCCCATTTCAGAAGCTTCTGCTCTCCCACTAGTCCTCAGACATGGTGGTGCGGGGTGAAACGTAGAGCCACATTATCATTTCAGAGTGGTAGGGGCAACCTCAGCAGCCTTCTCTACCCGTTCAAATATCTCTGGAAAAAGATGGGATCTTCAGGGAATTTGGAGTGTCTCAAGCCTAGGTTGGATTTTCTAAAGGAAATAAAATACCTTCGTGGGTCAGAGGGTAGTAATTGACTAGTGCCTGATGTGTTTCCCATGACTGCAGGAGTAAGAGGGTTTTGAAGTGCAAAAGTTTTTTTTTTTTAATTTTTTGGGGGATAAGAACACTTAAATTTTTAAGTGAACAATATAGTGCTTTTTTAAAAGTTTAATTTCATTTTTTCAGTGTTCCAAGATTCATTGTTTTGCACCATACCTAGTGCTCCATGCAATACATGCCCTCCTTAATACCCACCACCAGGCTCACCTAACGCCCCAACCCCCACCCCTCCAAAACCTTCAGTTTGTTTCTCAGAGTCTACAGTCTCTCATGCTTCATCTCCCTCTCCGATTTCCCCCAATTCACTTTTCCTTTCCTTCTCCTAATGTCCTCCATGTTATTCCTTATGCTCCACAAGTAAGTGAAACCATATGATAATTGACATTCTCTGCTTGACTTATTTCACTCAGCATAATCTCCTCCAGTTCCGTCCATGTAGATACAAAAGTTGGGTATTCATCCTTTCTGATAGAGGCATAATATTTCATTGTATATATGGAGCACATCTTCTTTATCCATTCATCTCTTGAAGGACATCTCAGCTCCTTCCACTGTTTGGCTATTGTGGACACTGCTGCTATGAACATTGGGGTGTATGTGGCCCTTCTTTTCACTACATCTGTATCCTTGGGGTAAATACCCAGTAGTGCAATTGCAGGGTCATAGGGTAGCTCTATGTTTAATTTCTTTTTTTTTCCTATTTTTAATTTCTTAAGGAATCTCCACACTGTTTTCCAAAGTGGCTACACCAACTTGCATTCCCACCAATAGTGTAAGAGGAGTCCCCTTTCTCCACATCCTCTCCAACACTTGTTGTTTATTGTCTTCTTAATTTTGGCCATTCTAACTGTTGTAAGGTGGTATCTCAATGTGGTTTTGATTTGAATCTCCCTGATGGCTAATGATGAACATTTTTCATGTGTCTGTTAACCATTTGTATGTGTTCTTTGGAGAAGTATCTGTTCATGTCTTCTGTCCATTTTTTGACATTTTTAACTGTTTTTTTTTTTTTGAGTGTTGAATTTGACAATTCTTTACAGATCTTGGATATCAGCCCTTTGTCTGTAGTGTCTTTTGTGAATATCTTCTCCCATTTCGTAGGTTGCCCCTTTGACCCCATGCGCAAGAAGGGAAATAATCAAGATTAGAGCAGAGATCAATGAGTTAGAAACTAGAGATACAGTAGAACACATCAATAAAACTAGAAGCTGGTTCTTTGAAAGAATCAATAAGATCAATAAACCACTCACCAAACTAATCCAAAAGAAAGGTGAGAGGACCCAAATTAATAAAATTATGAATGAAGGGGGGAGAGATCATGACTAACACTAAGGAAATACAAACAATCATCAGAAATTATTATCAGTTATATGCCAATAAGTTAAGTAACCTGGACAAAATGGATGCATTCCTGGAAACCTATAAACTTCCAAGACTGAAACAGGAAGAAACTGACAACCTGAATAGACCAATATCTAATAATGAGATTGAAGCAGAGACCAAAAATGTCCCAAAAAACAAGAGCCCAAGGCCTGACGAATTCCTGGGGAATTCTACTAAGCATTCAAAAAAGAAATAATACCTATCCTCCTGAAGCTGTTTCAGAAAAAGAGAAAAAGAAGGAAAACTTCCAGACTATTTCTGTGAAGCCAGCATTACCCTGATCCCCAAACCAGGTAAAGACCCCATCAAAAATGAGAATTTCAGACCAGTATCCCGATGAATATGGATTTCAAGATTCTCAACAAGATCCTAGCTAATAGGATTCAAGTGCATTAAAAAGTTTACCCACCATGACAGGTGGAATTTATCCCTAGGTTACAAGTGTGCTTCATCATTTACAAATCAGTGAGATAGAACAAATCAATAAGAGAAGAGAGAAGAACAACATGGTCCTCTCAATGGATGCAGAAAAGGCATTCGACAAACTACAGCATCCATTCCTGATTAAAACTCTTCAAAGTATAGGGATAGAGGGAACATTTCTCAACTTCATTATATCTATCTATGAAAAACCCACAGTGAATATCATTCTCAATGGGGAAAAGCTGACATTCTTCCCTTTGAGATCAGGAACAGGACAAGGATGCCCACTCTTGCCACTGTTGTTCAACATAGTGTTAGAAGTCCTAGCATCAGCAATCAGACAACAAAAAGAAATAAAATGTATTCAGATTGGAAAAGAGGAAGTCAAACTCTCTCTTCACAGATGACAAGACACTTTATATGGAAAACCCAAAAGACTCCATCCCCAAACTACTAGAACTCATACAGCAATTCAGTAATGTAGCAGGTTACAAAGTCAATGTACAGAAATCAGTTGCTTTCTTATACACTAACAATGAAAATATAGAAAGGGAAATTGGAGAATCGATTCTACTTACTGTAGCATCAAGAACTGTAAGATACCTGGGAATAAAATTAACCAAAGAGGCAAAGGATCTGTACTTGAGGAACTGCAGAACACTCATGAAAGAAATTGAAGAAGACATAAAAAGATGGAAGACCATTTCATGCTCATGGATCAGAAGAATAAACATTGTTAAAATGTCTATACTGCCTAGAGCAATCTATACTTTTAATGCCATCCCAATCAACATTTCACTGACATTTTTCAAAGTGCTGGAACAAACAATCCTAAAATTTGTATGGAATCAGGAAAGACCCCGAATTCCTAAGGAAATGTTGAAAAAGAAAAAGAAAACTGGGGGCATCACATTGCCTGATTTCAAGCTTTACTACCAAGTTGTAATCACCAAGACAGCATGGTACTGGCACAAAAACAGACACATAGACCAATGGAACAGAGTAGAGAGTCCAGTAATGGGCCTGCAACTCTATGGTCAAACAATCTTCAACAAAACGGAAAAGAAATATCCAGTGGCAAAAAGATAGTTTCTTCAATAAATGGTGCTGGGAAAATTGGACAGCTATGTGTAGAAGAATGAAACTTGACCATTCTCTTACACCATACACAAAGATAAACTCAAAATGGATGAAAGACCTCAAGGTGAGGCAGGAATCTATCAAAACCATAGGCAGCAACCTCTTCAAAATTAGCCACACCAACTTCTTTCAAGATATGTCTCCAAAGATAAAGGAAACAAAAGTGAAAATGAACTTTTGGGACTTTATCAAGATAAAAGGCTTCTGCACAGCAAGATAAAAGGCTTCTGCACAGCAATATAGTGTTTCTTATTATAGGTCCAATGTTGTACAACAGATCTCTAGAGCTTATGCATCTTGCTTAACTGAAATTTTATGGCTATTAATTAGTAACTCCCCATTTCTTCCTCCTCCAGCCCTGGTAACCACTATTCAACACTTTGATTTTGGCTATTTTAGATACCTCATTTAAGTGGAATCACGCAGTATTCCACTTTTTCTGTGATTGGCTTATTTTAGTTAGCATAATGTCCTCAAGGTTCATCTATGTAGCTATATTTTACAGAATTAGCTTTTTTTTTAAAGCTTAGTAATACTTTAAAAAAGGCTTAATAATATTACAATGTATGTATGTACCACATTTTCTTTTCATTTTTCTCAGTTTTATTCCTTTATTTGACAATCGACATTAGTTCTTATCTACATTAATTATCTGTATATTTTTGAAAGTGGTGACTGGTCCATAGGTAAGCACCTTATAGAGCTTGTTTGGTGAATCTTCATTCTCATTGCATTTTCTGGACAACTACACAAGGATATGGCATGAAGCATTCCTTATTACTCTGGTCCAGACAACTTTGTGAAGCCTGGTGTCAATGTGCACATCTGGAGTTCCCATATCCTTCATGGCAAATTTTGGGATCCTTTTGAGTGCCTGAGGAACATGCTTCTTGAAACCCACTCTATGGATGTGCTTGTGAATGCTGATGCTTTTTTTTCTGATCACTACCTCAATGATGGCAGAAAAGCCCTTCTTGCCACCCTTCTTTGCAGGAGCCATTCTTCTAGGCCTTGGTTGGAAAGCATAACACATTTTCCTTATTCATTCATCTGTCCATAGACATTTTCACCTCTTGACTGTTTTGATTAGTGCCACAATGAACATGGAAGGGCCAAAATTCTGATCCTGAAACTTTGAGATTCTGATTTCAATTCTTTTTGGTAAATATTCAGAAGTGGATTACTGGTCTATAAGGAAATTCTTATTTTTAATTTTATGAGAACCTCCATACTACTTTCCACAGTGTTAGCACCATTTTGCAATTGCACCAACAGTGTTTAAGCGTTTCAATTTCTCCACATCCTTGCCAATGCTTCTCTTTTCTATTTTTCATGATAACCATCCTGACAGATGTGTGATGATATCTTATTGTAGTTTTGCTTTGCATTTCCCTGATGATTAGTAACACTGAGTAATTTTTTTTTTTCATATATCTTTTGGTCTTTCTATGTCTTCTTTGAAGAAATATCCAAGGTCCTTAGCCCACTTTTAAATTGGATTATTAGTTTTTTTTAAATTTGTTTCTTTGTTTTGCTGCTGAGTTGTAGGGGTTCCTACATATTTTGAAGATTAATCCCTTATCAGATCTATCTTTTGAAAATATTTGCTCCCACTCCATAAGATGTGTTCTCACTCTGATTGTTGTTTCCTTTGCTGTGCAGAAGCTTTTTAATTTGATGTAATCCTATTTGTTTACTTATGTTGTTTTTGCTTTTGCTTTTTATGTCTAATCCATGAAATCATTGCCAAGACCAAAGTCATGACGCTTTCCCCTAGGTTTTCTTCTAAGAGTTTTACAGTATTGGTCTTATGTTTAAGTCTTTAACTCATTTTTTTAACTTTTGTGTATGGGGTAAGATCAAAATCCAGTTTCATTCTTTCACATGTGGCTATCCACTTTTTGCAATGTCATTTTTTGAAGAAATTGTCCTTTGACCATTGTGTATTTTTGGCACCTCTGTCAAAGATCAGTTGACTATATATGCATGGACTTATTTCTGGGCTCTCAATTCACTTACAGTGGTCTATATATCTGTTTTTATGCCAGTACAATACTCTTTTGATTGTTGTAGCTTTGTAATATATTTCATAATCAGAAAGTATTTTGCCCCTAGCTTTGTTCTTTCTCAATATTGATTTGGCTATTCATGGTCTTTTGTGGTTTCATATAAATTTTAGAATTCTCTACTTTTATAAATAATGGTACTTTATAGTGATTTCATTAGATCTGTAGATTTCTCCAGATAGTATGGATATTTTTGACAATATTAAGTTTTTTAATCAATGATCACAGAACATATTTCCATTTGCCTATGTCTTTAATTTCTTTCATCAAAGTTTTATAATCTTAACAGGTTAGTAACTAGTATGAAGTTTGAATCAGTAATCAAAAATACCAGTAAAGTCTCTCATGGTTCTTCTCCCACTCCAACTAACATAATAACAACACCACCAATAACAAAAAACCCTGTAAAGAAAATCCAGGACTGGGTGGCCTTCTGGGTGAATTCTATCAAACACTTAATGAAAAATAATGACAATCCTTCTCCAATTATTAAAGAGGAGGAAATACTTCCAAACTCTTTTTATGAGTTCAGCATTACCCTTATTCCAAAGCCAAACATACAGCACAAAAAAAGAAAACTATAGCTCAGTATCTCTAATGAATATAGAAATCTTCACCAAAATACTACAGAACCAAATCAAATAGCATGTTAAAAGGATCATACACCGGGGCACCAGGGTGGCTCAGTGGGTTAAAGCCTCTGCCTTCGGCTCAGGTCATGATCTCAGGGTCCTGGGATCAAGCCCCGCATCGGGCTTTCTGCTCAGCAGGGAGCCTGCTTCTCCTTTGTCTCTGCCTGCTGCTCTACCTACTTGTGATCTCTCTCTGTGTGTCAAATAAATAAATAAAATCTTAAAAAAAAAGGATTAAACACCATTACCAAATGGGACTTGTCCCTGATGTGCAAGGATTCAACATACAAAAATCAATTAATGCAAAACACAACATTAACAGAATAAAAATCACGTTTGTCTTAATAGATGTACCAAAAACATTTGATGAAATTCATCACCTGTTCATGATAAGAACTCTTAACAAACTAGGAATAGAAGGAAAACATCTCAACATAAAAAAGGTCATATATAACCCAAGGCCTGCTGATACCATTATATTCAACAGAGAAAAGTAAAAGCTTTTTCCCTATGATCAGGGATAAGACAAAGATGCCCACTCTCACCACTATATTTAAAATAATATTGGAAGTCATAGAGCAAGTACTCAAGAAAAAGAAATGAAAGGAACCCACATTAAAATGATGAAGTAAAATTATCCCTGTTTGCAGATGTCATCATCTTATGTAAACTCTAAAGACTCCGTTATAAGAAGAACTGTTAGAACTAATAAATTCACTAAAGTTGAAGGATACAAAATGAACATACAAGAGTTAATTACATTTCCATACACCAACAATATACTATTTGAGAAAGAAATTAAGAAACAATCCCATTTACACTAGCATCAGAAAGAATAAGTTACTTAATAATGTTTTTAATATAGTCAAATTTATAGCTTCTGGATTGAGTTATAGTTAGAATTTTTCAGCTAAGTTTATAAGTGGATTATTGAATGTTTTATTCCAGTTTTTGTGGTTTATTTTATATTTTAATATTTAATTCATTTGGACAGTATCCTGAAGTATACATGAAGTATGGTTCCAATTTATCTTTTACAGATAACTATTCAGTTGTCAAGAGTTATTTATTGAACAAGTTTTCCCCATGCATTATGGTTTATTTCTAGACTTTATATTCTTTTTCAATTATCTGCTTATTTGTAACCTGTATTACAGTTTTCATTATCATAATTTTAAAATAACTTTGGATATATGATATGTCTGTCCCTTACAGTTCTTATTTTTTCAGAGTTTTCTCACCTGAGGAGTCTTGTTTATTTAATTTTATATGAGTTCTAGAAACTACTTCTCTAGTTTTCCCTATAACAAAAATGTTAACTTTATTCAGACATGTTAAATTTATAAAATAACTTAGGAGCAGTTGCAATTATAATGAAATTAAGTTTACATCTCTAAAACGTCTTGTGTATGCAAGGTTTTGGAATTTTATGTTCTCTTTATCCTCTCTAAAATGATCTGTTCTTTAACTATCTGTTCTATTTTCATTTTATATTATTTTACTTTTAGAGGAGTGGAGAGGCAGGTCTTTGACAACTATCCCTAATTCCTTAGTGGAAATCAGCTTGTTTGGATTTTTTTCTCTTTTCTAGTGTCAGTTTTTTTTTTTTAATTTTTTATTTATTTTCAGCGTAACAGTATTCATTGTTTTTTCACCACACCCAGTGCTCCATGCAATCTGTGCCCTCCCTAATACCCACCACCTGGTTCCCCCACCCTCCCACCCCGCCCCTTCAAAACCCTCAGGTTGTTTTTCAGAGTCCATAGTCTCTCATGGTTCACCTCCCCTTCCAATTTCCCTCAACTCCCTTCTCCTCTCCATCTACCCTTGTCCTCTATATTATTTGTTATGCTCCACCAATAAGTGAAACCATATGATACTTGACTTTCTCTGTTTGACTTATTTCACTCAGCATAATCTCTTCCAGTCCTGTCCATGTTGCTACAAAAGTTGGGTATTCGTCCTTTCTGATGGAGGCATAATACTCCATAGTGTATATGGACCACATCTTCCTTATCCATTCATCCGTTGAAGGGCATCTTGGTTCTTTCCACAGTTTGGCGACCGTGGCCATTGCTGCTATAAACATTTTTCAAAGAGCTGGAGCAAATAATACTAAAATTTGTATGGAATCAGAAGAGACCCCGAATTGCTAAGGAAATGTTGAAAAACAAAAATAAAACTGGTGGCATCACGTTACCTGATTTCAAGCTTTACTACAAAGCTGTGATCACCAAGACAGCATGGTACTGGCATAAAAACAGACACATGGACCAGTGGAACAGAGTAGAGAGCCCAGATATGGACCCTCAACTCTATGGTCAAATAATCTTTGACAAAACAGGGAAAAATATCCAGTGGAAAAAAGACAGTCTCTTCAATAAATGGTGCTGGGAAAACTGGACAGCTATATGTAGAAGAATGAAACTTGACCATTCTCTTACACCGTACACAAAGATAAACTCGAAATGGATAAAAGACCTCAACGTGAGACAGGAATCCATCAGAATCCTCGAGGAGAACATAGGGAGTAACCTCTTTGATATCAGCCACAGCAACTTCTTTCAAGATATGTCTCCAAAGGCGAAGGAAACAAAGGCAAAGATGAACTTCTGGGACTTCATCAAGATAAAAAGCTTCTGCACAGCAAAAGAAACAGTCATCAAAACAAAGAGGCAACCCACGGAATGGGAGAAGATATTTGCAAATGACAGTACAGATAAAAGGTTGATATCCAGGATCTATAAAGAACTCCTCAAACTCAACACACACAAAACAGATAATCATATTAAAAAATGGGCAGAAGATATGAACAGACACTTCTCCAAGGAAGACATACAAATGGCTACCAGACACATGAAAAAATGTTCATCATCACTAGCCATCAGGGAGATTCAAATCAAAACCACATTGAGATACCACCTTACACCAGTTAGAATGGCCAAAATTAGCAAGACAGGAAACAACGTGTGTTGGAGAGGATGTGGAGAAAGGGGAACCCTCTTACACTGTTGGTGGGAATGCAAGTTGGTGCAGCCACTTTGGAGAACAGTGTGGAGATTCCTCAGGAAATTAAAAATAGATCTTCCCTATGACCCTGCAATTGCACTGCTGGGTATTTACCCCAAAGATACAGATGTAGTGAAAAGAAGGGCCATCTAGTGTCAGTTTTGATAAATTACACTTTTATAGAAAATTACTCACTTCATCTTGGCTTTCATTTTTATTTATATAAGTGGCCTCATAATTAAAACAAAATCTAATCTTTTAGCAGTTATTTCCTTAACAAACTCCCAAATTTTAGTGGTCTAATACAGTAAAAATGTCCTATGCATACAGAACCCAGTATAGGTATTTCTGGTAATTGGGCAGATTTCTATGTTCTTGTTAGGTCCCCAGACTCCTTCTATTTTGTGGCTTTGTCATCTACTAGGACCTCTGAATCTTTGACTGAATCATCTGTCTCCTACTGACAGTTATGAGATGAAAAAGTAGGGACAGATGGGAGGGTTTTGTAGGTTGGGCCAAGGTGTGGTGTATATCAATTATACCCACCATCCATTGTCCAGAACACAATCATAGGCTCATATTTCACTGTAAGCAAGCCTTGGAAGTGTAAGGTAGCTTTTTGTCCATAAAGCAAAGGAAATAGATTTTGGTGAACACTTTGCTATCTCTACCATACTGGTTTCTCTAAAAATTGAATATATAAAGTTTTTTTGTTTTGTTTTGATTTTATAATAATTTCTAGGAGTGGATTTGGGAAGATGTTGAAATTATGATTCCTTGATGTAATTGGAAACCTATACAACAGTGAATAAGGAGATGGACTTGAATGTAAGACAGACACAGACTTAAGTTTCAGTTCTATGTCAGTGAGATGTTCTTACCCAAGTTGTGTAATGGAGTATAATAATGGAACCCACCTCAAAGTGTTGTGAAAAGTCAATGAAAAGATTAGTGTAAAGTTATTAATTTTGGAACTGACAGTATTATTATGATTAATAATAATAGTAGCATCATGTTGGTAAGCAGAACACAAGTTGGTCTGTGAGGAGATAGAGGCATGAGAATAGACGCAGTTAAGATATATGTGGGTTGAAACAGGTAAATGACCATTCAGAAGTAGCAATTGAAGAGGCAATGGTTTCTATAAACCTTTATAACATTGATCAATACAATAAGCTTTCTTTCTTTTTATTAAAAAAGATTTTATTTATCTATTTGACAGACAGAGATCACAAGTAGGCAGAGAGGCAGGCAGAGAGAGAGGAGGAAGCAGGCTCCCCACAGAGCAGAGAGCCCGATGTGGGGCTCGATCCCAGGACCCTGAGATCATGACCTGAGCCAAAGGCAGAGGCTTAACCCACTGAGCCACCCAGGCACCCCTACAATAAGCTTTCTTTTAACCTTCAGAGGCTCTGGCACTCCCACACAGTCTTGCTCAGGCCTTACTGTTATGTTGTAAGTTATAGAAAATTTCTTGGATTTCTGCTGTTTGATGCTAGGCCATGTCTCCACCAGAGCTCTCTGGGCAGTAAAATTCTTAATTCAACATTTTCTTCTACCTGATCATTATATGTTAAACCACATGCTACTCACTATTACATCATATCCCTTTCCTCCTTTAAGCTCTGTATACAGAGTCACATTTCCAGTAAACCTATCTTGATTGGTAGCATGGTTATTCTTCTTCCTCATTGACTGTACTTTTTCCCAGAAAATATCCTTCAGTAGACTTTCTAATTATGAACTTTCCAGTTCCTGGAGAAGAAAAATCAACCCTTTCTTGTATTTATGTACTTGGGCAAAAATTAGATTTTCAGGTTCTCAGGGACATAGACAAAGGAACTTTTCCATATTCTATTTTCTTTGTGTCCTCTCTAGAGTACCTACAATTGATTTTTCACACAGTGGCAATTTGGGGGCAAGCTGGGCTTTTAACTTACCATTTCATTATATCCCTAGAGCATTGTCAACTTCCTCAAGGAAAGAAGTAAAAACAATGCTTGTACTTCCTGCTCTTTCTCTAAAGGAGAGAGAGGTGATAAAGGGCCAAGAATTTGCCAGAAATTTTCTCAAAACTGTTCACAAAGCCTGTGGAAAGTGGTGTCTATTTTGTTCACAGCTCTAGAAGATGGACAGGTGATTCATTTGGGCTCTGGAGGACCTTACAAATGAGCAACATTGTCTGTAAGTGTGAGGTCACTGTCTGGGCCAGAAACTCCATGGGGTCATAGGAAATGTTAAGAATTGTCTCCCATAGCAGTAAAATATTTTGTTCTGCTTGAGTAGTTCCAAGAGATAAAACAATATGACTTGCCATTTGTGTAAGTGGAAAGGGTTTGAAAGACAAAGGGCAATCAGTGATTGAGGTTAAAGCTATTATAGGAATGGTGTTTAACACACCATTATTAATTGGGTAGTAGGGGAGAAGTTAACTAGGCTGTCCAGAGAGACATGGTGCTTTCAACAGAAGATAATTTGGGTTGCACTAAGCAATGTGTTTCTCTTCTGTGTTACATAACACTTCTCACCTAGTAGATTGACAAGTAGTCATCTTGGATATATTCAGGCCTGCTTAACTGTGGAAAGTTTCCTAAAGGAGTGTCACTGTGTGCTTTGTAAACTAAGTTGGCATTTTTTACCATTGTAATTGCACTTCAGTACACATTTGTTGAGGAAATGTTTATTCTATAGTATGTCTGTGTGAGGTGATAGAGGGATTCAAGAGTGAAGGAAAGAAACATGGCCCCTGGCCCTCCAAAGACAGACACACTTGTGGCTGACCAGAACATATCACATTATGAGATATGTCTCATGAAGGGGAAATTATTTGTTCTATTGATGGGTACTGTCTCCCTTGTATAAAATAAACTTTATACTTTGTAAAATAAAATTTTATGTCTGTAAAAGTAACAAAGGCTAAAAATTTGGAAAATTTGTAAAATATAATGAAAGAAATAACTTATAATCCTAAAACCAGAGATAATTACTGTTAACATTTTTATTTCCTTCATTTTTATTTGCATTATATAAATACATATAAACATACACAGTTGATGGACTGTATATAAATTTCCAATCTAGTATTGCCCCAGAAAGTTAGAATCATTTATCCATGTCATTAAAAATACCATAAACATCATATTAAAGGCTAAATTGCATTAAATTATAGACATACTTTATTTTATTCAATTGTTCCTTAATTGATAGACATTTCCAATAGTACATATTCTTCAAATGTTTGGGATGGATAAAAAGTTGAGTTTGGTTGTATTAATGTGGTACTCTAAATGGCATAATAGGCCTTAAGAAAAATAGAGAGGGAGAAAGGGAGGGAGACAAAGGTGGGTAAGGGAGAAAGAGAGAGAGCTTGAATGAGAGAATGAGAATGAACGAAAACACCTAGATCTGGTTAATCTGCTTCTGTGATATAGTGCCTGAGATACATGCCTGTAAGATCTCCTTTGGTGGCTACCTGTGCATCAGAGATCTTCCATTGCTATATCATGACCTCAACATCAATGCCTCATTGATAGTGATGGCTGACATCAGGGGCATAGTATTTCCCTTTTGAAGTAGTTCTGAGACTTCATAGAATTTGGGAGTTTTACTTAAAAGGGGTCTAAAAGACCACAGAATCAAAATTAAGTATTAAGAAAGGCTAAGAATTTTAGTATGAGGGTGAGAGGGCAGGGAAGCTTAAGAAAGATATTCCCCCTTTCTGAGGGAGGCATAATACTCCATAGTGTATATGGACCACATCTTCCTTATCCATTCATCTGTTGAAGGGCATCTTAGTTCTTTCCACAGTTTGGCGACCGTGGCCATTGCTGCTATAAACATTGGGGTACAGATGGCCCTTCTTTTCACTACATCTGTATCTTTGGGGTAAATACCCAGTAGTGCAATTGCAGGGTCATAAGGAAGCTCTATTTTTAATTTCTTGAGGAATATCCAGACTGTTCTCCAAAGTGGCTGCACCACCTTGCATTCCCACCAACAGTGGAAGAGGGTTCCCCTTTCTCCACATCCTCTCCAACACACGTTGTTTCCTGTCTTGCTAATCTTGGCCATTCTAACTGGTGTAAGGTGGTATCTGAATGTGGTTTTAATTTGAATCTCCCTGATGGCTAGTGATGATGAACATTTTTTCATGTGTCTGATAGCCATTTGTATGTCTTCATTGGAGAAGTGTCTGTTCATATCTTCTGCCCATTTTTTAATATGATTATCTGTTTTGTGTGTGTGTTGAGTTTGAGGAGTTCTTTATAGATCATGGATATCAACCTTTTGTACTGTCATTTGCAAATATCTTCTCCCATCCCGTGGGTTGCCTCTTTGTTTTGTTGACTGTTTCTTTTGCTGTGCAGAAGCTTTTGATCTTGATGAAGTCCCAAAAGTTCATTTTCACTTTTGTTTCCTTTGCCTTTGGAGACATATCTTGAAAGAAGTTGCTGTGGCTGATATCAAAGAGGTTACTGCCTATGTTCTCCTCGAGGATTCTGATGGATTCCTGTCTCACGTTGAGGTCTTTTATCCATTTCGAGTTTATCTTTGTGTACGGTGTAAGAGAATGGTCAAGTTTCATTCTTCTACATATAGCTGTCCAATTTTCCCAGCACCATTTATTGAAGAAAGGATGAATACCCAGCTTTTGTAACAACATGGATGGGACTGGAAGAGATTATGCTGAGTGAAATAAGTCAAGCAGAGAGAGTCAAGTATCATATGGTTTCACTTATTTGTGGAGTATAACAAATAACATGGAGGACATAAGGAGATGGAGAGGAGAAGGGAGTTGAGGGGAATTGGAAGGGGAGGTGAACCATGAGAGACTATGGACTCCGAAAAACAATCTGAGGGTTTTAAAGGGGTGGAGGGTGGGAGGTTGGGGGAGCCAGGTGGTGGGTATTAAGGAGGGCACTTATTGCATGGAGCACTGGGTGTGGTGCAAAAACAATGAATTCTGTTACGCTGAAAAGAAAGAAAAAAAAAACTCCAAAAAAAAAAAAAAAGAAAGATCTTCCCTTTTCCTTGGCTAGGAAATAGATTACTGTAGAGTTTGAGGGAACATAGTCCACAAAACTGCCATCACTTCTGATGTCAACTGCAAGTTTGAGGGGTTCCCAAAACCAGTCTCAATGATTTGCTAAAAGGACTCACAGAACTCAGTGAAAGCTGTTATAGTAAAGGTTATGAGTTATTACAGGGAAAGGATTAAGATTACAATCATTCAAAGGAAGAGATACATGAGGGAGAGTCCAGGAACGCTGCAAATGAAGAGCTTCCAGTTGTCCTTTCCCATGGAGTCATTGGCAGTATTATTTTATCAGCGTCAATATGTGATAATATGCACAGAGTGTTGTCATCCAGGGAAGCTAGCCTGAGTCTTGGTGTCTAAAATTCCTTAGGGCTCCGTGGTTGTCTGCCCACATGATGGACCCTTACTTTCTAGGTCCTCCAGAGATAGAAGTGATACTGCATAGAGGACTTTAGTCTCCATTCCCTTTTGAAGTAAAATGGACACTGCATAGCCCAAAGTCACTGTCCATAAATCACATTTTTAGTCTGTCCAGTGGCCAAGGTCCCCAGGTAAAGATACTCTTATCGGACATGATATTCCAGGGGTTTAGAGATTACCTCCCAGAAACCAAGGGCAAAGGTCAGACTTATTTCTTTTTTTTTTTTTTTTTTTTTTTTTTTTTTAATTTTTTATTTATTTTCAGCGTAACAGTATTCATTGTTTTTTCACCACACCCAGTGCTCCATGCAATCTGTGCCCTCCCTAATACCCACCACCTGGTTCCCCCACCCTCCCACCCCGCCCCTTCAAAACCCTCAGGTTGTTTTTCAGAGTCCATAGTCTCTCATGGTTCACCTCCCCTTCCAATTTCCCTCAACTCCCTTCTCCTCTCCATCTACCCTTGTCCTCTATATTATTTGTCATGCTCCACCAATAAGTGAAACCATATGATACTTGACTCTCTCTTTCTGAGCAAGTTTACATTCTTTAAAGGTTCATTATCTAGTAGGAACCTCCTCTTGATTCTGTACCAGCAGGTGGAATGCTATGACTGAAACCACTGAGGAAGCTGCTATTATTTTTATATTATAGAAAAGAGATAGTGACTTAAGCACATAAAATACTGTTTAGTGGTCTGGCATCCTGGTACTTTGCTTAGTTTATCTTGTTTTCATTGTAGGGCTGTCCAAGTCTAATCACAAGCAGGATAGGTAGTACTTATGTATTGTGATATGAAAGACAGAAAAAGAAATACCATAACAACAAACTTGTTCCTTCATATGTCAAAGCCACAGATCAGAATCAAATGAGCTCTTAACATTTTTTCATGTGTCTATTAGCCATTTGTATATCTTCTTTGGAGAAGTGTCTGTTCATGTTTTCTGCCATTTTTTGACATGATTATCTGTTTTTTGGGGTGTTGAGTTTGAAGAATTCTTTATAGATCTTGGATATCAGCCCTTTGTCTGTAGTGTCATTTGTGAATATCTTCTCCCATTCCGTGGGTTGCATCTTTGTTTTGTTGACTTTCCTTTGCTGTACAGAAGCTTTTGATCTTGACGAAGTCCCAAAAGTTCATTTTCGCTTTTGTTTCCTTTGCCTTTGGAAACAGGTCTTGAAAGAAGTTGGTGTGGCCATTGTTGAAGAAGTTACTGCCCATGTTCTCCTCTAGGATTTTGATAGATTCCTGCCTCACATTGAGGTCTTTGATCCATTTTATGTTTATATTTGTGTATGGTATAAGAGAATGGTCAAGTTTCATTCTTTTGCACATAGCTGTCCAATTTTCCCAGCACCATTTATTGAAGAGACTGTCTTTTTGTCACTAGATTTTTTTTTTCTATTTTGTCAAAGATTAGTTGACCATGGAGTTGAGCATCCATATCTGGGCTCTCTATTCTGTTCCACTGATCTATGTGTCTGTTTCTGTGCCAGTACCATGCTGTCTTAATGACCATAACTTTGTAACATAGCTTGAAATAAGGCAACATAATGCCCCCAGTTTTCTTTTTCTTTTCAACATTTCCTTAGCAATTCGGGGTCTTTTCTGATTCCATACATATTTTATAATTGTTTGTTCCAGCACTTTGAAAATTGCTGGTGAAATGTTGATTGGGATGTCATTGAAAGTATAGATTGTTCTGGGCAGTATAGACATTTTAACAATGTTTATTCTTCTCATCCATGATCATGGAATGCTTTTCCATCTTTTTGTGTCTTCCTCA